>NC_092104.1:40466449-40817449 GCF_045679555.1 Salvelinus alpinus
CTTGCTGAGTGGAATGCATACTTTAGTGATGCTGAGCTGTGGTTGGCTCTGCTCTCAGCTCGGACAGATGGACTTGTCCATTGGATTCTGTCTGCAGTCTACTGGGCTATATGACCATGGTGATTCATAGTACACACCTGGGTAGTTGTGGTTCTACATTGGTCTCTTTTATTACCCCCCCCCCCCCCCTACCAATAAACACGTTGTGTACTTTTGGTGATTTTAAATCCTCTAATTTAACTTCATGTTGCAAAAATCAAACATTTAGCAATGTTTGGGAAAGGATCACCACTGTTAATGGCAGTCTGGCGAGCCAGCACTGTTCTGACTTATCAGCTATTCATCTGTAGGTGTCGATTATTGTTGTTAGCTACATTAGCCAGACAGAGTAAAAAGAAGAAGAGAGACAGTAGGCTCTCTCTCTCTCTCTCTCTCTCTCTCTCTCTCTCTCTCTCTCTCTCTCTCTCTCTCTCTCTCTCTCTCTCTCTCTCTCTCTCTCTCCCCACCTCTCTCTTTGAGTCCACTGTGCTGTGTCTGACTGAGGAAACAAGCCTTTATTACGGCCAGTAAATCCTGTATGATTCTTCCTATAGCAGACTCCCTCCTTGGGAGTACATGGCTTTATGAAGGAGGGACGAGAAGCGAGCACCACGGGACGTTCACACTAAATAAACGTATATGTTTATACACAGCCGCTGAGTGGAGGAGCCAGTGGGGCATGTAACAGTGTTTGGGGACCGCCCCTCGGGGGTTTATGACCAATGGGGCTGTAAAGATGTCATGCCCAACAACCGAGTGGACATATTGTGGAGAGAGGGGTAAGAGGATCCTGCCTGAAATGTAAAAATGTCATCATGTGAAATGCAGCGGGGATCAGTGGGGATTCTATCTGCTCCCTGTCTTTTACTGGCTTCTGTAACAGCCTGGCCCCCTGCCGGATATCACAGCTAAACCTCTGACCTTAGCGTGTCCCTCAGTCTGCCCTGTGCCGGCCTGGGAAGAAGCGGCGGCCATGACACCTCCAGTTCTGCCCCCTTCTGCTAGCCAGCGCGGTGTTTCCTTTGTTTAACCCCTGACCTGAGAAAACAAGACGTTTTCCAGAGTTCTGAGGCGGCCAAGGGGGAGGGGAAGTGTTTGGTTACAAATTAAATATGTGCGTGTCATCAGCCATAAATCGGTAGTCCCTCTAGCAGCGGTGCTACTGAAACGCCATGTGGTACCAGGGCTTTGACCATAAAGTTTTAAAGCCTCGCCTCCATCACTGCCTTTCAAAGGAGATCTGGCTGACGACTCGACACAGGGCAGGATGGATCCCAGCTGTCAGTAAAGAGGAGAGGAGAAAAGTGGAGATGAGAGAGGACGAGAGAAGAGAGGGAGCGAGAGAGATGAGAGGGACATGTAAGAACAGTGACATGGGACGGTGTATCGGCCTCAGCAGGCCTAGCGTAACAGCACATAACGTAGTTCCTCCAACATGGACATGACCGTCTCTCTTCAGTTTCTTTGCTGTTGTGACAGACGGACAGACAGACACACAGACTGTCATTCAGTAAGTCTATAATCCTGGGGATTTGAGCCCGGTAACCGTGTCGACAGTTAGACGACATAGACTGTTCCGCTGCAAAGTATGTGATAAGTGATCCTCATGTCATTTCATCTGAACTAGGATCATGCTTCAGTTATAACTCCTCTTTAGTCAAGAGATGAGTTTAAGGCATTGTTATTTGCCTAACCAACCACGCACACAATATGAACGTATTGCATAATATGTATACGTACATATATGCCAATAATTGTGTGTGTGTGTGTCTGTGTGTTTATAGTTGGAGTATGTGTGTTGCTGCTGAGTGACGTGGGCCAGGTGTGAGTTGTCCCGCGAGACAGTGACAACGTGATGTGTTGGTGTGAGCGTGGAGACCCTGAGGGAAACAAGGCCAGTCAGTCATTCCTGTGATGTGATAGTACTGCAGCGGGATTGTCCCCTCGGGGACCTGGGGGGCGTTCCAAACTGATACAGACAGACATCACACCACTTAGGAAAGATATTGGAGCACTAGCTTGGTAAATATGCTTAGTGCTAACACAGAGCTTCACTTGCTCCTTGGTTTTCTACTGTTCAGCAACTAAAACTTTATTTGTCGTACATTGTTTTCATGGATACGTCTGTGTCAATTACGTTTCTTCCCAACGCAACTTCGAAAATCCTGAAACACATGAAAAACTCTTTGAATAGCTACTGATTTACAGACTCTTGGTAGCTCTTATAAATCTCTTGTCAAGTTTCTTGTCCTCCTTTGTCATGTAAAACGTGCAATCTCATCCTCGGCTCTGTTTACAAATCTTGCCCATATCTTTATAGAACGCATCCTTTTAGAATTCCACGCTCCAGAGGTTTCCGCCTTCAAATATGTGTGCTGGATGAAAGTCCAAACAGGATTAGGCTGTAATCCCTCTCAATTGTTTGTGTCTCTTGGCCACTGGGAGGACCATCTCCTTAGGCAGACTCTTTTGGTCCTGCTCTGACTGAGAGAGGCTGGGAGAGAGGGAGGGAGAGAGGGAAAGAGAGAGAGAGAGGAAGAAGAGAGAGAGAGACTGGGCTGTCTGTGGCTGCTGGCTGGTAATGAGAGCCAGTAACAAAGTGGATGCATTCATGGACAACTGAAGCCAGCAATTAAGGAGAGAGGTAGCTAGCTAGCTTCAGTCAGCCACTCCGGATCTTTTACATGTAAATACGGCCGCTTCCCTCAAAGTGCTCTGTGAGATATATTCCAGATGAAATCCCCATTCGCTAATGAGAGAGCTGTGATATTTCTCCATGAAGTAGAGGCACTTGCTTCTCCGCAGACAGTCAGAACCACACCAGGTCTCCTGTTGAAATGTTTTAATCAGGATGAAGGAACAGGGATTATGATATAACAGTGGTGGGGAGACAAACTCTTTCTCTCTGTTTCCCATATTAACACAGCCCTGTTTGATCTGAGCTGAGCTGAGCTCTACACTACTGTGACTCTTTTAATTAGCGAAGCATAGACTCCGCGTAGTAATAGCAAGAGCCAACATGTCACTAAGCACCCTATATTAAATAATAAAAGAGTAGCACCACGACAACGAAAAGTAAGTCACAGTTTTTCTAGGCACAGAAGAAATAATAAGAAAACATTTTAAGTATATCTCTTGACAGAAAGCAAATTATGGTAATTTTGAAAGCAAAGATTTGCTATTCTGTAGCATTTGGTGTTTGTTGTAAGATCTTCTCTTACTGCAA
Source organism: Salvelinus alpinus (assembly GCF_045679555.1). Classification (NCBI taxonomy): domain Eukaryota; kingdom Metazoa; phylum Chordata; class Actinopteri; order Salmoniformes; family Salmonidae; genus Salvelinus; species Salvelinus alpinus. The sequence goes on from NC_092104.1 coordinate 40,469,715, forward strand.
GTAAATTGCTGAAGCCTTGATCAGATGATACGTACAGGCTGTCACAGACGGGTTGCTTCCTTCTGCTGCTGTTTCATCCCCAGCTATGTGCCTGCCTGCCTGGGTTTTTAAGTCTCCTCCACGCCTCTCACCATCCTCACAACACTATCTAAGCAGAGGGTCAGGTCAGTACACAACGCTGCTTCTGATAAGTTAGTCATGAAGCCAGCATCACCCTGCTGCCCACTAACAAATAACAGCTTGACTCGCAATAGTGTTTGTCTTGTTTGTTTGTAAGGAGGAAGAGACTCACTTGGCAGCACACCAATTCAAATGAGCTGTTTATGATACTGTGAGTGCAGTAAGAATATGAATAGGAATGAACATGGGATATGTGTTTGAGGGCTGCCCCAAGGCTTGGAGATTATGCTTTTTCTACCATTTTCAGAACTGTTAATGATTTCACTATGGCCCAGGGAGGAAGTGCCAATTAATGTTAAAAAAAAATGCATTAGCATTTTGCGTTACATCCAATTAGCACCATTTAAGGGGTCACTTCTGACATGCATTGGCTAAGTAAGTGCTGTAGTTTCTTGTGAATCTCCTCCTTGGTCAGGGCACTGATACATTTGGCTGGAGGGAAGTGAACACGTCTATCTTACGTCATTTTAGGAAAACCATCCGAAGTTCATTTATAACAGAGCACTAAATACATGTACAACACCAGTTATGTGGAAAGCTTACAATTTCTTTCTCTGAAATTAGATCTAATTGGGGTGCAGACAGAGCTTGATAGAACTGCAGCAGTGAGGATAATTTTTGTCTCCACCTTGGATGAAGTTAAAGCCTTTATCCCTCTGCCTGCCTTTCTGACAGAGGTGGTTTGTTCCAGCTCCGCGCCGTGTGGAGTGATGCAAGCTCAGTATGTATCAGTGCAACAGCGTGTGGGTCCCGGCGGACAGCACGAAGGCTCAGTGGAGCCCGTGGCAGGAGGTGTAGGAGGCAAGGCAGCGCAGCGCTACACTACAGCATGCTGCCTGCTCTGCTCCTGAGCCTCTGAAGGGTTACAGTTACACCCCAGTGTGTTGCTGCTGTTGACTGATGCCACCGACACGGCTAACCCTGACACCACTGACACAGATAGCACTGGCAGAGACACTGCTCACGTATCAGCAGTGACACAATTACCCTTTAGTGGGGTGGTCAGGCCCACTGACAGCTTGAAGACTGCTACTCTCTGTCAGTCATACTTCATTTATGTTATTCATCACATCTCTATAGCCTTTATGAAATGGGTCCCTGTCTGTAACAGGAAATGTTTTTATTTTGTGCCAGGTTTGATTGGAAGATGTTCCCTTGGTTATTCTTGTCTATGGTGTATATTGTCCCTCTTCCTTTAATTGTAACTGGTTATGTCCATCCTGACTCCACCCAACAATTACCCCTTGCGACCCCACTTGGTTTCATAGATATTTATGTCTTGAGGAGATCCTGCCTTTGTCTTGTCTAGCAGGGCTCCAGACAGGACCAGGCCATAGGTAGTCACCCGTTCCTTGTGCAGGTCAGTGTGCCCTGGTGGCCCTGTGGTGTGAGCGGTTTAGCCTCAATGCTGGCTGCGCTAATGCTAGCAGACAGGAAGCAGTTGTTGGCTCCCTCCAGGTCAGAGCCGGGTTCATCTGATGACCCAGCGCTATTGGGTCGAAGGGCTGAGGGGCTGAGGGGCGAACAGAACAGCATGCCTGTCTGCCCCCAAAGGCCAGCGTGTCTCCTAGGGTTTTGTTGCATGATGGGATACTGCTTTAGAGGAATGCTGCTGCGGGTGTGCCCCCTCCCATTGCCTGGGCAGCCGAGCGAGGAGGGATATAAAAGCTCAGTTGGAGAGGGGGGCGGGGGGTGTGAAGGGGATGGGATGTCTCAGTGGGCTGAGCAGGGGGCAGTGGGTACGTCACATGGCTGATGGCTGATTTACCAGTCCAGTGGAGAGGTGAGGCCTCGCAGGCCACCTCGCTCTGTCTGCTGCCTATCCATCTCCCTGCCTACACACACGGGTGCACATGAACACACACACACACACACACACACACACACACACACACACACACACACACACACACACACACACACACACACACACACACACACACACACACACACACACACACACACACACACACACACACACACACACACACACACACACACACACGTAACAGATTGTCCTCAGCCACACACACCCCAATGATGTCTTACACTTTCCCTACCTTCACTCTGCCAATGTCTTTTTTACAGGCACTTCTCACTACCTACCTTTATAACCATATTGAACTTCATTGTGCTCACCTTTCCCTGTACTGCAGTTGGACCATTCCCCTGGGGAACCACCTGCATTGATCTCTTCAATTCAAGTATGGCCTTTCATTTTTGTCTTTCCCTCAGAACAAGCAACTTGGTATTCATGTTCTTGCAACCAGGTTGCTTATCTTTTCTTCCCCCTGCCACTTTTTCATCCGGAGCCATTTACTGTCAGTAAGGAGACCACTCTCTCCCTCTTTTTCTTCCTGCTTACTTACTGCATCCTTCAAACACACTCACATCTTTGTCGTTTCCGCGGTATTATGATAGAAAATGTGCAACACCATTTCTTTCAGACATGCTCATGTGAGAGGCTAGCGGCTAGTAAGTGCTTCCTTCCTCAGAGAGAGCCAGACCATCAATGCAGAGGAGCTCTCTCAAGCACTCCCTCTCTTACAAACAGAATAGGAGACCCATGTCAATAATATTGCGATGCGGGGCATAAAAGTAACCCGCTCGCCGTTCTCTTTTAACCTGTTAATGTGTATTGATTTGTGCTCTTAGAGTCCGGGCTGAATGGGCAAACTGCTTTAGAGCTCCTCTCCGTCAGAGTAGCAGCTCTGAGCGTGCAGTAGGAACCTCTTTTAAAGCCACATCTCTGCTTGCTGTCTGGTTTCTCAAGTTTATAAGGTGTCAGGATGAGAGCACGAGTCCTCATGTAATCAAGCAATTCGGCTACAAGCTGTTTAATTGAGGGATTAGCTCGTTCTCTCTGTTAAACACACACCGTTGTTTGTTCAAGAGCGTTTCGAGCCTTGCCCAGTCAAACAATCAGTTTATCACCGTACTGTAAGTGGGCCTTGAAAAGTGTACTCGCAGAATAAACAGAAGCATTTGTGGAGTTGCTATGTGCAGCTTCATAAAACCATTTGTGAAGACTTGTTTAGCCTTGTGTTTCATACAATGATTCTTATAATGCAGCCTTTTAGGGGAGAGTGGGGTAAGTTGAGTGGAGAGCGGGGTAAGTTGAGTGGAGAGCGGGGTAAGCTGAGTGGTTTTTTACATCCAGCGTCACTCCGTTAAGGGAAATATAGCGTTCTTTCTGACAAAGGTATCTACATGTATTGCATGATGTTGTTTATCCCTGGGAATAATCAGAATTCATGTAAAGACCATAAATTGCTCAACCTGCTATTGGCTCAACCATTGGCTCAACTTACCCCATGGCCATTGGCTCAACATACCCCATGGCCACTGGCTCAAAATACCCCATGGCCACTGGCTCAACTTACCCCATGGCCACTGGCCCAACATTTTTTATTTTTTATTTTTTTATTTCACCTTTATTTAACCAGGTAGGCTAGTTGAGAACAAGTTCTCATTTGCAACTGCGACCTGGCCAAGATAAAGCATAGCAGTGTGAACAGACAACACAGAGTTACACATGGAGTAAACAATAAACAAGTCAATAACATGGTAGAAAAAAAAGAGAATCTATATACAATGTGTGCAAAAGGCATGAGGTAGGCAATAAATCGAATAATTACAATTTAGCAGATTAACACTGGAGTGATAAATCATCAGATGATCATGTGCAAGAAGAGATACTGGTGTGCAAAAGAGCAGAAAAGTAAATAAATAAAAGCAGTATGGGGGGTGAGGTAGGTAAATTGGGTGGGTAGTTTACAGATGGACTATGTACAGCTGCAGCGATCGGTTAGCTGCTCGGATAGCAGATTTTTAAAGTTGTTGAGGGAGATAAAAGTCTCCAACTTCAGAGATTTTTGCAATTCGTTCCAGTCGCAGGCAGCAGAGAACTGGAAGGAAAGGCGTCCAAATGAGGTTTTGGCTTTAGGGATGATCAGTGAGATACACCTGCTGGAGCGCGTGTTGCGGGTGGGTGTAGCCATCGTGACCAGTGAACTGAGATAAGGCGGCACTTTACCTAGCATAGCCTTGTAGATGACCTGGAGCCAGTGGGTCTGACGACGAACATGTAGCGAGGGCCAGCCGACTAGGGCATACAGGTCGCAGTGGTGGGTCGTATAAGGTGCTTTAGTAACAAAACGAATGGCACTGTGATAAACTGCATCCAGTTTACTGAGTAGAGTATTGGAAGCTATTTTGTAGATGACATCGCCGAAGTCGAGGATCGGTAGGATAGTCAGTTTTACTAGGGTAAGTTTGGCGGCGTGAGTGAAGGAGGCTTTGTTGCGGAATAGAAAGCCGATTCTTGCTTTGATTTTGGATTGGAGATGTTTGATATGAGTCTGGAAGGAGAGTTTGCAGTCTAGCCAGACACCTAGGTACTTATAGATGTCCACATATTCTAGGTCGGAACCGTCCAGGGTGGTGATGCTAGTCGGGCGTGCGGGTGCAGGCAGCGAACGGTTGAAAAGCATGCATTTGGTTTTACTAGCGTTTAAGAGCAGTTGGAGGCCACGGAAGGAGTGTTGTATGGCATTGAAGCTCGTTTGGAGGTTAGATAGCACAGTGTCCAAGGAAGGGCCGGAAGTATATAGAATGGTGTCGTCTGCGTAGAGGTGGATCAGGGAATCGCCCGCAGCAAGAGCAACATCATTGATGTATACAGAGAAAAGAGTCGGCCCGAGAATTGAACCCTGTGGTACCCCCATAGAGACTGCCAGAGGACCGGACAACATGCCCTCCGATTTGACACACTGAACTCTGTCTGCAAAGTAGTTGGTGAACCAGGCAAGGCAGTCATTAGAAAAACCGAGGCTACTGAGTCTGCCGATAAGAATATGGTGATTGACAGAGTCGAAAGCCTTGGCCAGGTCGATGAAGACGGCTGCACAGTAATGTCTTTTATCGATGGCGGTTATGATATCGTTTAGTACCTTGAGCGTGGCTGAGGTGCACCCATGACCGGCTCGGAAACCGGATTGCACAGCGGAGAAGGTACGGTGGGATTCGAGATGGTCAGTGATCTGTTTGTTGACTTGGCTTTCGAAGACCTTAGATAGGCAGGGCAGGATGGATATAGGTCTGTAACAGTTTGGGTCCAGGGTGTCTCCCCCTTTGAAGAGGGGGATGACCGCGGCAGCTTTCCAATCCTTGGGGATCTCAGATGATACGAAGGAGAGGTTGAACAGGCTGGTGATAGGGGGTGCGACAATGGCGGCGGACAGTTTCAGAAATAGGGGGTCCAGATTGTCAAGCCCAGCTGATTTGTATGGGTCCAGGTTTTCCAGCTCTTTCAGAACATCTGCTATCTGGATTTGGGTAAAGGAGAAGCTGGGGAGGCTTGGGCGAGTAGCAGCGGGGGGGGCGGGGCTGTTGGCCAAGGTTGGAGTCGCCAGGAGGAAGGCATGGCCAGCCATTGAGAAATGCTTGTTGAAGTCTTCGATTATCACGGATTTATCGGTGGTGACCGTGTTACCTAGCCTCAGTGCAGTGGGCAGCTGGGAGGAGGTGCTCTTGTTCTCCATGGACTTTACAGTATCCCAGAACTTTTTGGAGTTAGAGCTACAGGATGCAAATTTCTGCTTGAAAAAGCTGGCCTTTGCTTTCCTGACTGACTGCGTGTATTGGTTCCTGACTTCCCTGAACAGTTGCATATCGCGGGGGCTCTTCGATGCTATTGCAGTTCGCCACAGGATGTTTTTGTGCTGGTCGAGGGCAGTCAGGTCTGGAGTGAACCAAGGGCTATATCTGTTCTTGGTTCTGCATTTTTTGAACGGAGCATGCTTGTCTAATATGGTGAGGAAGTAACATTTAAAGAATGACCAGGCATCCTCAACTGACGGGATGAGGTCAATATCCTTCCAGGGTACCCGGGCCAGGTCGATTAGAAAGGCCTGTTTTAGGGAGTGTTTTAGGGAGCGTTTGACAGTGATGAGGGGTGGTCGTTTGACCGCGGACCCGTGGCGGATACAGGCAATGAGGCAGTGATCGCTGAGATCTTGATTGAAGACAGCAGAGGTGTATTTGGAGGGCAGGTTGGTCAGGATAATGTCTATTAGGGTGCCCATGTTTACGGATTTAGGGTTGTACCTGGTGGGTTCCTTGATGATTTGTGTGAGATTGAGGGCATCAAGCTTGGATTGTAGGACTGCCGGGGTGTTAAGCATATCCCAGTTTAGGTCACCTAACAGAACAAACTCTGAAGCTAGATGGGGAGCGATCAATTCACAGATGGTGTCCAGGGCACAGCTGGGAGCTGAGGGGGGTCGGTAGCAGGCGGCAACAGTGAGAGACTTATTTCTGGAGAGATTAATTTTTAAAATTAGAAGTTCGAACTGTTTGGGCATAGACCTGGAAAGTATGACAGAACTTTGCAGGCTATCTCTGCAGTAGATTGCAACTCCTCCCCCTTTGGCAGTTCTATCTTGACGGAAAGTGTTATAGTTGGGTATGGAAATCTCAGAATTTTTGGTGGCCTTCCTAAGCCAGGATTCGGACACGGCAAGGACATCAGGGTTGGCAGAGTGTGCTAAAGCGGTGAGTAAGGCAAACTTAGGGAGGAGGCTTCTGATGTTGACATGCATGAGGCCAAGGCTTTTTCGATCACAGAAGTCAACAAATGAGGGTGACTGGGGACATGCAGGGCCTGGGTTTACCTCCACATCACCCGAGGAACAGAGGAGTAGTAGGATGAGGGTGCGGCTAAAGGCTATCAAAACTGGTCGCCTAGAGCGTTGGGGACAAAGAATAAAAGGAGCAGATTTATGGGCGTGGTAGAATAGATTCTGGGCATAATGTGCAGACAGGGGTATGGTGGGGCGTGGGTACAGCGGAGGCAAGCCCAGGCACTGGGTGATGATAAGAGAGGTTGTATCTCTGGACATGCTGGTCTCAATGGGTGAGGTCACCGCATGTGTGGGGGGTGGGACCAAGGAGGTATCAGAGGTACGGAGAGTGGAACTACAGGGTCCATTGCAAACCAAAACAATGATAATGATAACTAGCCTGAACAACAGTATGCAAGGCATATTGATATTTGAGAGAGACATACAATAAGGCATAAAGTGATTGCAGGTCTTGATTGGGAGAGCTAGCTAAAACAACAGGTAAGATAACAGCAGCAATAACAGGGTGCTAGTCTAACACAGCAACAACAGGTAAAAATGGCGACGACTAGGCAGAGAGGGTCGGATTAACTACACACAGATCCTGAGTTAAAGCACAGAGCCGACAGATAAAACACAAATAAACAGAATGGAGTACCGTGAATTAATGGACAGTCAAGCATGCATCAGCTATGTAGCCAAGTGATCATAGTGTCCAGGGGGCAGCCGTAGATGGAGCAGGGAGGCCTCCACTAAGCTAGCACGCGGCGTTTAAAGTTAGTAGCCCGGGGGGTGGTCTGCTCAGACGGAGGGGGTCTGCTCAGACGTGGTCGTGTCGACAGAGAATCCAAGCCAGATGGCGATGGCGAAAGAGAGGTTGTGAATTGTAGAATTGTGTTTGCTAACTGGTGCTAGCTTCGTGGCAGTGGCGCTAGCTGCGCTAGCTACAAGCTAGCTGTGAGGATCAGAAGTAGTGGCTCAGGGATTACGGCAGGAATCCGGCGTTGTTGTCGAGAGACAGTCCGATGCTGGTAAATTGGTGAGTAATATCCAGGCTAATAACAGGGCTGGTGTCTGTGCAGAAGGTAAAAGCTACTAGCAGCGGCAAAAAAATGGCTCAACATACCCCATGGCCACTGGCTCAACTTACCCCATGGCCATTGGCTCAACATACCCCATGGCCACTGGCTCAACTTACCCCATGGCCATTGGCTCAACTTACCCCATGGCCACTGGCTCAACATACCCCATGGCCATTGGCTCAACATACCCCATGGCCACTGGCTCAACTTACCCCATGGCCATTGGCTCAACATACCCCATGGCCACTGGCTCAACTTACCCCATGGCCATTGGCTCAACTTACCCCATGGCCACTGGCTCAACATACCCCATGGCCATTGGCTCAACATACCCCATGGCCACTGGCTCAACTTACCCCATGGCCACTGGCCCAACATACCCCATGGCCACTGGCTCAACTTACCCCATGGCCATTGGCTCAACATACCCCATGGCCACTGGCTCAACTTACCCCATGGCCATTGGCTCAACATACCCCATGGCCACTGGCTCAACTTACCCCATGGCCATTGGCTCAACATACCCCATGGCCACTGGCTCAACTTACCCCATGGCCATTGGCTCAACTTACCCCATGGCCACTGGCTCAACATACCCCATGGCCATTGGCTCAACATACCCCATGGCCACTGGCTCAACTTACCCCATGGCCACTGGCCCAACATACCCCATGGCCACTGGCTCAACTTACCCCATGGCCATTGGCTCAACATACCCCATGGCCATTGGCTCAACATACCCCATGGCCACTGGCTCAACTTACCCCATGGCCATTGGCTCAACATACCCCATGGCCACTGGCTCAACTTACCCCATGGCCATTGGCTCAACATACCCCATGGCCACTGGCTCAACTTACCCCATGGCCATTGGCTCAACATACCCCATGGCCATTGGCTCAACTTACCCCATGGCCATTGGCTCAACTTACCCCATGGCCATTGGCTCAACATACCCCATGGCCATTGGCTCAACATACCCCATGGCCACTGGCTCAACTTACCCCATGGCCATTGGCTCAATATACCCATTGGCCACTGGCTCAACTTACCCCATTGCCATTGGCTCAACATACCCCAAGGCAAACATTGTGACTATATTAGCCCACACAGCTACAAAGAAGCACTTTCATGCTAGGTTTAGAACCTCATATTGAAGCTTACAATGCATTCGGGAAGTATTCAGATCCTTTGACTTTTTCCACATTTGTTACTTTACAGCCTTATTCTAAAATTGATTAAAAAAAAATTTAATCATCAATCTAGAAACAATACCCCATAATAACAAAGCAAAAACAGGTTTTCAGATTTTTTTGCAAATGTATAAAAAGAAAAAACAGAAATATTACATTTACATAAGTATTCAGACCTTTAACTTTGTTGAAGCACCTTTGGCAGCAATTGCAGCCTAACGTCTTCTTGGGTATGATGCTACAAGCTGGGCATACCTGTATTTGGGGAGTTTCTCCCATTCTTCTCTGCAGATCCTCTCAAGCTCTGTCAGGTTGGATGCAAAGCTATTTTCAGGTTTCTCCAGAGATGTTCGATCGGATTCAAGTCCAGGCTCTGGCTGGGCCACTCAAGGACATTCAGAGACTTGTCCTGAAGCCACTCCTGCGTTTTCTTGGCTGTGTGCTTAGGCTCGTTGTCCTGTTGAAAGGTGAACCTTCACCCCAGTCTGAGGTCCTGAGTGGCCTGGAGCAGGTTTTCATCAAGGATCTCTGTACTTTGCTCCGTTCACCTTTCCCTCAATCCCTGCAGCTGAAAAACATCCCCACAGCATGATGCTGCCACCACCATGCTTCACCGTAGGGATGGTGCCAGGTTTCATCCAGAATTGACGGTTGGCATTCAAGCCAAAGAGTTCAATCTTGGTTTCATCAAACCAGAAAATCTTTGTCTGAGAGTCCTTTAGGTGCCCCTTGACAAACTTGAAGCGGGCTGTCATCTGCCTTTTACTAAGGATTGGCTTCGGTCTGGCCACTCTACCATAAAGTCCTGATTGGTGGAGTGCTGCAGAGATGGTTGTGCTTCTGGAAGGTTCTCCCATCTCCACAGAGGAACTCTGGAGCTCTGTCAGAGTGACCGTCAGGTTTTTTTCATTTAAGAATGATGGAGGCCAATGCTGCAGACATATTTTGGTACCCTTCCCAAGATCTGTGCCTCGACACAATCCTGTCTCTGAGCTCTATGGCAATTCCTTCGACCTCATGGCTTGGTTTTGGCTCTGACATGCACTGTTAACTGTGGGACCTTATAAAAGACAGGTGTGTGCCTTTCCAAATCATGTCCAGTCAATTTAATTTACCACAGGTGGACTCCAATGAAGTTGTAGAAACATATCAAGGATGGTCAATGGAAACAAGATGCACCTGAGCTACATTTTTGAGTCTCATAGCAAAGGGTCTGAATACTTATATAAATTATTTCAGTGTTTTTATACATTTGCAACATTTTCTTAAAACCTGTTTTCACTTTGTCATTATAGGGTATTGTGTGTAGATTGATTCGATTTGTATTTATTTAATACATTTTAGAATAAGGCTGTAACTTAACAAAATGTGGAAAAAGTCAAGGGCCTGAATACTTTCCGAATGCACTGTAAAGAGACCCCAACCCATGTATAGAACAATCTTAAAATGCTCAACTTTGGTTTAGATACAATAAATTAATTTGACTTGATGTAAATCTTTTTTTCTTTTACCTAACTTGCTTACCACTTTTTCCATGTGGTTTCCTCCTACACAGACTCCATGAAACGATGACTTCTTCCTAAATATTTAGTCACTTTTTATTCATTTTGTGTATGGTTTCCTAGAAACAAGGGTGTCTCAACTTGCCCCTTTTTCTCGACTTACCCCACTCTCCCCTACAGTCTTCCACAGAGTCTGTTGTGGCCTTACTGTACTGTACAATAGTTCTAGTCAGACTCACAATAAGGGTATTTTCCTTCAGCTTTACTGCAGCTGTAAACCCAGTCCCCTTTATCGCTCCTCTCAGCTACACTCTTCCAAAAGTCCCTCGGCTTTCCCCATTGAAAAACCCTTTTGGGTTCTGTGAAGAACTGTTTTTGGTTCCATGTAGAACCCCTTGGGGAACGGGTTCTACATGGAACCCAATAGGGTTCTACCTGGAACCAAAAGGGTTCAACCGTGAACCAAAAAGGGTTCTTCAAAGGGTTATCCTATGGGGACAGCTGAAGGACACTTTTTTTTTTTTTTTGAAGAGTGTACTGTGAGCACTGCATATGTTTTGGCTTTAGCATTTCTTGAAAAAGATGTCTTAAAAAAGACCATTTCGAGAAAAGAGAACACTCGTCTCTTTCTCTCTGTCAACATGTAAGTGTTAAGCGAAGCCGAGTGCTAGCTGGGATTCCTGTCTGGTATCCTGTCTGACATGAAAGCCCGCTCGCTGGAACTGGGGAGCTCACAGAGGAGCAATTCCCGCCGGACCTCCCTCCGGCAGATGGAACGAAAGGAACAAGAGCACCTTGAAGGATGGGAGTGTTGCTGCCGCTGCCGTGCCGAGCAGCCCCCCCCACCCCCCCCAGATGAAACGAGAACAGGGCTGTCTCAAATCTCTGGCAATCTGGGAATCTGAGCGACGTGGAGAGAGCACCTGGCTTTTCAAGGGAAACAACCATTTCATATGTGACAGAACGGATGTCAGATAGAATCACTCTAATAGTGAGATAATCCCACAGTCATCATTCAGAAAGCCATGTCTTCAGGGCATCTTGGCGGGAGAAAGAGGATCTGCTTCATTAAATTTAGTCGATAGATGTCAGCGAAAGAAGCTGCTGCATTTTTACTCATTGCTGAAATGAGACAGCTATACTCTCATTTTCATTTGGAAAATGCTGCCACTTAAGGTTTGAATTTAGATTTAACACTTTCAATTTGTGAAGATTTATTGACAAATTCAAGGAGAAATGCTCTGATGATAAAGTATGAATTGGGTCTATAATCATCCTGTATTACAGTACAGTACTGTATTACAGTACAGAACAGTCCATGGAGAGGGCGTGGGGCCACAGAGAGAGAGAGTTCTTAACCACGACTGCATGAAACGGTGTGTTGTTCCTGTTCCTGTTGTGTCACTCAAAGGAGCTCAGTGGAGTTTTGTTGCTTAGCCAGCCACCTTCCCTGACCTGTCACTCATATCTCTGACAGCTGCTGGGTAGACCCCCCCCTCCTCACCCTTCCCGGTCCGCCCACTCCCCCTCCCTGTCCCCCAGCATGATGCAGACCAGGCTCATTTTCATGTGTCAGGGCCCCCCGTTGGCGTGACAGCTCCCTGTCTGCCTGTCTCATTAGAACAGCTTGGCCTGGGAGCAGGGAGAGCTAGCCGCTACGCTCCAGCCCTGGCCTCAGAGATCAGCCCTGCTCACCAAGGTGCTAACACAGTCAGCCCACTAGGCTTACTACACATCATCAGTCTAGGTCCAGATCCATATATCATTCACACACCATGCTATCTACGTTCTTCAGGAAAAAACGAGAACCTTTTGAAGAACCCTTTTATGGTTCCAGGTAGAACCCTATTTTATAAGTGTACACACGTCATCCCATACAGCTTCAATACATTCTATATACAACTTGTCCACACACACATCTTCACTGTGCTGCAAACACTTTTCATTTAGAATTTCATTTGATACATTCTTTTTTGTTCTACAAGGGGATCAGCAAATGTCCACGTTTTCCCTCATGGGAGAGCTTGAGATGGAAAGAGCTCAGATGTTTACTATTCTTATCTACACACGCACATATCAAATATGTCCTTGAAAAAAAAAAAATACATACCAAAAGCTACCATTTCAGCTTTTGAGTTCTGTATTGTTTGTGTTTGAATGTTAATTGTGAAACGTGAAAAAGCATCCGTTAGAGTTGGCTGTGTTGAATGTTAATTGTGAAACGTGAAAAAGCATCCGTTAGAGTTGGCTGTGTTGAATGTTAATTGTGAAACGTGAAAAAGCATCCGTTAGAGTTGGCTGTGTTGAATGTTTTTGATGTGAGACCTAGATGTGAGACGTGGATAGTTATATTATAATTGCGAGAGGAATTAGTATCATTATATTTTGGAGGCTTCGTATTCCAACCTTCATGAACATAACATCCCCATCTCAGAAGATCGGTGATTTTGTGAGTTTATAATGAAATGTGAAAAGCCTTTTAATATTTATGACGATGTAAGACCAGGGGCAAGATGTACACAAGTTCCCCTTATGGGTGGGAAGTTGATCAGATGCATGCCTCATTTGGTTCAGTGTCTGATAGTGGGACCCATACAGCTCTGTGGCAGGGCATGGGGCTGAAAACTGCGGTCCATGGACCAAAGCAGGGTTGCAAGTTACAGTCTGGTGTATTATATTGGTGTTTATATTAGTTTCTAGATGCAGCTGTCAAAGATATGAGTGACAGGTCAGGGATGCAATTATGAGGCCCAATTTTTACTCATTGCTGAAATGAAACAGAGATGCGTTATACTCTCATTTTCATTTGGACAATTCTGCCACTTAAGACTTTAATTTAGATTTAGCACTTTCAATTTGTAAAGATTAATTGACAAATTCAAGGAGAAATGTTCTGACATAGACTGACCAGATGAATCCAGGTGAAAGCTATCCTCAGTGTAGATGAAGGGGAGGAGACAGGTTAAAGAAATGATTTGAAGCATTGAGACAATTGAGACACTGATTGTGTATGTGTGTCATTCAGAGAGTGAATGGGCAAGACAAAATATTTAAGTGCCTTTGAACAGAGTATGGTAGTAGGTGCCAGGTGCACCAGTTTGTGTCAAGAATTGCAACGCAGCTGGGTTTTTCACGCTCAACAGTTTCCCGTGTGTATCAAGAACGGTTCACCACCCAAAGGACATCCAGCCAACTTGACACAACTGTGGAAAGCATTGGAGTCAACATGGGCCAGCATCCCTGTGGAATGCTTTCGACACCTTATAGAGTCCATGCCCCACCAATTGAGGCTGTTCTGAGGAAAGAATTGTGTGCAGCTAAATAGTAGGAAGGTGTTCTTAATGTTTTGTACACAGTGTATTTAGGGCAATATTTAGATTTTTTTAATATGTCTTTTGTATAAGGTCAGCAAGGTTTCCTATTCATTGTTTTTGCGATCAACTTTCAATGCTAATTATTTGAGTAAGTTTCATTGATTTTGTGATGTAGGTGTGTGTGGTTCGATGGAGTAGAAGCATTGGACGTGGGATGTGTTGACGTGGGCCATGGACAGGTAACATTGTCTGGGTGTGTTACTGGTCCCACTTTTCCCCAACAACTCTGACTGCCAGCGGCACTAGGTTGACTTGACTGTATGTTCAGTCAGCCCACATTAAAAAAATTTAAACTTAACCCTAATTACTCAAGTAAACTGCTCTGGATAAGAGTGTCTACTAAATGATTCAAATATAAACATAATTATAAATCATTTGTATACTACAAATTGACTGCAAGAAGCACAAACAGATAATGTTTGACTAGAACATAATAATTTCAAACCTTGCTTGCATTTGTATACAGTCACGTGTCTCTCTACTATGCGTGGGATTACTTGGGAACAGATTTCTTAAATATAAAATCAGTTGGAGCTGATTTCCTGGTGTTTTTACAGTCTATTATGCCTAACAATTGGGAAACACTGCTATAGTAATTACTGTAGGGTTTTTGCCGACATTACTGTTGTATTTACTATAGTGTTTTTGTTGTATTGTCTTTGACATAGAAGTGGGGCTTTTCTCCTTAAGGAAACCTACTGGACAAATACTAAAAGCATATAACAAACTCCAAACTGTAGATAGGTAGAACTTTGGGACTGGTGGGGACATCTCAAGGCTTTGTGCCCTCTTCTATCCCTTTTCTCAGGTACAAGTGGGAGAGGTCGTGGAGTTCTCCCTTTGTCTTCCTAGACTTTATTGGATTAAAACAAACTTTAATGGATTACAAATGTAAAGAAGATAATCAAATAAAATAGAGGAGGGCAAGAGGGTACAAACCCGGTTTAGGGTAAAGGTTTAAGGGGTAGGGTTGGGAATATTATACAAACCCGGTTTAGGGTAAGGGGTTTGGCTTATGGGAGGTAAACGACTTGATTAAAAATAGAAAGTAGGGGATGGAAACAACAAGAGGATTACGCACAGGTCTTCTCCAGAGCAGCAACATGCCGTCTACATGGTGGTCTGGATCTTAGGTAAATATTCAGGTAAGTAATTAGGTAGGTGTTCATGTTAAAAGGCCGCTCAGGGTAAGTATGCATGTTTTAAAAGAAAGTAAAACATTCTTAAAAGCTGTTCTTAAAAACTGTTCTTAACCCTCGGTACTTCTCTAAATGAGTTTGGATAGTATAAATGTATATAATGTCAACCTCTAGCATTAGTTATAAATAACGTTACAGTGCAGTAAAACAGGGGTTTAGGTTGTTAAAATGTCAGCTTCTATTGCAGTGCCCTACCATCCTTGACAGGTAAGTTTAAAAAGGGTATAATGGTTTAAAGTAGGTCCAGGGGTTAAAAACCAAGCGCTAAAATATCAGCAGGCTATTTGACCAAGATGGAGAGTGATGGAGTGCTGCATCGGATGACCTGGTCTCAAAATCACCCAACCTCAACCCAATTGAGATGGTTTGGAATGAGTTGGACCACAGAGCAAAGGAAAAGCAGCCAACAAGTGCTCAGCATATGTGGGAACTTCTTCAAAACGGTTGGAAAAGCATTCTTCAAGAAGCTGATTGAGAGAATACCAAGAGTGTGCAAAGCTGTCATCAAGGCAAATGATGGTTACTTTGAAGAATCTCAAATATTTAATATATTTTGATTTGTTTAACACTTTTTTGGTTACTACATGATTCCATATGTTATTTTATAGTTTTGATGTCTTCACTATTAATCTACAATGTAGAAAATAGTAAATAATAAAGAAAAACCCTTGAATGAGTAGGTGTGCCCGAACTTTTGACTGGCACTGTATGTCTTTTTTTTTTTAAATGTATGCAGAAACATGGTGAAATGTGCCAAGAAATCTACCCACATTTCTGATTCTTGAATGTACTTTCATCCTAATTTTCTGTATTTTACATTTAAACTCTTAAAAGTGTCATATGGGTGTTCCCTGAAGTCTACTGATTGCAATGATGTCTAATATGATATGGTGTATTGTGTCAATTTGGAGTAATGTGACAGGAAACCTGCCCTGTACTTACTTCGAATGTTGAACATGGAACTAAAATCTAATTGGTACTCTACCGTTTTGATTGGCAAGTATGGGACAAGATACCATGTCTTAATTAATATGGAAGCTCTCTTTTGGGACATGTTATACTGTATATCGTTCTAATCCACAGATGTCACACAATACTTTGAGATCATTAGGAGTGTGCTGATATGTTTTCAGCTGAAACTAAAATATCAACAAAATTCTTGGATTCAGACAGCATTTTGGGCTCATTTTTTGTCATATTTTCAAAGGCATCTTTAATAACATAAATGATTAATCAGATTGTATTATCCACACCCGCTCAAACATTTTAAACCATCCTTACGCTTCATCTACCACTTTGATTAAGTTATGTTCAATAGAAAATGACAAAACAGCAATTTGAGGGCACCTTTTGACTAATATTCTGCATACATTTTAAAGGATACAGATAATTGTCATACTTGGGACATTTTCGTGTGTTTTCCACACCACCTCAAGTATGTTGAGCCATAATTAGGCTGTATGTACCAATTATTTAATGGAGATATGGCCATGTGAATCCTGTCCAACAATAACCGATGGAGTTAGTTGACAACCATTTTGGAGAACTGGTCCTTCAGACTATAATGGGTTGAATCTGCAATGGCACTGTAGCTAGACATCTTTATTTGGACCTTTAGTTGCTTTTTGTTGAGGTTGAAATGTCATCCCAAAGGAACTTGGTTAAAATGGGTTATCCATCTCCCCGCTGGACATAATTAATTCCTATGGGATTTTACCTAGAGAGACGTGTACAGTGCAGTTTTGTTTTCACATTTCTTGAAATGTATATACAGTTGAAGTCTGAAGTTTACATACACCTTAGCCAAATACATTTAAACTTAGTTTTTCACAATTCCTGACATTTAATCCTAGTAAAAATCCCCTGTCTTAGGCCAGTTAGGATCACCACTTCATTTTAAGGATGTGAAATGTCAGAATAATAGTAGAGAGAATTATTTATTTCAGCTTTTATTTCTTTCATCACATTCCCAGTGGGTCAGAAGTTTACATACACTCAATTAGTATTTGGTAGCATTGCCTTTAAATTGTTTAACTTGTGTCAAACGTTTCGGGTAGCCTTCCACAAGCTTCCCACAATAAGTTGGGTGAATTAAGTCCCATTCCTCCTGACAGAGGCGGTGAAACTGAGTCAGGTTTGTAGGCCTCCTTGCTCGCACACGCTTTTTCAGTTCTGCCCACAAGTTTTCTATGGGATTGAGGTCAGAGCTTTATGATGGCCACTCCAATACCTTGACTTGGTTGTCCTTAAGCCATTTTGCCACAAATCTTGAGATGTTGCTTCAATATATCCACCTCATTTTCCTTCCTCATGATGCCATCTGTTTTGTGAAGTGCACCAGTCCCTACTGCAGCAAAGCACCCCCACAACATGATGCTGCCACCCCCGTGCTTCACGGTTGAGATGGTGTTCTTCGGCTTGCAACCATCCCCCTTTTTCTTCCAAACATAACGATGGTCATTACGGCCAAACAGTTCTATTTTTGTTTCATCAGATCAGAGGACAATTCTCCAAAAAGTACAATCTTTGTCCCCATGTGCAGTTGCAAACCATAGTCTGGCTTTTTTATGGTGGTTTTGGAGCAGTGGCTTCTTCCTTGCTGAGCGGCCTTTCAGGTTATGCTGAAATAGGACTCGTTAACCTGTGGATATACATACTTTTGTACCTGTTCCCTTCAGCATCTTCACAATGTCCTTTACTGTTGTTGTAGGATTGATTTGCACTTTTCGCACCAAGGTACACATCATCTCTAGGAGACATAACGTGTCTCCTTCCTGAGCGGTATGACGGCTGCGTGGTCCAATTGTGTTTATAATTTTCCAAGCTGTTTAAAGGCACAGTCACCTTAGTGTATGTAAACTTCTGACCCACTGGAAATTTGTGATATAGTGAATTATAAGTGAAATAATCTGTCTGGAAACAATTGTTGGAAAAATGACTTGTGTCACGCACAAAGTAGATGTCCTAACCGACTTGCCAAAACATTTGTGGAGTGGTTGAAAAACTACTTTTAATGACTCAAACCTAAGTGTATGTAAACTTCTGACTTCAACTGTAGTATGTAATATCATATTAGGTATCATTGTAATTAGCAGACTTCAGGGAACACTTGCATAACTTTTTTTAGAGTGTTTACATTTGCAATATTGTAAGTTTGCATGAAATTTTTGGGGCACTTTTTTGCAACTTTACTTACATTTTAAAGGATACATAGAAATGGCATATTTGGGCCAATTTATTGTGGTCTCCAGACCCTCTCGAACATTTTAAGCCATCATTGGGCTGTTTGTACCTATTATTTATGGAGATATGACCATGTGACGCCTGCCCAATATGGCCCCATGTTGCTGATTGGCGGGGTAATTTAAGAAATTTGCAATGACACTATAGCTAAAAACACTTCTAAGGACATGCCCTAGCTGTGTGTGAAATTTGGTGGCTTTATCACAAAGTCACTCATTTTTTCTCTTAGCCACTGGACTACAGTAAATACCACAGTAATCTATAGTAAACTGTAGTGTTCTTTCATGTGGGAGTGTGCAGGGCAGCCAGTGGCTCTAATTGACACACCATAAAGCTGAAACATTTAAATTTCTACCACCTACGGTTCCCTGGAGGATGATGTGAATGTTAAGTACATCCTACAATCCAGGAACCATCATGAAAATGCAATCAGAAAGCTATGATCAGGGGCCGGGGAGGGGTGGAGAGATTGGTGGGTTGAGGAGCCGAGAGAGTGGTGGTGGTGATGGTGGGTTGAGTCAGTCACTGTGGCAGGCGGCTGTGCTGGCCTCATTTCCCCTGCCAGCAGGTGTCCTCTCTGGGTATAATAGGTTTTACATGTGTTTATTAACACATGGCACCGTGGCACTGCTGCCTGGCCCTGTCACTGAAGCTGGAGATGTGAGAAAGCTGGAGCTGACGGTGGACGCTCACAGTCTTTCTCATTCTCTATGTTTCTTTCTATATGTCTATCTCTCTTCTTATGTCTGTCTGTCTGTCTGTCTGTCTGTCTGTCTGTCTGTCTGTCTGTCTGTCTGTCTGTCTGTCTGTCTGTCTGTCTGTCTGTCTGTCTGTCTGTCTGTCTGTCTGTCTGTCTGTCTGTCTGTCTGTCTGTCTGTCTGTCTGTCTGTCTGTCTGTCTGTCTGTCTGTCTGTCTGTCTGTCTGTCTGTCTGTCTGTCGCCGTCTCTCTCTTCCCCGTCTCTCTCCCCCTCTCTCTCTATCCCCCCTCTCACTGTCACTCTCCCATCCATGACTGGGTGACTGTAATGTTCTCTGAGCCAGTCCTGTAGGCAGAGGCCAGTAATGTTCTCTGAGCCAGCCCGGTAGTGGAGAGGCCAGGTGCAGACAAAGGAAAGTCCTCCTGGAGAAGGAAAGAGAAAAGGACCCTCCTGACTCAGAGAAAGCGAGAGTAGATGGAATGGGAGAATAGGACATGTATGGAGTTAACAGCTTGCTGTGTGGGCCTACTAATGCCTTTAAAACCCTCTCATGAAACCTGTAATTAACAGGGCTGTGATAATCAGGAATGAAGCGGAGAAGGGCTAATTGGGGCCGACGTGCTCTGTCATTAGAGCAATAGTCACACATTGAGATTTTATGAATGAATGATTTAGCCAGGTTTTTACAGGGCTTCATTACATTCTAGGAGCTACCAGCAGTTTATTTGCATGCGTTTATATAAAGGAGACAATATGTTTCTGGTCATTTTTATTGTCTAAACAGCAGATTTTCTCTCCAGGCCTCCTGACTAGCCCTGTGTTAATTGGGGATGTCCAAGGCGAGGGAGTCGAGGGAAAGGAGGGGGGTATCCAATTATTTCTCCAGTTTTTTTGCCCCAAACCATTTTTGCCAATGTGCTGCCTAGCACTGCCTATCTTGTGAGGAACGTGGAGCTGCATCGCATCAGTGAGAGTGAGAGAGCTTGGGTGTGCTCTAATTTTACCATTTGGCTGTTAGAATCTGTTTGACCCATGATTGATGCAGGATCAGCCCTGAATTCCACAGTGAGATGCACACGGATAAATACACATATAAACAGAAATATCCTGCTTCTTAACATTATGATTGCTCGCTTTATAAAATATAATCTAATTTAATCTAATCTAATCTAATAAAAGGGAGTCCATTGTTGAAACACTAATTGTGAAGGTATAGCAGCTAGCTGAACATCCTCAGTAGTGTATTAGTGGTGATGGTCAGCCTGCTCAGAGCAGTGTGGGTATGAGTGGGTGCGTTGCACCTCTGCTCTCTGACTGCTGTATGGGGGAGCCACTGTTGAGAGGGGAAAGGCCCCTCCAATGATTTCTCTGTCTGGAAGTCCAGTAACTGTCACTGATGCCCGCACTCCCTGCCCTCCTCCCCCTTCTCTTCTCCTCCTCTCCTCCCCTCCTCCTCTCGCATCACCTCGTTTGTCATAAACCCACTTCAAAGGGCCGTCAGGTGGATCGAGTTCCGCCCGTGTCCTCCCTGCTCCTCTAGCCAATGATGGAGTCAGATAGGAGCCTCAGCCTTAACCCTAAACCTGTAATCAGAATCACATTGGCTCATTGATCTCTGGAGGACAGGCTGTAAGCCGGTGGGCAGGCTTATGCATTGTGGTTGTAAAAGTGGACACACCAAAGGACTTCCACCGGGATGACTCAGTGTCCTCCTACAGGGGCCCAGTGTGCGTGTGCATGTGTGTGCATGTGTGTGTGCACGTGTGTGTGTGTGTGTGTAATAGGCCCTGTATTACGACTGCCTTATAGTATATATCTGGTGCTATGCTTTTAACATTGTAGATATTTCCATCAGAATTCGAACACGATTTTCCAATAGTCCATTGACCATAAAGCAGGAATGGTGTCTGACAGTAAAGAGTTGTACAGTATGTTTCCTGTGGCCCTGGAGAAAATCACCTCCTCCCTCTGGAGCTTTTCTGTGTTGTCACTCTGTCAGTAACATCTTCAAAGTCTGCCTAATGGTCTGGTCTCCACTTCCCTGCTACCTCTCAACTCCCCCCCCTCTAAAGCCCCCACTACTCCCCCCTCTACCCCTTCACACCCAGGCCTTCCACCCTCCAACAAAACTACAGGATCCCCTTCTCTCTCCTCTCTGCAGAGCACCACACCATTCAACACCACACACGGTAATGGACAGAGCATCTTCATTCATACCTCTCGGGTCTATTCTTGTAATTGCGGAGCTTGTTTTTCTGTATAGGCTACGGCTCTCAGTGGTCAACGTCTTCCATCAGTCGTCTCTTATCAGACCCAATTATGACTTTCATCTTGGCTCCGTCATTTAGCGGAGTGGCCACTGCTATTTACACTTCCCTTGTGTTTCAGCTGTACTCAGGTCTCCACTCCCCACCCGTCCTCCCTGTGACATCTCTCTCCTCTGAGTGTTGTGTCTCCTGCGGTATTCAGGGGGACTTTGCCGTTTGCGCCTCTCTCTGTTGGTTTTAGCTGCGTATCTGTGCCAGCTAAAGTAGCCTCTTAATGATCAGATCAAAGCCAGTGGAAAGGTGCTAAGTGTCTGGGAGCTGCAGCAGCCAGGGCCAACCTTTGATCCAGCAGTCCCGCAGCTACCTGACTGACTGCCCTGCTCTAAATTAAATATGGACTATAGGGGGGGAGATCTCTCTTTGAATTATGTTTTGTTTGGTAAAATGTTCCATTTCTCCTTCCATTGTATTGTTTGGTTTTAGACAGATAGGCCAGGCTTTTTGTTTTGATGAGAGCTCTGACAATGGGAAGCTTAGAGGAAGCGGTGGTGCGCCGCTCATAGGATACCAGTGACTCCTGCTGCAGTACCTGTAAAGGTCTCTTCTCTCATTGGACAACAGATATAGGCTCATTATGTGTTACCCGTAATAAGGCCTTTGCTGTGTCCTTTACACTGTTTGATGTACCATTTGTTTGATGATTTATCTGATCTTGGCGTAAACAAACACCAACCCTCCTCCTGTATTCCAGTCCTCAGTCATTACTTCCATCCGGCCATATAGAGACTCAGTCAACACTGTCCCCATGTACTCAGACACGATCCAGCACTGGCCTGGCACCTCTGTCTTGCATTAGACCAGAGCTTGTTTATTAGTGAGGCGGGCAGGCTGGGCTGAAACAGTTGAGGTCTTGTGTCACCAGATGTTTTATGGAGCAGCAGTACTGTGGAGGCAGTAAGAGGGACTGAGAGGCCTGGCCGGCGGAGGCTTGGGCTGGGGCTGGAGATGAGGCTGGGGATAGACCTGGAGATGAGGCTGAAGCAGAGGCTGGGTCTGCAGTGAAGGCCAGAATGACGGCTGGAGAGGAGACTGGGGCTGTTGAAAGGCTGGTGCTGGGGGTGGAGAGGAGACTGGGGCTGTTGTAAGGTTGGTGCTGGAGAGGGAGACTGGGGCTGTTGTAAGGCTGGTGCTGGGGCTGGAGAGGAGACTGGGGCTGTTGAAAGGCTGATGTTGGTGCTGGAGAGGAGACTGGGGCTGTTGTAAGGCTGGTGCTGGGGCTGGAGAGGAGACTGGGGCTGTTGTAAGGCTGGTGCTGGGGCTGGAGAGGAGACTGGGGCTGTTGTAAGGCTGGTGCTGGAGAGGGAGACTGGGGCTGTTGAAAGGCTGGTGCTGGGGCTGGAGAGGAGACTGGGGCTGTTGTAAGGCTGGTGCTGGGGCTGGAGAGGAGACTGGGGCTGTTGTAAGGTTGGTGCTGGGGATGGAGAGGAGACTGGGGCTGTTGTAAGGCTGGTGCTGGGGCTGGAGAGGAGACTGGGGCTGTTGTAAGGCTGGTGCTGGAGAGGAGACTGGGCCTGTTGTAAGGCTGGTGCTGGGGCTGGAGAGGAGACTGGGGCTGTTGTAAGGTTGGTGCTGGAGAGGGAGACTGGGGCTGTTGTAAGGCTGGTGCTGGGGCTGGAGAGGAGACTGGGGCTGTTGAAAGGCTGATGTTGGTGCTGGAGAGGAGACTGGGGCTGTTGTAAGGCTGGTGCTGGGGCTGGAGAGGAGACTGGGGCTGTTGTAAGGCTGGTGCTGGGGCTGGAGAGGAGACTGGGGCTGTTGTAAGGCTGGTGCTGGAGAGGGAGACTGGGGCTGTTGAAAGGCTGGTGCTGGGGCTGGAGAGGAGACTGGGGCTGTTGTAAGGCTGGTGCTGGGGCTGGAGAGGAGACTGGGGCTGTTGTAAGGTTGGTGCTGGGGATGGAGAGGAGACTGGGGCTGTTGTAAGGCTGGTGCTGGGGCTGGAGAGGAGACTGGGGCTGTTGTAAGGCTGGTGCTGGAGAGGAGACTGGGCCTGTTGTAAGGCTGGTGCTGGGGCTGGAGAGGAGACTGGGGCTGTTGTAAGGCTGGTGCTGGGGCTGGAGAGGAGACTGGGGCTGTTGAAGGCTGGTGCTGGGTCTGAAGCAGGAGACTCTGGAGCAGAGACTGGGGATGGGCGATCTGCCTGTCAGGTGCTTTGGTCTGGGTGCCCTTTTATGGGTCTGGCCACTAATGAAAGCGGGGTTGTGGGATCACTGTGGAACATCAGAGGCCACTCCACCCTGGGGTACCCACACCCCGATGTCCGCCCCACGTCCACCCACGCATACGCAGGAATGTCATAAAGCTTTAAAAGACTTCCCCTCCTTCATTATTCACTTCCGCCTCTGCTCTGCTCGCCTCCTATTTTTATCACGCGATCCTGGATTGATTTGCTTTAATTTGTTGTCATGTTTCAGGTGGAGTTTAGTGGCAGTTGGCCACTCGGTCTCTCTCTCTCTTTCTCTCTGATCAAGGTAAGAGAGAGTTATTGTTGTGAGGCAGTGTTGGTCAGATGAAGTGTTGGATGTGTGTCCTGATGACCCCCTTGAGAAGGGTTTCTGTCCATTAGGAGTGAGTGTGAGAGCCGGGTGGCTGAGGCAGGAATGAAAGGACAGGCAGTCAGTCCTCAGCTCTCTTCCACAGTCACATATGGGATAGATAAAGGGAGTGTTTCTGTGGTGAGCTGTGATGTTGACACTTCAGAGGCCTGCTGGTGTAAAGTTGCTACAGAGAGGATCCTGACCCTCTTCGATCCCTAAAGAAGCCCCCGTCTCTTTCCACCCCTACGCCCCTCTGCCCCTCCACCCTTTCACCCTCCTCCTAGCCTGTTCTGACTTCCTGCGGCCCTAGAGAGATGACCCTCCTCTCATGGCTTCCTGTATCCCTCTGTCCTGCCCATACCATCCTCTCTCTCTCTCTCTCCCCACAGTGTCTTTGAACTCCTGCATGTCTCACATGCCTCCCAGCTCCCTAACTTTTCAGCACCACGTACCACAGAAGCTTAGCTTCAATGTAAATCAGCTGGCCAAGATATGCCTCCTGAACCAGGTGCATACACTTAGCTGGATCACTCACTGGTGTTAAAGGAAAGGAGGCACGTGGGGTTTAACAGTGTGTATGTGTGTGTGTGTGTTTGCTGTCTGTTTCCTTGTTGGAGCACAGTAACAAAGTCAGAGACCCCCACCAGGCATTCAGACAGTCTGATTGGATTACAGCCTTTAGCCTTCTTGCAGCATGTTTTAGTCACAGTAAAACATGCATGACTGATAGGAGACGAAGGAAAACAACAAAGGGAGAAAAAATATAGGGAAAAAGAGCGTCCCCCCCCAGCCCTTTTAGCATGCCCTGAATTACACTTGGCTAAAAAGAGACTGTGCAGAGTGTAACAGTGTAGAATAATACCCTTGTTTACTTTCGGGGCTGTTGTTGTGTTAAACAGCAGGCTGTAAGTGGGGATGTGACTTAATGTCAGACTAGCGGGGAGCAGTGGAGTGCAGCTGATCTGGAGGAAGCCAGCCCCATGTCTGTCAGGGAGAGGAGAGGTGGGGGGGATGGAGGGGAGATGGGTGGGAGAGATGAGGAGGGGGTTCTTTCTTGATGGATACAGGCAGGGCAGAGAGAGAAGAAGAAAGTGAAGGGAGCATAGACTAACAGGAAACGAATGTATGGGGGAGAACAAGAGACAGTATGATTATACAACTCTATGGATGGCAGATATTTTCTCTATAGCATTGTCATGTGTCCATAAACAGATGATGACAGGATTCCTGTGATGAAAGGAGCTATTTCATAATGTGGTTAAACTGTCTACTGTATCACTGAAAGCCTCCCATTTTCTACATGATTGATTTCATTTCAGTTCTCTGCATCCTCTTTTCTCTTCTATTTTCTCTTACTGCTCATGCCTGTCTAACCTACTTCTGTCCACTTCTCCCCCCCAATCCTCTGCCCCGTCATTGGCCTGTGTAAGTGTGCTAAGGGGGCACAGTGGTCGCTCTGTAGAGGGGGCATCTCGGCAGTCAGTCAACAGTTCAGGGGCGGTCATGCGCGAACAGGCAGAGCGCTTGTGGTCATTATCAGAGCAAGTCTCAATGCTGCCGCACCAATTAGTTTTGACCCAGAAGGATTATCTGGAGGCACCACTCCATCCAGGGCTGGGGATAGGCACCACTCCATCCAGGGCTGGGGATAGGCACCACTCCATCCAGGGCTGGGGATAGGCACCACTCCATCCAGGGCTAGGGATAGGCACCACTCCATCCAGGGCTAGGGATAGGCACCACTCCATCCAGGGCTGGGGATAGGCACCACTCCATCCAGGGCTGGGGATAGGCACAACTCCATCCAGGGCTAGAGATAGGCACCACTCCATCCAGGGCTGGGGATAGGCACCACTCCATCCAGGGCTGGGGATAGGCACAACTCCATCCAGGGCTAGAGATAGGCACCACTCCATCCAGGGCTGGGGATAGGCACCACTCCATCCAGGGCTGCTCAGATATGGTCGGACACACTCAAGGAAGTACCCTCTCTTACACACATACAAACACACACATACACACACATACACACACATGCACACACATACACACACATACACACACACACATACATACACATACACACACATGCATACACCACTGCAACTCTCCAGTCACTATGACTTTTTCTCTAGCCTTTATAACTCAGCACTCTGCAGTCCTGCTCTGTGAGCTTGTGTGGCCTACCACTTCATGGTGGAGCCATTGCTGCTCCTAGACGTTTCCACTTCAGAATACCAGTACTTACAGTTGACCGGGGCAAATCTAGCAGGGCAGAAATTTGACGATCTGACTTGTTGGAAAGGTGGCATACTATAACGGTGACATATTGAAAGTCACTGAGCTCTTCAGTAAGGCCATTCTGCTGCCAATGTTTGTCTATGGAGATTGCATGGCTGTGTGCTCGATTTTATACACTTGTCAGCAACGAGTGTGGCTGAAATATACAAATCCACTCATTTGAAGTGGTGTCCACATACTTTTGTATATATAGTTTATATACAGTATATATGTGTGTGTGTATATGTTCACAAGAGTCAGACACGTGGTTTCACATGTACATTTTCCACAAGTATTTTTCCCTCGTGAAAAAAATTATTCCGCACATATGAAATTTATTTTTCACCACATCTGGTCTTCCATCCAGGGACCAACAAGGATCCACCCTGCATAGCTTTAGAGGCAAACCAGCAGTGGATGCAGGGTGCTATGTTGCTGGAAATGAATGTGCCAAAACAGCAACTGGAAAAAAGGCAGCAAAAGCAAAGGCCAGGGTAACATAACCAAAGATAGGGAAAATTGCAGGAAAGAGGGAAGTGTTAAATTTAATCAGGCTATCATTTTAAAAAATCACTGAAAAATATTATTTCCTTGCAATATTTTATTTGGCTATCAATACTTTTTGCTTTCAGTATCATTATTTTTGTTTCCAATACTAAGAATTTTGTTCTCGACTTCAAAAGGTTTGCTTGATATTAATGGCACAAAAGTAACTCAGTCACTGGAGGACTGCACCATATAATAACACTATTACTCTATTAAAGGTGTTTAAAGCAGCAATCCATAATTGAAACATTATCCAAGTGTCTCCCTGCAACAGTTTTAGTAAAAAGCTCAGGGATGGGACTGGAGAAATGCAACCACTCTCAAATCCTCAAATCCACGCTATTGATGCAAGGACTGAACATCCATGATATCAAAATTATAGTTTTAAACATGTTTTTAGGCTATAAAGTGGTTGTTTACATGTACTTTGTGTACAAACATTGGCGTTAAATAAGCTTCTGTTTTGGGTTCTGATGGGGTACGACAGCTGAACTCAGCTCATGAGGCATTTATATGTTAAATTCTTCGAGAATCAATGGGTACATATCATTCCTTTAAAAGTCTCAAAAATGGATCTTGCAATTTAGGATTGCCCCTTTAACAGGCAGTGACCTTCATACAGCAGAACTATGTCACCATTTGAAAAGTTATCCATTAACTTACCCCACCCCCCCAAAATAAATCTGTCCACTGTTCTGCAAATGTCCCGCAAAATCGTTCCCTTATCCCGCATTTGGGCTTTTCAGATGTGGTCACCCTAATTCCACCGGTGGAAACATTGCTTCTGCAATCACGTTAAAAATGGTCACTTACGAAACTGCAAATGTGATGAATGTTTTTCACATGTGAAAATGTGGAGTTTTCTTACATGTGAACCTGCAAATTAGATTTTCATATGTGATTGATTTTCATGCGATTGCTTGTCACATGCTAACTTGCAGTCCCACATGTGAATGTGAGATTTTCAAATGAATGTTTTTAACATGTGAAACTGCATATCTGATTTTCACGTGAATTATTTTTACATGTGAAACTGCAATTCACATGTGAGGTGAAAACATGTTATTTTCCTCACGTGAAAAGGTGATGTTAACATGTGAACTATAAATTTAAACTCAACATGTGAAACTGCAAATTAGATTTTTTTTTGTAAGGGCAGCCGCTGTGACTCTATCTACCCTCTCTATCCAGTCACTGTGACTCTCATTCTCTCCCCTCTCTGACTCTATCCAGGCTCTGTTACTCTCTTTCTCTCTACCCTCTCTGACTCGCTCTACCCTCTCTGACCGTATCTAGCCTCTGTGACTCTCTTTCTCTCTACCCTCTCTGACTCGTTCTACCTTCTCTGACTCTATCCAGCCACTGTGACTTTCTCTCTAGCCTCTCTGACTCTCTCTACCCTCTCTGACTCTATCCAGCCACTGTGACTTTCTCTCTAGCCTCTCTGACTCTCTCTACCCTCTCTGACTCTATCCAGCCACTGTGACTCTCCATCTAGCCGGCCAGGCCCAGGCTCCTCTCATCTCGGATTTGTTAAGGTAATGATGTAATCTGCAGCCATTAGGGACAGCAGGCTTTAGTGTTTAATGTGTGGCCAGCTGGTCCAGCTGCCAGCTTACACATTAAACGGCACCTCTTCCACTTCCCCTGCCTTTGAGTAATGAGGTGCATTTAAACCATGCTTTACCTGAGCTGCATGACTGATACCTCAACATGGCCAGGTTCAAATTAACAACTTTTATGTTTTTCTCCTCTGATTCCATAGATGCTGATGGTCTTGCCTGCTACACACACACACACACACACACACACACACACACACACACACACACACACACACACACACACACACACACACACACACACACACACACACACACACACACACACACACACACACACACACACACACAGGGTGTGGTGGGCTGGGACAGTTAGTCAGGGCAGGTGTGCCCCTGACAGTGTAGTGTGACTTTGTGTAATGAAGACATGATGCGTGCCATGTCACATCACACTCAGACACCACAGCAGACAGGCCTTAGTGACCCCTCAGCCTACTCTCAAATCCACCTCAGTAAACAAGCACCAAACAAACCAGGTTGTAGAGGCATCCTCTGGCTAAATGTCCATTCAGACAACATTCAGTTTGGCCAGAACCAGTCAGGCCCAGATGTTTGCAAGTTTGCAGGTTTCTTTATAATTGTTTTGTCACTTTCTGAAGGTCTGCATGTTTCACTTTAAAAAGAACACATTCAATATGCTGTATATCCACTTGCACTATTTTCTATATATAATCATCACAGCGAAAATAAAGGTAAACCTGTTAAATTGTTTACTTTTAAAATGTTAACCTTCATTTAACTTGTCAAGTCAGTTAAGAACAAATTTTTATTTACAATGATGGCCTGCCCCGGCCAAACCCTCCCCTAATGACGCTGAGCCAATTGTGCGCTACCCTATGGGACACCCGATCACGGCGGTTGTGATACAGCCCGGGATCGAACCAGGGTCTGTAGTGGCGCCTCTAGCACTGAGGTGCAGTGTCATAGGCCGCTGTGCCACATAACTAAACCCTCATAAATGAACAGTGCAGATCAGAGGATCTACAATGTCCTGCCATCGATGACAATCATCAATCATCTGCCTAGTGTCCTGCAAACGCCTTAAAGCTGACTTCAATATTTTGATGTCCAACGCTAATCTTAAACTAATCTCAAAGATGAACCCTTTGAGGTGGTAGAGACACTGCATATATTGATTTATTACTATAGGTTTATAAAGAAAGATTTTGAAAGCAGTTGCATAATACATTATTTATTGATATATGTATTTATTAATTAATTAATTAATTCATTTTGTTGTCAGGAAACCATAGATCTGCATACATATTTAAGCACTCATTTTGTAACCACACATTTTTTTTTAATTAAATATGCATTAACTCATTATTAGGTCATGAGCTAATGTATCTTTTACACTCCTCTCCCTCTCACTCATCTCCTTGCTTGTAGCTGGGGAGATGACCACTAGTTTGATTTCATGCATGCGTGGCATAGAGATGTCATTAAAAGATCTGATTTGAATATTCAGTTGGCTGTTTTAATTGAAGAAAACAAGTGTTCACACATGGCGGGGCTGGCGGTGTTGTGGACTGCCTGGGGCCCTGTCCCGGAGTGCAGCGGCCCATCTGAGCACGGCCCAGCGGAGCCCGCCCTGCACGCTGCCAACCACTACACTACACCCTGCCTGGTTTTAATGCCCTCAGGGCTCCACGCACACAGAAGAGAGGAGATCACACTACATCAGATAGATGAGAGGAGAGGACAGGGGAGGACAGGGGAGGAGAGGAGAGGATTTGTCAACACTTGAGTATACTCATCTCTGGAGCAAAGTAGGCAGACAACATGTGATGTTGTGGGAAGGAGATAGATGCAGAGACAAGTAGCTACTCACCATCTCTCCACCAGTTTACTGGGCTGATCTCTGAGGATGTATCATATAGCCCTTTGCTTGGAAGACAAAATTACTAAATTACACCTGTTTCTTTGTCATTTTATTTGATGACTGAAGTGGCGTTGCTGAGAGGGTTTGCCTCTAGTCAGGGCAGGTTGTAGTGGAATCTAGTGGGGAATGAGATGCTGCTGGCGTATTCTTACCCCTTGCCCCTCAACCCTCACCCCTCAAACTCTGACCCTCTCACCCAGAGTAGGCAGGCACCTCCTGTCCTGCCCATATCACCAACTGCTCATCCACATTAATTGGATATCAAAACTTTGCTAAATTAACAGATCAATGAGCGTGGAATTGAATACTTTGGCAAGAAGGAAGCTTCCTCCAGCCGTTGCCGTCGCAGCGGCTCCACCTGCCTCCCCCTACCTCCCCTAGTTTCCTCCTACCTCCCCCTACCTCCCCTAGTTTCCTCCTACCTCCTCCTGTCTCCCCTAGCCTCCCCTAGTTTCCTCCTACCTCCCCCTACCTCCCCTAGTTTCCTCCTACCTCCCCCTACCTCCCCTAGTTTCCTCCTACCTCCCCCTACCTCCCCTAGTTTCCTCCTACCTCCTCCTACCTCCTCCTACCTCCCCCTACCTCCCATAGTTTCCTCCTACCTCCCCCTACCTCCCCTAGTTTCCTCCTACCTCCTCCTGTCTCCCCTAGCCTCCCCTAGTTTCCTCCTACCTCCCCCTACCTCCCCTAGTTTCCTCCTACCTCCCCCTACCTCCCCTAGTTTCCTCCTACCTCCCCCTACCTCCCCTAGTTTCCTCCTACCTCCTCCTACCTCCTCATACCTCCCCCTACCTCCCCTAGTTTCCTCCTACCTCCCCCTACCTCCCCTAGTTTCCTCCTACCTCCTCCTACCTCCTCCTACCTCCCCCTACCTCCCCTAGTTTCCTCCTACCTCCCCCTACCTCCCCTAGTTTCCTCCTACCTCCTCCTACCTCCCCCTACCTCCCCTAGTTTCCTCCTACCTCCTCCTACCTCCTCCTACCTCCCCCTACCTCCCCTAGTTTCCTCCTACCTCCCCCTACCTCCCCTAGTTTCCTCCTGCCTCCCCCTACCTCCCCTAGTTTCCTCCTGTCTCCCCCTACCCCCCCTGCCTCCCTCTGCCTCCCCCTGCCTCCCTCTACCTCCCCCTACCTCCCCTAGTTTCCTCCTACCTCCTCCTACCTCCGCCTGTCTCCCCTAGCCTCCCCCTGCCTCCCTCTACCTCCCACTGTCTCCCCTGCCTCCCTCTGCCTCCCCCTGCCTCCCTCTACCTCCCACTGTCTCCCCTGCCTCCCTCTACCTCCACCTGTCTCCCACTACCTCCCTCTGCCTCCACCTGTCTCCCCCTGACTCCCACTAATTCGCCCCTGCCTCCCTTTACCTCCCCCTGCCTCCCTCTACCTCCCCCTGTCTCCTCCTGTCTCCCCCTACCCCCCCTGCCTCCCTCTGCCTCCCCTGCCTCCCTCTACCTCCCCCTGCCTCCCTCCACCTCCCCTTGTCCCCCCTGCCTCCCTCTACCTCCCTCTGCCTCCCTCTACCTCCCCTTGCCTCCCTCTACCTCCCCCTGCCTCCCTCTACCTCCCCCTGTCTCCCCCTGCCTCCCTCTACCGCCCTCTGCCTACACCTGTCTCCCCTTGCCTCCCTCTACCTCCCCCTGCCTCCCTCTACCTCCCCCTGTCTCCCCCTGCCTCCCTCTACCGCCCTCTGCCTACACCTGTCTCCCCCTGCCTCCCTCTACCTCCCCCTGCCCCCCTTTACCTCCCCCTGTCTCCTCCTATCTCCCCCTGTTTCCTCCTGTCTCCCCCTACCTCCCCCTGCCTCCCTCTGCCTCCCCTGCCTCCCTCTACCTCCCCTTGTCCCCCCTGCCTCCCTCTACCTCCCTCTGCCTCCCTCTACCTCCCCTTGCCTCCCTCTACCTCCCCCTGCCTCCCTCTACCTCCCCCTGTCTCCCCCTGCCTCCCTCTACCTCCCCCTGCCTCCCTCTACCTCACACTGCCTCCACCTGTCTCCCCCTGCCTCCCACTACTTCGCTCCTGCCTCCCTCTACCTCCCCCTGCCTCCCACTACCTCCCCCTGTCTCCTCCTATCTCCGCCTGTCTCCTCCTGTCTCCGCCTACCTCCTCCTGCTTCACTCTGCCTCCCCTACCCCCCTCTACCTCCCCCTGCTTCCCTCTACCTCCCCTTGTCCCCCCTGCCTCCCTCTATCTCCCTCTGCCTCCCTCTACCTCCCCTTGTCCCCCATTGCCTCCCTCTACCTCCCCCTGCCTCCATCTACCTCCACCTATCTCCCCCTGCCTCCCCCTGTCTCCCCATGCCTCCCACTACTTCGCCCCTGCCTCTGTGCGGAGGGCTGTTACAGATATGCATCCAGGACATTTGAGTAGATTGCATTTCATTAGTTTGATTTGAGCGGACAGCACTAAGCTGCTGAGGGCTCTGTGCTGACAGCTAATTACACGAATCAGCCTTGTCCACTGATATAGAACAATGGGCTGGGATGAGCCCCTCTGCCACGCCTCCCCTCGCCAGGGGGACTCAGTCACTGGCTGCCTCCCTGCAATACCATGTTCGCTATTGTGTTTATAAATATTACCACACTATGTAAACTATTGCTTGTGTTAAAATCTTTATCATGCCTAATTGCATTCCAGTGACTTCGTCCAATGAAAAATGTATTTACTTGGAAAGATGGAAAAGGAGCAAGAGAGATAGTGGGGGTAACATGCAGATATCGTCCTACCCTACAGCAGCTTCTGCCAGACTGTGTGTGTGTGTGTGTGTGTGTGTGTGTGTGTGTGTGTGTGTGTGTGTGTGTGTGTGTGTGTGTGTGTGTGTGTGTGTGTGTGTGTGTGTGTGTGTGTGTGTGTGTGTGTGTGTGTGTGTGTGTGTGTGTGTGTGTGTGTGTGTGTGTGTGTGTGTGTGTGTGTGTGAGCACAGATCTGTACGCCTCTATATATCCTTCCATCTTTAAATCGTCAACATAAAACATCCCGCTTACTCACGTGAACAGTTTCCCCCTTAAAAGAGAATTAAATGGATTAGCGCAAACGTCAGTAAATTTAGCAGTGCATTACCCCTGCTTCATTCAAACAGCACATCACAGTGGGACCATTGGATTAGCCTAGTCCCTGGTCCCTCTCTGCCCAGCACACTCTTTTGAAAGAGTTTAATCATTACAGAGTTGACGTTTTTCTTTCTAATTGTTTCTACTTGAGAGTAAAAGGAAAAGATGGATTCTTGGTGGAATCTGTACTTGATTTAACACTGCCACTAGCGTAGCGCCCATATTATCGGCCTTTTCCACAGCGTTTAAGAAATACATTACCTTCAACAGTGTTATCTTGTGATCAAGCCATCAACGTTTTGTGATTATTGGTGTCGTAAAAATGTTAGCTAACGGGTTAGCAATTAGCATGTTTGACATTTCAGTGGAAATACTACTTCGATCAGCTTTTCGAAATGTTTACTAGCTAGCCTTCCGGTTTAAAAAAAATTACTTGCCTGAAATCTGTTGGCTATATTTAAAAAGTAAAAAGTTGGATATTAAATGATGTGTGGTCTGTCGCGCAGTCGAATTTTACAATATACAGCGTGTCCCACAAAATGTGTACATATTACTTTTTTTTCTTTCAAAACCTAACTTTACTTACATAAATTGCAATGCAAATCGATGGTCAGCTAGTTAGAAGGGAGTCTTTAGTTGCAAAACGTACCATTATTTTCCAGTCCATTTAAATGTTGAGCTCGAGGTGATTTAATCCTCTAACTGCTAGAGACTGTCCGAAGTTAGGGGGTGTCCGGTGTTGGGGGAAAATCTAAATTAGTTATAAACTAGCAGTGCTCTATTCCTCTGGTGAAAGCTGTGTACAGTAAACACAACACAACTCCAAAACCACTCGCAATTACTTCTGTCTTGTTTGTTAGCATCCCTGTGGCCTTTGGCCAAGTGCGCTGACACACATTCTTCTCCGAGCGAGTCTCCACATCGCTGCTTTTTGTACCATTTTCAAGTCAGGCCTTTAGGTCATTTCCCCCTGCAGATTCTACCAGTCTGTTTCCTGGTTCCATGATGGAAAGTAATGATTGAGAGGACTGTCCTGCAGCATGGGGGTGTGTCTATGTGTCTGCATGTGACCGTGTCAGGTCTGCTCAGTGACAGGGCCTGCGGTGGGACTGTGTCTGCCCTGCCAGTGGAGAGTGTGGAGCCCGAGACAGCCCTGTGGTCCGGGGGGTCACTGAGGTGGCCCCGTGTTGAGTGACAGGGCACTGGTTTGTTAGTGTGATTTGTCCTGCTCTGGATCTCCTGTCGAGGTTGCTATGGCCAATGCGTCAGTTTGCAACCCGTTCACGTTCGACCATAGCTGACAGGTGAGCTGCAGAGTGGCGGCCAGACCTCCTAATTGTACCCCCAGTCCTTTTATTTCTGGGGGTGCATAGAAGATGGCTGGATGGCCGGGCCCTGGTGCTGTTACTGTAGATGGCCCGGTGTGGCCTGGCGGCCAGGCCCAGAGCAGGGCTCCTCAGCTGGGGAGGTAAACCAACGTGAAGGCCTGTCTCTCTCATGGCTGGTTCTCTGGTTCTCTGTTCTGCGTGGTGGTGATGGAACAGACAGTCTGCCCCATGGAACATGTTGACATGCTGTAATCAGATCAGTGTTTACACTATTTCTGCTCTATGAAACACAAAGTAATTCTTATGTACTGCACGTACAGAGAGACACACACACACATCAACACATGCTCACATGTGACATACACATGCACGCTAACACGCTTGCACGCACATATACACAGACCCACTCACTCACATACACTCACACACTAAATCAGGTTACTTTGAAAAAAGTCCAGGGAAGGGTTAAACACATACATTGTGTTACTAGCTCCTAACAATGCAGTAAAAAGTCAAAAATAAATACATAATAAATAAATACATAATCTTGAAATGTCGGGACAAATCCATATAACAACCCAAATAGTACTGTAACAGTAATCCAAATGCAATCTATACGTATCTACACGGGATGAATTCACTCAAGTTAATAATAAGAATGATACAGGTACAACAGTAGATATATTAGAGTGAGCCAAGAATACTGTATAAAAAGAAATATACAGTGTGTATAAACAGTGTAACTAAAATGCAATGTACAGTACAGTAGTAGAAAAAAATATGTTGAGGATGAAATGCACAGTGCATAACCACATAGTAAAATGAATTGCAGGAATTTAGCTTCCGGACCAGAGTCCAGAATATAAATATATATGCATGTCAATGGTGTGCATAAACCATATGGACAGTATGTAAATAGAAAACATGTGTACAGCAGTAGTTAAATAGGACGAGCCATGACTAGAATACAGTATGTATATATACAGTGGGGAGAACAAGTATTTGATACACTGCCGATTTTGCAGGTTTTCCTACTTACAAAGCATGTAGAGGTCTGTAATTTTTATCATAGGTACACTTCAACTGTGAGAGACGGAATCTAAAACAAAAATCCAGAAAATCACATTGTATGATTTTTAAGTAATTAATTTGCATTTTATTGCAAGACATAAGTATTTGATCACCTTCCAACCAGTAAGAATTCCGGCTCTCACAAACCTGTTAGTTTTTCTTTAAGAAGCCCTCCTGTTCTCCACTCATTACCTGTATTAACTGCACCTGTTTGAACTCGTTACCTGTATAAAAGACACCTGTCCACACGCTCAATCAAACAGACTCCAACCTCTCCACAATGGCCAAGACCAGAGAGCTGTGTAAGGACATCAGGGATAAAATTGTAGACCTGCACAAGGCTGGGATGGGCTACAGGACAATAGGCAAGCAGCTTGGTGAGAAGGCAACAACTGTTGGCGCAATTATTAGAAAATGGAAGAAGTTCAAGATGACGGTCAATCATCCTCGGTCTGGGGCTCCATGCAAGATCTCACCTCGTGGGGCATCAATGATCATGAGGAAGGTGAGGGATCAGCCCAGAACTACACGGCAGGACCTGGTCAATGACCTGAAGAGAGCTGGGACCACAGTCTCAAAGAAAACCATTAGTAACACACTATGCCGTCATGGATTAAAATACTGCAGCGCACGCAAGGTCCCCCTGCTCAAGCCAGGGCATGTCCAGGCCCGTCTGAAGTTTGCCAATGACCATCTGGATGATCCAGAGGAAGAATGGGAGAAGGTCATGTGGTCTGATGAGACAAAAATTGAGCTTTTTGGTCTAAACTCCACTCGACGTGTTTGGAGGAAGAAGAAGGATGAGTACAACCCCAAGAACACCATCCCAACCGTGAAGCGTGGAGGTGGAAACATCATTCTTTGGGGATGCTTTTCTGCAAAGGGGACAGGACGACTGCACCGTATTGAGGGGAGGATGGATGGGGCCATGTATCGCGAGATCTTGGCCAACGACCTCCTTCCCTCAGTAAGAGCATTGAAGATGGGTCGTGGCTGGGTCTTCCAGCATGACAACGACCCGAAACACACAGCCAGGGAAACTAAGGAGTGGCTCCGTAAGAAGCATCTGAAGTTCCTGGAGTGGCCTAGCCAGTCTCCAGACCTGAACCCAATAGAAAATCTTTGGAGGGCGCTGAAAGTCCGTATTGCCCAGCGACAGCCCCGAAACCTGAAGGATCTGGAGAAGGTCTGTATGGAGGAGTGGGACAAAATCCCTGCTGCAGTGTGTGCAAACCTGGTCAAGAACTCCAGGAAACGTATGATCTCTGTAATTGCAAACAAAGGTTTCTGTACCAAATATTAAGTTCTGCTTTTCTGATGTATCAAATACTTATGTCATGCAATAAAATGCAAATTAATTACTTAAAAATCATACAATGTGATTTTCTGGATTTTTGTTTTAGATTCCGTGTCTCACAGTTGAAGTGTACCTATGATAAAAATTACAGACCTCTACATGCTTTGTAAGTAGGAAAACCTGCAAAATCGGCAGTGTATCAAATACTTGTTCTCCCCACTGTATATATATATATATATATACAGTGCATTCAGAAAGTATTCAGACCCCCTTGACTTTTTCCACATTTTGTTACGTTACAGCCTTATTCTAAAATGTATTACATCGTTTTTTCCCTGAATCAATCTACACTCGATACCCCATAATGACAAAGCAAAAACGGGTTTTTAGACATTTTTGCAAAATTATTACGAATTAAAAACTGAAATATTACATTTACATAAGTATTCAGACCCTTTACTCGGTACTTTGCTGAAGCACCTTTAGCAGTGATTACAGACTCAAGTCTTCTTAGGTATGACGCTACGAGCTTGGCACACCTGCATTTGGGGAGTTTCTCCCATTCTTCTCTGCAGAGCGTCGCTGCACAGCTATTTTCAGGTCTCTCCAGAGATGTTCGATCGGTTTCAAGTCCGGGCTCTGGCTGGGCCACTTAAGGGACATTCAGAGACTTGTCCCGAAGCCACTCCTGTGTTGTCTTGAATGTGTGCTTAGGGTCATTGTTCTGTTAGAAGGTAAACCTTTGCCCTCAATCTGAGGTCCTGAGCGCACTGGAGCAGGTTTTCATCAAGGATCTCCCTGTACTTTGCTCCGTTCATCTTTCCCTCGATCCTGACTAGTTTCCCAGTCCCTGCCGCTGAAAAACATCCCCACAGCACGATGCTGCCTCCATCATGCTTCACTGTAGGGAGGATGCCAGGTTTTCTCCAGAAGTGACGCTTGGCATTCAGGCCAAAGAGTTCAGTCTTGGTTTCATCAGACCAGAGAATCTTGATATTCATGGTCTGAAAGTCCTTTAGGTGCCTTTTGGCAAACTCCAAGCAAGCTTTTATGTGCATTTCCCTGAAGAGTGGCTTCTGTCTGACCACTCTACCATAAAGGCCTGAGTAGTGGAGTGCTGCAGAGATGGTTGTCCTTCTGGAAGGACAAGGTCTCCACAGAAGAACTCGGGTTCTTGGTCATCTCCCTGACCAAGGCCCTTCTTCCCCGATTGCTCAGTTTGGCCGGGCGACCAGCTCTAGGAAGAGTCTTGGTAGTTCCAAACTTCTTCCATTGTGTTCTTGGGGACCTTCAATGCTGCAAACATTTTTTGGTAACCTTCCCCAGATCTGTGCCTTGACACAATCCTGTCTCAGAGCTCTATGGACAATTCCTTCGACCTCATGGCTTGGTATTTGCTCTGACGTGCATTGTCAACTGTGGGACGTTATATAGACAGGTGAGTGCCTTTCCAAATCATGTCCAATCAATTGAATTTACCACAGGTGGACTCCAATCAAGTTGTAGAAACATCTCAAGGATGATCAATGGAACAGGATGCACCTGAGCTCTCATAGAAAAGGGTCTGAATACTTATGTAAATAAAGTATTTATGTTTATTATATGTAATATATTTGAAAAAAAATCTAAAAACCTGTTTTCGCTTTGTCATTATTGGGTATTGATCAATTTTAGAATAAGGCATCCTTATATATATTTATAAAGTGGGTAAAACAGTATGAAAACATTATTAAAGTGACCAGTGTTCAATGACTCTATGTACATAGGGTACAGGGCAGGATCTAAGGTAAGGTACAGGGTACAGGGCAGGATACTGGGCGGAGGACGGCTAGTGATGGCTCGTTTAACAGTCTGATGGCCTGGAGATAGAAGCTGTTTATTAGTGTCTTGGTCCCTACGTTGATGCACCTGTACTGTCTCTGCCTTCTAGATGTTAGTGTGGTGAACAGGCCGTGACTTAAGTGGCTGAGGTCCTTGATGATCTTCTTGGCCTTCCTATGACACCGGGTGCTGGAGATGTCCTGGAGGGAAGGCAGCGTGCCCTTGGTGATGCGTTGGACTGCCCACACCACCCGCTGGAGAGCCCTGCGGTTGCGGACTAAGCAGTTGCCGTATCAGGCGGTGATACAGCCTAACAGAATGCTCTCGATTGTGCATCTGTAGAAGTTCATGAGGGGGCCAAGCCAAATTTCTTACACCTCCTGAGGTTGAAGAGGTGCTGTTGGGCCTTCTTCACCACGCTGTCAGTGTGGAGGGACCATTTCAGGTCCTCAGTGATGTGCATGCCGAGGAACATGAAACTTTAGCCCCTCTCCACTGCCATTGTCTTAGGAGAATTTAAGGCTTTCAACGTAGGGGGATGTGTAATTGTTAAAAGATTCCACGCTTTGAATTCCCCCAAAGTATTATGTATATAAATACATTGAAGGCAATGTAATGTGTGCTGTGGGAGAGGAGAGGAGAGGAGAGGAGAGGAGAGGAGAGGAGAGGAGAGGAGAGGAGAGGAGAGGAGAGGAGAGGAGAGGAGAGGAGAGGAGAGGAGAGGAGAGGAGAGGAGAGGAGAGGAGAGGAGAGGGTCGTGCAATTTCCTGGCACATGAAGTCCTTGGTGCCAGCTGTGCAGGGCTGGTGCTGTTTCCTGGGGGCAGATGCCTGCAGTGCAGCCTCCGTGATCCCGGCTCTGTTCCTGCACCAGCCCCAGCAGTCTGCTTCATACCCCAGGGGGGGGCCACACACACATTTATCCGCACACAGTCTCTCACACTAATGTACAGTATACACACACACACATTCACACTCTCACATACAGACGCACGCACGTATGAACAAACGCACACATGCGCACACAAACACGCACACACACACCTACCTAGTGGGCTCTGGAGCCTAATTAGGCAGACTGGAAACCCACAGTAGAATCACCAATCTCACTTTACACTGAGAGTGTAAATGTCCACAGCTTCAAACACACAGACATACTGTACACAGACAGACAGACATACATACATACACACATGCATACATTCTAGAGAGGAACTGGGAGGTAAAGAGGGAGCTGGCTGAAGACACACAGAGAGAGAGAGAGAAAGAGATAGAAAGAGAGAATGAATGAGAGAGAAAGAAGATCCAGGCAGTTGTACGAGGTAGTACGACTCTGTCACTCCTTTCTTCCTTCCGCTCTTCATGTTACTGACACCACACTGTCACCCAGAGGCCAAAGTCAGTACTGCACCCATAATCATGTAAGAGAACAGTCAAATAAAATACATTATTTTTGCCACATGCACCGAATACAACAGGTTAAGACTTTACCGTGAAATCTTTACTTACGAGCCCTTTACCAACAATACAGAGTTAAAAATTAAGAACATTTGCTAAATAAAAAAAGGAAATAGTGACACAATAAAATAACGATGTAGTTGAGGTAATATGTACATGTAGGTAGAGGTAAATGTGACCAGGCAATCAGGATAAATAATACACAGAGTAGCACCAGCGTGTGTGTGTGTGTGTGTGTGTGTGTGTGTGTGTGTGTGTGTGTGTGTGTGTGTGTGTGTGTGTGTGTGTGTGTGTGTGTGTGTGTGTGTGTGTGTGTGTGTGTGTGTGTGTGTGTGTGTGTGTGTGTGTGTGTGTGTGTGCAGTGGTTAATTTGTAAATTGGGAGGTGCCGGAGGGGTGACCCGGGGAGCTCTGAGGTACCGGAACGCATGATTTAAAAAAATCACCTTTATAATAAAGCATTGCATGCATATCATAGCATTTGCGTAGTGGCATAGAGCAGTAGAGGCACTTACACACGGGGAACGTTTTAGTAGCATAGGGTCTGGGGAAAATGTGGCTTTTTTATAAACGCATCTCATGCAATTCTACATCATTTTAAATGACTGGAGACTTTGGCAGAATGTTTTTTTTTTTATACCGCAACAATGAGCGAAATGACAATCTACTTTGACACAGACAAACTGATAATCTGAGATAAATAAAAACGACCTTGAATCCATCAATAGAATAGGCCTAGATGTGTGGAGACATATTGTAGGCTACAATATGAGGAGGAAATTATAGTCCTAAACATTCTTTCCAGTTTCACTGACTCCCCCAATGATGAGCAGCTATCTCTCCGGTAATGGCCGAAGTGTTTGTGCCAACAGCCTATATCTCGCTCTTGTTTTACTTTGCAAAACAATATTTGGAAGTTGATCAAATATTTTGTTAGCCTACAGCAGACAGATTAGAGTATTTTCTTTTCAGCAGTAGCCATTTGGTTTCCAACCTGTTTCCCGTGATTGCATTTGAAATATTTTCCGAAAGGCCTGTTTTGTCTGCATGCTGTTCACCGACAGATTTGCCACTGTAGGCTATGTCTTGTTATTGGGCTACACACAATCCACAGCTAGGCACGTTTTTTAAAGAAGCTATTGATGCTCTGTGGCAAAATTATGGCAAATTTCATGGTGTAGTAGTCTATTCTGAATTGTTTCATTTATTTCTGAACAGACAACAGTTAACTTTGGAAAATTTATTTCAATGTATCAAGGGTGCTGCAGCTCCTCCAGAACCCTTTGATTCGACCCTATGATTTTATAAGGAAATAAATGATGAAGGGCAACACTGGAGAGATGAGAGTTACTCATGTCTATCAGAGCAGAGAGATCATAGAGAGTGAATCAATACAATTAACGAAGAGGCAACTCAAATTAACTTTGATCGCTTTCATTAGAATTTTTACATTGCAAAATGTGACAATTATTTCTCATGCCATGAGAGGTACCGGATCTGGCCAAATAGGTCCCAGAACTAAACTTTTCCAAACGGACAGGAGCCAGAAATTGAGCACTGTGTGTGTGTTTGTGTGTGTGTGTGTGTGTAGCTTCAATATGCATGTGAGTTTATTTAGTGTGTGTGTGTGTGTGTGTGTGTGTGTGTGTGTGTGTGTGTGTGTGTGTGTGTGTGTGTGTGTGTGTGTGTGTGTGTGTGTGTGTGTGTGTGTGTGTGTGTGTGTGTGTGTGTGTGTGTGTGTGTGTGTGTGTGTTAGATTGTGTGTGGGTAGAGGCCAGTGAGTGTGCATAGAGCCAGTGCAAAAAAAAGGGAATCAATGCAAATAGTCCAGGTAGCCTTTCAATCAGCTGTTCAGCAGTCTAATGGCTTGGGGGTAGAAGCTGTTCAGGAGCCTTTTGGTCCCAGACTTGGTGCTCCGGTACCGCTTGTCATGCGGTAACATAAACTCACTCACTTTTGTACATCATGGCCATGGTCGGTACAATTTACCTTATTTTAACGCCCCAAAAACGTAATACATTTCAGATCAACTGTAAGGTCAATACCATTGTAAAGCACACTTTCTCCCCTTTCCAACAAAATAAATGACATGACTTAAACGCTGCATGATTCAAGAAGGCAATGAGCCCTGTCGGGTCTTTTTAAAAATGGCGGGTGGGGAAGCGAAACTAATGCATGATAGTGAGAAGGAGAGATGTTGTGTGTGTCACGCCCTGGCCATAGAGAGGGTTTTAGTCTCTACTTTGGTTAGGCCAGGGTGTGATTAGGGTGGGAATTCTATGTGTTATATTTATTTGTTTTTGGCCGAGTGTGGTTCCCAATCAAAGGCAGCTGTCTATCGTTGTCTCTGATTGGGAATCATACTTAGGCAGCCTTTTCCCACCTGTGTTTTGTGGGTAGTTGTTTTCTGTTTTGTGTCTGCACCAGACAGAACTGTTTCATTTTGTTCTCACTTTGTTATTTTGTTTCAGTGTTCAGTTTGAATAAATTATCATGAACATGTACCACGCTGCGCTTTGGTCCTCTTCTTCAGACGAGCGTGACAGAACTACCCACCACCAAAGGACCAAGCAGCGTGGCCAGGAGGAGCAGGGATCCTGGGCCCGGGAGAAGAGAGAGTGGAGAACATCTTGGACATGGGAGCAGGTTATGGCAGGGGACAAGACCCTGCCATCGAAACAGGCGGATGTAGCGAGGAGGAACGACAACGATACCAGGAGTCACGGCAACGAAGCAGGCATGAGAGGCAGCCCCCAATTCTTTTGGGGGGGAGCACACGAGGCGACTGGCTCAGTCAGGTTGGAGACCTGAGCCAACTCCTCGTGCTTACGGTAGGGAGCGTGGAACTGGTCAGGCATCTTGTTATGCGGTGGAGCGCACGGTGTCTCCAGTGTGCGTTCACAGCCCGGTGCTCTACATTCCAGCTCCCCGCATCGGCCGGGCTAGAGTGGGCATCCAGGCAGGACGGATGGTGCCGGCTCAGCGCATCTGGCCGCCAGTGCGTCTCTACGGCCCAGGATATCCTGCGCCGGCTGTGCGCACTGTGTCTCCGGCGCACCTGCACAGCCCAGTGCGTCCTGTGCTAGCGCCCCGCATTTGCCGGGCGAAAGTAACCATCCAGCCAGGACGAGTTGTGCCAGCTCTACGCTTGAGACCTCCAGTGCACCTCCATGGCCCAGTGTACCCGGTGCCTGCCCCACGCACCAGGCCTCCTGTGTGTCTCCCCAGCCTGGTGAGTCCTGTGCCATCTCCACGGACCAGGCCTCCTGTGTGTCTCCCCAGCCTGGTGAGTCTTGTGCCTGCTGCACGAATGAAGCCTCCAGTGATGATCCATGGCACGAAGCCTCCAGTGATGATCCATGGCATAAAGCATCCAGTGGTGATCCATGGCACTAAGCCTGCAGTGATGATCCATGGCACGAAGCCTCCAGTGATGATCCATGGCACGAAGCCTCCAGTGATGATCCATGGAACGAAGCCTCCAGTGATGATCCATGGCACGAAGTCTCCAGTGATGATCCATGGCACGAAGCCTCCAGTGATGATCCATGGCACGAAGCCTCCAGTGATAATCCATGGCCCGAAGCCTCCAGTGATGATCCATGGCACGAAGCCTCGAGTGATGATCCATGGCACAATGCCTCCAGTGATGATCCATGGCTCGAAGCCTCCAGTGACGATCCATGGCACAGAGCCTCCAGCGACGGTCTCCAGTCCGGAGCCTCCAGCGACGATCCCCAGTCCGGAGCC
This sequence comes from Salvelinus alpinus, assembly GCF_045679555.1. Taxonomy (NCBI): domain Eukaryota; kingdom Metazoa; phylum Chordata; class Actinopteri; order Salmoniformes; family Salmonidae; genus Salvelinus; species Salvelinus alpinus. Next base: position 40,513,767 of record NC_092104.1, read on the forward strand.
TCCAGCGACGGTCTCCAGTCTGGAGCCTCCAGCGACGGCCTCCAGTCCGGAGCCTCCAGCGACGGTCCCCAGTTCGGAGCCACCAGCAACGGTCCCCAGTCTGGAGCCTCCAGCGAGGGTCCCCAGTCCGGGGCCGGCAGTGAGGGTCCCCAGTCCGGGGCCTGCAACGAGGGTCCCCAGTCCGGGGCCTGCAGCGAGGGTTCCCAGTCCGGGGCCTGCAGCGAGGGTCCCCAGTCCGGGGCCTGCAACGAGGGTCCCCGCACCAGAGGCGCCACCAAAGTGGGGGGGGCCAGAGGTGGAGCAGGGTCTACGTCCCGCACCGGAGCCGCCGCCATGAATAGATGCCCACCCGGACCCTCCCCTTTAGCATCAGGTTTTGCGGCCGGAGTCCGCACCTTTGGGGGGATACTGTCACGCCCTGGCCATAGATAGGGTTTTAGTCTAAATTTTGGTTAGGCCAGGGTGTGATTAGGGTGGGCATTCTATGTGTTATATATATTTGTTTTTGGCCGAGTGTGGTTCTCAATCAGAGGCAGCTGTCTATCGTTGTCTCTGATTGGGAATCATACTTAGGCAGCTTTTTCCCACCTGTGTTTTGTGGGTAGTTGTTTTCTGTTTTGTGTCTGCACCAGACAGAACTGTTTCGTTTTGTTCTCACTTTGTTATTTTGTTTCAGTGTTCAGTTTGAATAAATTATCATGAACACGTACCATGCTGCGCTTTGGTCCTCTTCTTCAGACGAGCGTGACAGTGTGGGAAAATTGCTTTTTGTCACTCGATCTGTCCAATTTATCCCCTTATCGACTCTGAAATGTAAATAAAACACAATAAAGAGTTTATATAATGTGTGATTACATACCTATTTGAAGGTTTGTGTTGAATTTGAATCGGGTTTTTAGGACGGTGCTAAAGTGATCTTCAGAAGTAAACAGTTTTTTTGAGAGTCGTGATCGCTTGCAGTGACGATGCAAAATATGATTAGGTATCCCCCCTTACCCCCGTCACTGTCCATTTCTTGTTTTTAAACGATGAGAGAAGTGCTACACCTGGTGGAGAGAGATTGTAAGACAGAAATAGTTGCTTTATGCATGCTGTACGTTACGGCATGACACGTCACGATGTAACGGAGGGTCAGTTTTTTAAAACTTTTCTCCAATACTATAGAGCCATTACCATGCCGATCAACGCTTGAATAGAAACGTAGTTCATACACCAGATTTTGAAGTCAACACAGTCGCTACAGTCCCATTAGTTTTCTTTGAAGCCTCGTTTGAATGTCGCGGTTGTGCACATTTGTACGGAATGGGGTGAGTTTACGTTAGCAGAAAGAGCCTTCTATGACTTGGGTGGCTGGAGACTTTGACAATTTTTAGGGCCTTCCTCTGACACCGTCTGGTATAGAGCTCCTGGATGGAAGGGAGTCCGACATCAGTGATGTACTGTGCTGTACGCATTACCCTCTGTAGCACCTTACAGTCGGATGCCAAGCAGTTGCCATACCAAGCGGTAATTCAACCAGTCAATAGGCTCTCATTGTTGCAGCTGTAGAACTTTTTGAGGATCTGAGGGCCCATGCCAAGTCTTTTCAGCCTCGTGAGGGGGAAGAGACGTTGTCGTGCCCTCTTCACGACTGTGTTGATGTGTTTGGACCATGATAGGTGCTTATTGATGTGGACAAGGAACTTGAAGCTCTCGACCCTCTCCGCTACAGCTCTGTCGATATATTTGTATTTATGATGGATCCCCATTAGCTGCTGTCTGGTATGATGGTGTTGATGTGAGCCATGACCTTCCTTTCAAGCATTTCATGGCTACACATGTCATTTAGACAGGTTACGTTTCTCGGGAACAGGGAGTATGGTGGTCTGCCTGAAAGATGAATGTATTACAGACTGGGTCAGGGAAAGTTTAAAAATGTCAATGAAGACACTTGCCAGCTGGTCAGCATAGAAGACATTTAGCTTGTCTGGTAGGCTCGCATCTCTGGGCAGCTCGCAGCTGGGTCTCCCTTTGTAATACGTGAGAGTTTACAAGCCCTGCCACATCCGACGAGCTTCAGTGTAGTTTGATCTTAGTCCTGTATAGATGCTTTGCCTAGCTAATGGTTCGTCAGAGGGCGTAGCGGGATTTCTTATAAGCGTCCGGATTAGTGTCCCGCTCCTTGAAAGCGGCAGCTCTAGCCTTTAGCTCAGTGCAGATGTTGCATGCAATCCATGGCTTCTGGTTGAGATATATACGCAGGGGCGCAACTTTGGTTTTAGAAGTGGGGGGGACATAATTATATATTTTTTTAAATAAAAAATTCAGTAATATAAATAATCCGAACAGCATACCTGACCACTCATAGGCGTCTGAGGGGGCCTAAAGCACACCATTGCCTTGTTTTGTATCACATTCCAATGATAAAACCGGGGGGTAGAAAAATGCCATTTCAGAATGTGGGGAGAACATGTCCCTGAACGTACGTACTTATTAATGAAGCCAGTAACTGATGTGTTAAACTCCTCAATGCCTCAGATTAATCCTGCAACATTTTCCAATCTGTGCTAACGAAACAGTCCTGTAGCTTAGCATCCACTTCATCAGACCACTTCCATACTGAGCTCGTCACTGCTACTTCCTGTTAAAGTTTTTGCTTGTAAGCAGGAATCAGGAGGATAGAGTTATGGTCAGATTTGCCAAATGGGGAGCGAGGGTTAGCTTTTGTATTCCTCTCTGTGTGTCGAGTAAAGGTGATCTAGAGTTGACATCCTGGTAGAAATGAGGAAAGATGGATTTCAATATACCCGCATTAAATACCTCTTAAGGATCGAACCCTTTTTAAAAATGTTCGCCTAAAATGACATACCCAAATCGAACTACCTGTAGCTCAGGACCTGAAGCAAGCGTATGCATATTCTTGATACCATTTGAAGGAAACACTTTGAAGTTTGTGGAAATCTGAAATTAGTTCTGGAGAATATATCACATTAGATCTGGTAAAAAATAATACAAAGACAAAAACACGTTTTATTTTTTTTCTCCATCATCTTTGAAATGCAAGAGAAAGGCCATAATGTACTATTCCAGGTTAGGTGCAATTTAGATTTTGGCCACTAAATGGCAGCAGTGTATGTCAAAGTTTTAGACTAATTCAATGAATGTTCTTGCTACTTACAACCTCATGCTAATCACATTAGCCTACGTTGCCTCAACCGTCCCATGGTGGACACACCGATCCCATAGAGGTTAAAATCACCGGCCACTAGGAGCGCCGCCTCTGGGTGAGCATTTTCTTGTTTGCTTATGGCCCTATACAGCTTGTTGAGTCCGGTCTTAGTGCCAGGATTACTTTATGGTGGTAAGTAGACAACTACAAAAAATATAGATGAGAACTCTCTCGGTAAATAGTATGGTCTACAGCTTATCATGAGGTACTCTAACTTAGGTGTACAGAACCTAAAGACTTCCTTAATATTAGAGATTGTGCACCAGCTGTTGTTAACAAAGAGACACCTTTACCCCCCTTTAACCAACGCTGCCGTTTTGTCCTTATAGAAAATACATCTAGATTTATATTTACCATGTCCTTGCTCAGCCACGACTGAGAAACATAGGATATTACAGTTCTTCAGATCAAGTTGATAGGAGAGTCTCGAACGGAGCTCGTCCCGTTTATTCTCCAGTGATTGCACGCTCGTCAATAGAAGGGAGGGATCCTTTTTCAAGGATCAGGAATTTGGTCCTGGTCTGGAATGAGAAGTATGTCCTTCACAGCCGACTCATTAAAGTTGAAATCCTCATCCAAACTGAGGTTTGTGATCGCTGTTCTGATGTCCAGAAGCTCTTTTCGGCCATAGGAAACAATGGGGGAAACATTATGTACAGAAAATAGCATAATCAGTCAGGAGCCTGTAAAACAGCTAATATTCCCTCCAACGCTATTTTACCAGTCTACAAATAGTCTAATTCCTCTGAGAATGTTGTTTGAAATACATAATGTAAGTGTTTTCACTCTGTTTTCTTTGTAGTACCTCCCCCTTCATTGTGATGTTGTGCAGGTACATTGACATGCTCCTTTGAAGGATAAATAAATAACCGTCAAGGATAAAGTCAGACTTGAGGTGCTGCTGTTTGGAATCGAGTCACATAGTTGCTGTGCTACTGACATATTATGATTCTCTGCTGTGTGGACTCACTGGGCTGCTGTATATTATAAAACTCTGCTGTATGGACTCACTGGGCTGCTGTATATTATGATATTCTGCTTTGTGGACTCACTGGGCTGCTGTATATTATGATACTCTGCTGTATGGACTCACTGGGCTGCTGTATATTATGATTCTCTGCTGTATGGACTCACTGGGCTGCTGTATATTATGATTCTCTTTTGTATGGACTCACTGGTCTGCTGTATATTATAATACTCTGCTGTATGGACTCACTAGGCTGCTGTATATTTTGATTCTCTGCTGTGTGGACTCACTAGGCTGCTGTATATTATAATTCTCTGCTGTGTGGACTCACTGGGCTGCTGTATATTATGATTCTCTGCTGTATGGACTCACTGGGCTGCTGTATATTATGATTCTCTGCTGTATGGACTCACTGGTCTGCTGTATATTATAATACTCTGCTGTGTGGACTCACTAGGCTGCTGTATATTATGATTCTCTGCTGTGTGGACTCACTGGGCTGCTGTATATTATGATTCTCTGCTGTATGGACTCACTGGGCTGCTGTATATTATGATTCTCTTTTGTATGGACTCACTGGTCTGCTGTATATTATAATACTCTGCTGTATGGACTCACTAGGCTGCTGTATATTATGATTCTCTGCTGTGTGGACTCACTGGGCTGCTGTATATTATAATACTCTGCTGTATGGACTCACTGGGCTGCTGTATATTATGATATTCTGCTTTGTGGACTCACTGGGCTGCTGTATATTATGATACTCTGCTGTGTGGACTCACTGGGCTGCTGTATATTATGATACTCTGCTGTGTGGACTCACTGGGCTGCTGTATATTATGATACTCTGCTGTATGGACTCACTGGGCTGCTGTATATTATGATTCTCTGCTGTATGGACTCACTGGGCTGCTGTATATTATAATAGTCTGCTGTATTTACTCACTGGGCTGCTGTATATTATGAAGTCACAGTACTGCTGACATGTTGTTAAGAATACTGTGTGTGGACTGATAGGGCTGTAGACTCACTCTGCTAGCTTGGGGTGTACTGCAGCGGGCTGGCAGTTTCTGGCTGACTGTAGCCGGCTGGCTGTATCTGGCAAACTGTTCTTATCTGGCTCAGTATAGTGGGCGCTTGGGCACGTGTGTGCCCAGCTGGGGCAGCCCTGCTCAGACTATAGTGATTTCCGATAGGTCTCCTCCTCAGCTGTGCACGGTATGTGGCTCCTCCTCTCCTCTCCCCCTCCTCCTCCTTCACTCAATCAATTGACTGCCCGGCTCCCACAACACACTGCTAGGGGAAAGCAGATTACTGTAGAAGTGTGTGAACGTGTGTGTGAATATCTGGGAGAAGACACCATCACTGGGTCTGGGTTTATTTGTGTGTCGGCTTGATCGCTATGGTGAATCCCTATACTTTATGGGGGGAAAGACCAGAGCCATTGGCATGTATAACAAATAATAACAAGGAGTATATGGGTATTTTTATAAACTAGGCTACCAGTGAGGATTTCCTATGCTGGACAACTTGTTATAGCTATTGATAACATTGATAGTAATCTTTAAAAAAAATGTTTGTCATTACATCAAGATATAATAGGGGAACCTAGCTTTATTCAATAAAATTCACGAGTTGATTTAAAACATAGATTTAACCCTTTCTCATGGTTGGTGTCTTGACGGATTTGTCCAAAATCCATGTGACATAAAAAATTAATTTTCTGTCCTTATATTTATGGCAGTGTAAGTTACCGTTATATCATATATTAAGCATTACTCAGTTAAATTAGACATTGAACTTGTCACGCCCTGACCGTAGAGAGCTTTTTATGTCTCTATTTTGGTTTGGTCAGGGTGTGATTTGGGTGGGCATTCTATGTTCATTTTCTATGTTTTGTATTTCTTTGTGTTTGGCCGGGTGTGGTTCTCAATCAGAGGCAGCTGTCTATCGTTGTCTCTGATTGAGAATCATACTTAGGCAGCTTTTTCCCACCTGTGTTTTGTGGGTAGTTGTTTTCTGTTTTGTTTCTGCACCAGACAGAACTGTTTCGTGTTGTTCCATTTTATTATTTTGTCTCATTGTCCAGTTTAAAAAAAATATTCATAAACACCTACCACGCTGCGCTTTGGTCCGATCCTTCTCATTCCGACGACGAACGTTACAGAACTAGAACCCTGTAAGAATCCTGGATCTATCTGTCGGACAGTCTTTTATATAGAGATCTCAGAAATGCAGTGTAACTATTTAATGCCTCCTTATGTTATGGGGTGAAAACAGTTTTCATGGGCACACAAATCCCCCCAAAATTATGCTATTGCAAAATCAAATGCTTCTAACCGAAAGTCACCTTAACTTGATACTTAAAACCTAAATCAATACTGTCATTAACGTGGTTCTTCAATAATTATGTATAATACTTGTTGGATGAGCATTTGGTGTCATGCTGTTTAATTACGCTGTGATATTTTGCACACATTATCATCAGGAAGGAATTTTCTGACAGTCAAGTGACAAACAGCTGCAATAACAGTCAAAGTGCTGGAATAAAGGTGTTCGCGAGAATGTCCAGAATATTTGGGTGTCTCGTTCGTTACGCCGGTGAAGACCGTTGTGCCTGGATCCATGCTGGATCTAATGTCTAGAGAATTGATGTTGATCATCTGTTATTGTCTGCTTGATTTACAACAGGGTCTCGTTAGATTTAACAGTGAAAGCATCAAATCAAATCAAATGTTATTTGTTGCGCCGAATACAACAGGTGGAGACCGTACAGTGAAATACTTACTTACAAGCCCTTAACCAACAATGCTTTAATAAGTTAAGTAAAAAAATAGATAAGTTAAATAATATTTAAAAAAAATAAAAGTAACAAATAATTAAACAGCAGCTGTAAAATAACAATAGCAATAGCGAGGCTATATACAGGGGGTACCAGTATAGAGTCAATGTGCGGGGGCACCGGTTAGTCGAGGTAATTGAGGTAGTATGTATATGTAAGTAGAGTTAAAGTGACTATGCATAGATAATAAACAGCGAGTAGCAGCAGTTTAAAAGAGGTTTCTGGGTAGCCCTTTGATTAGCTGTTCAGGAGTCTTATGGCTTGGGGGTAGAAGCTGTTTGGACCAAGACATGGCGCTCTGGTACAGCTTGCCGTGCGGTAGCAGAGAGAACAGTCTATGACTAGGGTGGCTGGAGTCTTTGACAATTTTTAGGGCCTTCCTCTGACACCGCCTGCTATAGATGTCCTGGATTGGGGGAAGCTTGGCCCCAGTGATGTACCAGGCCGTACACACTGCCCTCTGTAGTGTCTTGAGCTTGGAGGCCGAGTGGTTGCCATACCAGGCAGTGATGCAACCAGTCAGGATGCTCTCGATGTCACGCCCTGGCCATAGAATTTTCTGACTCTATTTTATTCTCTATTTTGGTTAGGCCAGGGTGTGACTAGGGTGGGCATTCTAGTTTCTTTATTTCTATGTTTTCTGTTTCTATGTTTTGGCCGGGTATGGTTCTCAATCAGGGACAGCTGTCTATCGTTGACTCTGATTGGGATTCATACTTAGGAAGCATGTTTTGCCACCTTAGTTGTGGGTAGTTGTCTGTGTTAGCTGCCTGTATAGCCCTAGTCAGCTTCACGTTCGTTTTGTTGTTTCTTGTTTTTGTTGGCGACATTTAAAAATAAAGGAAAAATGTACGCTCACCACGCTGCACCTTGGTCCGGTCATTTCCCTGACGATGTTCGTGACAGAACTACCCACCACAAACGGACCAAGCAGCGTGGTAAGGAGGACTGGACATGGGAGGACATCCTGAATGGGAAAGGATCCTGGACGTGGGAGGAGATACTGGCGGGAAAGGATTGCCTGCCGTGGGAGCAGGTGGAAGCAGCGAGGAAGGAGGAGGCAGCGAGTAAAAGGGCACAGGATTACACAGGGTCACGGCTGGCAGGAAAGATCGGGAGGCCACTCCTCAGAAAAAAATTGGGGGACACACGAGGAGATTGGCTGAGTCAGGTTGGAGACCCGAGCCAACTCCTCGTGCTTACCGTAGGGAGCGTGGTACTGGTCAGGCACAGTGTTATGCGGTGGAGCGCACGGTGTCTCCAGTGTGCGTTCACAGCCCGGTGCTCTACATTCCAGCTCCCCGCATCGGCCGGGCTAGAGTGGGCATCCAGCCAGGACGGATGGTGCCGGCTCAGCACATCTGGCCGCCAGTGCGTCTCTACGGCCCAGGTTATCCTGCGCCGGCTCCTGCGCCACTGTGTCTCCGGTGCGTCTGCACAGCCCAGTGCGTCCTGTGCCAGCGCCCCGCCTTTTCCGGGCGAAGGTAACCATCCAGCCAGGACGGGTTGTGCAGGCTCTTCGCTCGAGACCTCCTGTGCGCCTCCACGGCCCAGTGTATCCGGTGCCTGCTCCAAGAACCAGGCCTCCAGTATGTCTCCCCAGCCTGGTGAGTCCTGTGCCTGCTCCCAGAACCAGGCCTCCTGTATGTCTCCCTAGCCAGGTGAGTCCTGTGCCTGCTCCCAGAACCAGGCCTCCTGTATGTCTCCCCAGCCAGGTAAGCCCAGTGGCAGCTCCACGCACCAGGCTGTCCATACGTCTCCTCACTTCAGTGATGATCCATGGCACGAAGCCTCCAGTGATGATCCATGCCACGAAGCCTCCAGTGATGATTAATGGCATGAAGCCTCCAGTGATGGTCCACGGCCCGGAGCCTGCAATGAGGATCCATGGCACGAAGCCTCCAGTATTGATCCACGGTCCGGCGCCTGCAGCGACCGTCTCCAGTCCGGAGCCTCCAGCGACGGTCTTCAGTCCGGAGCCTCCAACGACGGTCTCCAGTCCGGAGCTTCCAACAACGGTCTCCAGTCCGGAGCCTCCAACGACGGTCTCCAGTCCGGAGCCTCCAACGACGGCCTCCATTACGGAGCCTCCAGCGACGGCCTCCAGTCCGGAGCCTGCAGCGAGGGTCCCCAGTCCGGGGGCCTGCAACGAGGGTCCCCAGTCCGGGGCTTGCAACGAGGGCCCCCAGTCCGGGGCTTGCAGCGAGGTTCCCCAGTCCGGGGCCTGCAGCGAGGGTCCCCAGTCCAGGGCCTGCAGCGAGGGTCCCCAGTCCAGGGCCTGCAGCGAGGGTCCCCAGTCCAGAGGCGCCACCAAAGTGGGAGGAGCCAGAGGTGGAGCGGGGTCTGCATCCCGCACCGGAGCCGCCACCGAAGTAGATGCCCACCCGGACCCTCCCCTATAGAGTCAGGTTTTGCGGCCGGAGTCTGCAACTTTGGGGGGGATACTGTCACGCCCTGGCCAAAGAGAGGCGTTTATTCTCTATTTTGGTTAGGCCAGGGTGTGACTAGGGTGGGCATTCTAGTTTCTTTATTTCTAAGTTTTCTGTTTCTATGTTTTGGCTGGGTATGGTTCTCAATCAGGGACAGCTGTCTATCGTTGTCTCTGATTGGGAATCATACTTAAGCAGCCTGTTTTGCCACCTTAGTTGTGGGTAGTTGTCTGTGTTAGCGGCCTGTATAGCCCTAGTCAGCTTCACGTTCGTTTTGTTGTTTCTTGTTTTTGTTGGCGACATTTAAAAAATAAAGGAAAAATGTACGCTCACCACGCTGCACCTTGGTCCGGTCATTTCCCTGACGACGTTCGTAACACCCGATGGTGCAGCTGTAGAACCTTTTGAGTATCTGAGGACCCATGCCTAATCTTTTCAGTCTCCTGAGGGGGAATAGGCTTTGTCGTACCCTCTTCACGACTGTCTTAGTGTGTTTGGACTATGATAGTGTCATCGGCAAACTTGATGATGGTGTTGGCCTGGCCATGCAGTCATGAGTGAACAGGGAGTACAGGATGCGATTGAGCACGCACCCCTGAGGGGCCCCCGTGTTGAGGATCAGCGTGGCGGATGTATTGTTACCTACCCTTTCCACCTGGGAGCAGCCCGTCAGGAAGTCCAGGATCCAGTTGCAGAGGTGTTTAGTCCCAGAGTCCTTATCTTAGTGATGAACTTTGAGGGCACTATAGCATTTAAAGCTGAGCTGTAGTCAATGAATAGCATTCTCACATAGGTGTTCCTTTTGTCGAGGTGGGAAAGGGCAGTGTTGAGTGCAATACAGATTGCATCATCTGTTGATTTGTTGGGGCGGTATGCAAATTTAGTGGGTCTAGGGTTTCTGGGACAATGGTGTTGATGGGAGCCATGATCAGCCTTTCAAAGCACTTCATGGCTACAGCCGTGAGTGCTACGGGTCGGTAGTCATTTAGGCAGGTTACCTTAGTGTTCTTGAACACAAAGACTATGGTGGTCTGTTTGGTATTACAGACTCAGTCAGGGACAGGCTGAAAATGTCAGTGAAGACTCTTGCCGGTAGGTCAGTGCATGCTCGGAGTAGACGTCCTGGCAATCTGTCTGGCACTGCAGTCTTGTGAATGTTGACCTGTCTAAAAGTCTTACTCACATCGCTACGGAGAGCGTGATCACACAGTCATCTGGAACAGCTGATGCTCTAATGCATGCTTCAATGTTACTTGCCTCGAAGCGAGCATAGAAGTAAGTTAGCTCGTCTGGTAGGCTCGTGTCACTGTGCTTCCCTTTGTAGTCTGTAATGGTTTGCAGGCCCTGTCACATCCGACGAGCGTCGGAGCCGGTGTTGTACGATTCAATCTTAGTCCTTTTGTGACGCTTTGCCTGTTTGGTGGTTCGTCGGAGGGCATAACGGGATTTCTTATAAGCTTCCGGGTTAGAGTCCTGCTCCTTGAAAGCGGAAGCTCTACCCTTTAGCTCAATGCGGATGTTGCCTGTAATCCATGGCTTCTGATTGGGGTATGTACGTATGGACACTGTGGGGATGACGTCATCGGTGCACTTATTGATGAAGCCAGTGACTGATGTGGTGTAGTCTTCAATGACATCGGAAGAACATGCTCCAGTCTGTGTTAGCAAAACAATCCTGTAGCTTTGCATCTGCTTATTATTGACCGAGTCACTTGTGGTTCCTGCTTTAGTTTTTGCTTGTAAGCAAGAATCAGGAGGACAGAATTATAGTCAGATTTGCCAAATGGAAGTTGAGGGAGAGCTTTGTATGTGTCTCTATGTGTGGAGTAAAGGTGATCTAGAGTTGTTCTCCCCCCTCTGGTTGCACATTTAACATGTTGGTAGAAATGAAGTAAAACGGATTTGAGTTTTTCTGCATTGAAGTCCCTGGCCACTAGGAGCGCCGCCTCTGGATGAGAGTTTTTCTGTTTACTTATGGCCGTATACAGCTCATTGAGTGCGGTCTTTGTGCCAGCATCAGTTTGTGGTTGTATGTAGACAGCTACGAGAAATACAGATGAAAACACTCTTGGTAAATAGTCTACAGCTTATCATGAGCTACTCTACCTCAGGCTAGCAAAACCTTGATACTTCCTTAGGTTTCGTGCACCAGCTGTGTTTTACAAATATACATAGACCGCCACCCATTTTGTCTTACCAGAGGCCTCTGTTCTATCCTGCAGAAAAAAGCTTAAAACCCGCCAGCTGTACGTTATTCATGTCGTCGTTCAGCCACGTCTCGGTGAAACATAAGATATTACAGTTTTTAATGTCCCGTTGGTAGGATATACATGATCATAGTTAGTCTATTTTATTTTTGATTGATTGTACATTGGCTAATAGGACCGATGACAAAGGTAGATTACCCTCTCGGTAACAAGGCCCCCGGATCTTCGTCCACGATACTTCTGTCTCTTTTTCTTGCGAATGACGGGGATGAGGGTCTTGTCGGGCATCTGAAGTAAATCCTTCCCGTCCGACTCGTTGAAGAAAAAGTATTCCTCCATTATGGGGTGAGTAATCGTTGTCCTGATATATCAAAGCTCTTTTCGGTCACAAGACAGGGTGGCAGAAACATTATGTTCAAAGTAACTTACAAGCAACGCGAAAAAGCATATACAATAGCACAATCGGTTACTGGATCGTTAAACGGCAGCCATCTCCTTTGGCGCCATTGTAGGAAATGAGTGCATGCTTTCATATGTTTTTGTGCCTCGGATTGGACACAGAGTCTACTGTGTGCAATTGCGTAGGATAGACTATTGAGCAACACCCAACACTATTCCTAGTAATTATTCTGGATATAATGATCTGGTAATGAAGTAACATGACAAATACATTTTGTTTTCCTTGTTACACCTGCAATTTTAAACAATACAAGGGGCTTGAAGTAGCTCTACTTGAACATGAATTTGAAGCTCAGAAATGTAAGTACTGGAATAGGCATATCTTGAAAATCAGACATTTCCTCAATTTGGTGCTTATAATTATTGTAGCCAATTTATAAGTTCTCCACGTGCGGTTATTATGAGGCCTGTAAAATCTAATGCTGTCTTCAAATTGGCTTTCCATACAAATCCTTCCATTATAAAAGGAACCTGTTTTTTGGTTGCTTACCCATTCTAAAAACAGCGGTGGTGAGATTCAAATGGTGAGATTAACACTACCGCTGTTCATAGCTTTATTATATGTGCCTGCGTCGCCCACAAAGGCTAGGAGAAAAATCACCATGGATGCATCCAATTTCTTTAGTCAGGCAAGTCCACATTATTCTCACATATTTTAGAATGTAATAATAACTTGAATATCAATGCATTGGCAAGGCCAAAGAAAGGCATTATTCTTCAAGTGGTAATGGCCTATTTTTTCGTTGCTTTCTGTGTGTTTGTGGGAGGGGGGGTCCTTGAAAATTACAATGAAGTGTTTGAAAAAGTCCCTGAAAGTCCTTGAATTTCACTTGCCAATGTCTGTATGAACCCTGCTTAAAGGATGTATGAGCCTATGATGCTGTATAGGTGGAGTTATGGGCCAATTTAAATATATTCCTCTAAATACACATGTGGAACTTCATAAAAATCACTTTTGTTTTTGTATCAAACCATTTATAAATGTTGATCGCAATGTCACACATTGGCCCCATTATTTATAGAAAGACCCATATAATATACTTGCATACGTGAGAGACAATTTCCCAGGTTATATGGCCACCAGCGCCCAAGAATGGCACTGGAAAGAATAGTAGCATTTTTACGAGCTCCTGGCCAATTGTGCTATTTTGTGTGTCTTAACTTTTTTACATAATGTTTCCGCTATCGTTTCCTATGACCGAAAAGAGCTTCCGGACATCAGAACAGTGATCACTAATCTCGTTTTGTATGAGGATTTTTACTTCAATAAGCAGGTGGCACATGGCATACTGCTCTTCCTGGACCAGGCCCAAATCCTTGACACTCGAAAAAGGAAGAGGCGGTATTATAGATGCCGGCGTGTGGATAAACCGCCCCTACCCTCCAGTATATTGGTCGAATGTGCAATTACTGGAGAATAAAGTGGATCAGCTCTGTTCGAGACTATCCTATCAACATGATCAGAAGAACTGTGATATCCTATGTTTCTCTGAGTCATGGCTGAACAAGGACATGGAAAATATAAATCTCAAAATCCTCTTGAGTTTTCATCTATATTTTTCGTAGCTGTCTATTTACCACTACAAACCAATGCTGGCACTAAGACCACACTCAACGAGCTGTATAGGGCCATAAGCAAGCAAGAAAATGCTCACCCGGAGGCATCGCTCCTAGTGGTTTTAATGCAGGAAAACTGAAATCCGTTTTACCTCATTTCTACCAGCATGTCACCTATGCAACTACAGGTGAAAAAACTGTTGATCACCTTTACTCCACACACAGAGAGGAACAGAAATGTAACCCTCGCCCTCCACTTGAAAAATCTGACCATAACTCTATCCTCCTGATTCCTGCTTACAAGCAAAAACTCAAAGAGGAAGTACCAGTGACGAGCTCAATACAGAAGTGGTCCGATGAAGAGGAGGCTAAACTTCAGGACTGTTTCACTAGCACAGACTGGAATATGCTCCGGGATTCATACCACATCAGTCACCGGCTTCATTAATAAGTGCATAGACGACATCATCCCCACAGTAACAGTATGTACATATCCCAACCAGAAGCCATGGATTACACGCAACATGCACACTGGGCTAAAGGCTAGAGCTGCCGATTTCAAGGAGCGGGATACTAATCCGGACTAATATAAAAAATCCTACTGCGACCACAGAGCAATCAAACAGGCAAAGCGTCAATACAGGACTAAGATCCAATCATACTACGCTGGCTCTGATACTCGTCATTTGTGGCAGGGCGTGCAAACTATCAGGGATTACAAAGTGAAACCCAGCTGCTGCCCAGTGACACAAGCCTACCAGACTAACTAAATGCCTTCAATGCTCACTTCGAGGCAAGCAACACTGAACCATGCATGAGAGCACCAGCTGTTTTGAATGACTGTGTGATCACGCTCTCCATGGCCGATGTGAGTAAGACCTTTAAACAGGTTAACATTTACATGGCCGCAGGGCCAGGCGTACTCAGAGCATGCGTTGACCAGCTGGTAAGTGTCTTTACTGACATTTTAAACCATTCCCTGACCCAGTCTTTAATACCTACAGTACATGTTTCAAGCAGACCACCATAGTCTCTGTGCCCAAGAACGCCATGGTAATCTGTCTAAATGACTATTACCCTGTAGCACTCACATCTGTAGCCATGAAATGCTTAGAAAGGCTGGTCATGGCTCACATCAAAACCATCATCCCAGACACCCTGGACCCACACCAATTTGTAATCTCTACTGCACTCCAAAATGCCCTTTACCACCTGGACAAAACAAACACCTACGCGAGAATGCTGTTCATTGACTACAGCTCAGCATCCAATACGAAGTGCCTTCCAAGCTCATCACTAAGCTAAGGACCCTGGGACTGAACACCTCCCTCTGCAACTAGATGCTGGACTTCATGGCAGGCTACCCACAGGTGATGAGGGTAGGCAACAATAGGGACGAGGTTCGAGACCATGCAGTGTGGTGCCAGGAAAACAATCTCTCCCTCAACATCAGCAAGACAAAGGAGCTGATCGTGGACTACAGGAAACGGTGGGCCGAGCACGCCCCCATTCACATCGACGACGCTGTCGTGGAGAAGGTTGAGAGCTTCAAGTTCTTCAGTGTCAACATCACTAAGGATCTATCATGGTCCAAACACACCAACACAGTTGTGAAGAGTGCACGACAATGACTCTTCACCCTCAGTAGGCTGAAAAGATTTGGCATGGGCCCTCAGATCCTCAAAATGTTCTACAACTGCAACATTGGGAGTATCTTGACTGGCTGCATCACCGCTTGGTATGGGAACTGCTTGGCATCCGACCGTAAGGCGTTACAGAGGGTTATGCGTACGGCCCAGTACAGGCCTGGCTGAGATCTCTGCCATCCAGGACCTCTTTACCAGGCGGTGTCAGAGAAAGGCCCTAAAAATTGTCAAAGACTCCAACCACCCAAGTCATAGACTGTTCTCCGGTACCAGAGTGCCAAGTCTGGGACCAAAAGGCTCCTGAACAGTTTCTACCCCCAAGCCATAAAACTGCTGAATAGTTAATCAAATCGGACTATTTGCATTGACTCTCTTTTTTTGCAATGACTCTATGCACACGCACTGGACTCATACCACACACACACACACACACACACACACACACACACACACACACACACACACACACACACACACACACACACACACACACACACACACACACACACACACACACACACACACACACACACACACACACACACACACACACACACACACACACACACACACACACACACACACACACACACACACACACACACACACACACACACACACACACACACACACACACACACACACACACACACACACACACACACACACACACACACACACACACACACACACACACACACACACACACACACACACACACACACACACACACACACACACACACACACACACACACACACACACACACACACACACACACACACACACACACACACACACACACACACACACACACACACACACACACACACACACACACACACACACACACACACACACACACACACACACACACACACACACACACACACACACACACACACACACACACACACACACACACACACACACACACACACACACACACACACACACACACACACACACACACACACACACACACACACACACACACACACACACACACACACACACACACACACACACACACACACACACACACACACACACACACACACACACACACACACACACACACACACACACACACACACACACACACACACACACACACACACACACACACACACACACACACACACACACACACACACACACACACACACACACACACACACACACACACTAGATACACTAATGCACACACACAAAACACACATGCACATGCATATTGATGCCAAAAACACACACGTTCACACTCTTCACATACACTGTTGCTACTCTGTTTATTATCTATCCTGATTGTCCAGTCACGTTTACCCCTACCTACATGTACATATTACCTCAATTACCTAAACTACCTCGTACCACTGCACATTGACTCGGCACCGATACTCTTTGTATATAGCCTCGTTATTATTATTTTATTGTGTTGCTATTTTTATTTTTTATTTAGCTCTGCATTGTTGGGAATGGGTTCATAGGTAATAATTTCACAGTAAAGTCTACACCTGTTGTATTCGGCGCATGTGACAAATAACATTTTATTTGATTTAAGGTCCTTGACAGAAAGTTCCAAAAACGTGCCAAATAGTGGTTTTAAGAGATTAATTCACAAAATGTCTTGAACATCTAAAGTAGAGTGGGTCTAAGAGGTTATTAAGTTATGTTATATTTAAACTCATATGTGCACATGAGGTATGTGGGAGGGAGGGAGGGTGGTTTTTGTCCTCTTACTTTGCTTTTGTTGTTTTTCTAATTTATGTATTTTTACATTTCTTAAGGACTCTTGGAAGTCTAGCCCTTGGGCTAAAAGCGATTCTAATAAAAAATAAAAGATTCAAGGTATACAACGAGGGGGAGTGTGTGTGTGTGTGTCCACACACTCAAGGGAGCTGGTCAGCTGTTCAGTTCTGTGCTGGAGATTACAGTGCTTAATCAGGAAACCAGATCAGCTGCACCTGATGCCAGTCTCAACCCCCTTTACACCCAATTAGCCCCATTACTGAGCTCTGTGCTCTGAGAGGTACTGAGCTCTGTGCTCTGAGAGGGCCTGCCGCTTGCGCCAGGGGACCCAAGGTATAAATACCCCATACCGGTAAGCACCGGTTCACACAACTGCAGCCACATACTTCACACACAGATAAACACACACAGGCACATCAGCCACAGATACACTCACAGGAACACGGACACACACACACATACACATGCAGTTATTAACCCAATCACAGGCACACATCACATTGTCAAGTTATTTTCTTCCTCTGTCTTTGGCCATGGCTGTGGCTTGCATTTGGGGGGTGCAGACAGGGAGGTGCAGAAAGGGAGGTGCAGACAGGGGAGTGCTGCGAGGGAGGTGCAGACAGGGAGGTGCAGACAGGGAGGTGCAGGCAGCCTGACAGCCAGGTGAGATCTTTATTCCAGCTCCCACTCTGACAGAACTGAGCTCTGAGCAGCATCCTGTAACCACCCACACAGAGACTAGACAGCACACCAGCCTCCTGCTCCCCTACACCTCCAGCTCCTTCAAATCTGGGAGTCTGCAGTGTGCTCACCCTATAGAGCCAAGCTGATAGGCATGTAACAGGCTCTCACAGTCCTAATGTGTGGAGATCACATGAGGTGTCATATCTGTCCTCTGGGTGCTACACAGAAACCGCTGCAGGCAGCGACAGCAGCTCTGTCCCTCTCCTTCCCCTCTCCCTGTCTGTCAGCCTGCCGTGGAGAGCCCACTCAGCTCTGCTGTCCCTTCGCTCTCTGACGTGTCTGGAGATTAATTAAACACCTGCACCCAGGCATCACAGCCACATCACCCATCAGCCCTGCCCAAATCTACCTCCATCCCTGCTTAGAAGGGATGTGTGTGTGTGAGTGTGTGTCTGTGTGTGTGTGTGTGTGTACATATATGTGTGTCCTCCTGGGTAAATCACGCTCCGGTAGCGCGATCTGCCACAGTAGACGTCAAACCCAGCAGCGGTAGCAGCAGCAGCGTCCAGAGTGGGTGATGACAGTGGGGGTTTATCTGGGATTTAGTTTGATTGTTTTGCCATCATTGTTGTCGTTATAGTTAAAGTTGGCATCACTGCATTGCTCTGACCACTCTTACCATTACTATCTTACCTCACAGTGCTACAGGAGTTGTCAATTTTCTAGCGCTTCTCAAGAATTTCTCCTGCTGTCAGGCGGCTGAAGGATTTTCTTCTCTTCTCCAGTTTTTCCTTTTCTTCTTTGTTCTTTTCATTTCTTCGCCAGCCTTAAAGGATGTGTGTGTGAGTGTGTGTAAGGAGGGGGGGGGGGGGGTCAGTGAAGCAGGCAGATTGCAGACAGAAGCCTCGGTGAGGAGGGACTTGCTCAGCTCGGCTATGGGCCTTAATTGAGACATACTGTCAGATTGACAAACACATTTGCATGGAGTGGGTTTCTGTTTGGGCTGCATGCGACTCGGCCCGCGCTCCTCGCCACGCTGCTATGCGCTCTGTTAATCAGCTCCCCACACACATATACACACACACAGGATACATCCAGAGACATCTCCCCTCCCAAACCTGACAGATTCTACATAGCCATGAGGCAGGTGGAGAGAGAGAGATAGAGAGAGAGAATGAGCTAAGGCCTCCTTTTACTAGTTTCTCCAAGTCTTTATTTTATCCGATGTTCCTTTTCCTCCCTCCTTCTCCTTTTCTCCTCCTCTCAGTTTGAGTGTGTGAGTTTGTCTGTTTACAGAAGTTTAAAGCTTACACTGTTATTATCCTGTAGATGCCATCAATCTATGATGTAGTTCAATCATCCAAGATCTTAAACTCATTTCCTTTTGGAAGATAACAATGACCAAGATCTTAGTTTGTTGTCATACTGTATAAATCCAGGGCCTTGTGTTAAAGGCTGAATGCTGAAACACTCTTGTGTCTCTTCGTTCCTCATAAGAAAGATATGAATAATGCAGTGGCGTTGGATCACAGTCAGTCCCTCTCCTTTGTCGGCATGGTGGAGAGTGATTTACTGACCCAAAACCACCCTGGAGCATAGATGCATTACCTCTTCTTTATAGGAGCTGATTTGATTATTCCCATAGTTAATGGGTGCCCATAGTCATTTCTTTATTCCTGTACACTTTATGGACCTGGCTTGGCAGAAAATGCATTCTAATGAATATAAAAGGCAAAAATCTAACAGGCATTTTGTTCTGGGAGCTCTTAAGGAATATGGATTATAAATGAGGGCGGGAACAGACCTGCTGTGGTTTCAATATGTATGAATCCTTTCATGTTCAGAGCACTGGCTCTTTGTCTGCCTCAGCAGGTGAGAGGAGAGGAGGAAGGATGGAACACTTTCAGGGGAACAGGCAGGGAGAGATAGAAGGAGGGAGGGGATAGACGTGCCTTTTCTCATTTGGTGAAAAATCCGCCCTCTCTCCTCTGTCAAATATCTGCCCTGCTAGAGCTGCCCCACTTAACTTTAAGTGCTGTTATTGTGAAGTGGCAAAGTCTAGGAGCAACAACGGCTCAGCTGTGAAGTGGTAGGCCACGCAAGCACACAGAACGGAACCACCGTGTGCTGAAGCGTGTAGGGCATAAAAATCATCTGTCCTCAGTTGCAACACTCACTACCGAGTTCCAAACTGCCTCTGGAAGCAACGTCAGCACAATAACTGTTCATCAGGAGCTTCATGAAATGGGTTTCCATGGCTGAGTAGCCTCACACAAGCCTAAGATCACCATGCACAATGCCAAGCGTTGGCTGGAGTGGTGTAAAGCTCACCGCCATTGGACTCTGGAGCAGTGGAAATGCGTTCTATGGAGTGATGAATCACGCTTCACCATCTAGCAGTCTGACGGACAGATCTGGGTTTGGCGGATGCCAGGAGAACGCTACCTGCCTGAATGCATTGTGCCAGCTGTAAAGTTTGGTGGAGAAGGAATAATGGTCTGGGGCTGTTTTTCATGTTTCGGGCTAGGCCCCTTTGTTCCAGTGAAGGGAAATCTTAACGCTACAGCATATTAGGCTATGCACAGCAGAAATACATAAAACATGTAAGATGTCTTTGGTACAGTATAGTAATCGCCTTTGAACGTGGACTGTATTATTATCCATACTGGATGGACTGTTTACCTTATGCTGCGCTCCAAACTTTCAATGACTCTGGGAGAGTTCATTGATTGCTTCAAAAATGTGCCTACAATTATAGTGAATTTGTATTTTGAATAGCCTAGCAATAGGGCATTTTTATATTTTCATAGTTAACAGGCTGTCAACATGTTACTATCAATGGTCCCAAACAGATTTCACTTGGTTTCCCGAATGAAGCCCTGGGTAGCTGCAGGAACATGGTTGGAGAGCCCATGACATACGGAGTTTGCGCAGAATATCATCTCCTCAAACAGTGATTGATGCATGAAGTGAAATAAGTGTTCTTAGAAAGAGGAGGATCCCAGCTGTTGCTATATTTAGGCATATTTCTCAGCTGCTCCCTATAAAATCGGAGTAGCCTACTTGCATGATTTAAACTGCGGGAAAGCGGCCTCCGTTCACTATTCCAGTGCATATGGACGCCACTTGTTTTTTCCCTGCCCCTGTTCCTACCCATTTCATAACGGGCCATTCTAAATCGAGACACATTTGACATGTCAGTAAAGACAAGAATAAATTGAGAATAGTCGGATGGGTGAAAATATGATCACTTGAGAGAGCAGGGTGTGCACCCTGTGGCAAAGAACAGAGCGCAAGCTTTTTCAAATAGTCAACAGCCTATAGTCACATCCTGCAGTTCATATATGTTTACATTTCTAAGACATTCTAAGGTTTGTATCATTCACAACTAAATTTGCCCAATAACTCTAAATCTAGCATATAGGCTAAGATCTTTTTCAACATAGGCACATTCATATGCGCGCTTGCTCCGGAATGGGAAAATATCCTTTCAATTTTATTCAGCTAAGTTCAATTATATTATCCTTATAATAAAATCATATAATGTAAAATAATGGCACGGGACTTATAAACTTATCTTGTCTGCTAAATGAACTGGCCTACAGCCTATGGCATGGAGCATAGCCAGATAATATACAGTAGGCCAACTCATATTGGGTTCTTCTTAGGGCCTTAGGCAGGATCAGACAGCCACCTACGCCATCAGATTGACGTCGGCTCCCTGCCAACGTTCCGTCAACAAAAAAAACATCTGACATAAAGCATGTAGCAGTTACAGCCAAGATAAAACGTGAGCCGTTCACATTAATTAAAGCGAATCGTCAAGAAAACTTTAGGCCATTACAGCACTTTTTATCATTACCTCATGTCAGATACATGAAAAATTAGCAAATGGACTTAAAAACAGGTGGTATAGCCTTCACTCAAAAACGATGTGGTTCTACTAGGAGAACAGTGACATTTTGCCAAGGCAGAGAGATGAGTGGCCAACGCCAAAACATACCAGTGGACGCATACACTCTGGCCTGATGGCAATAGCCATATTTGTCATTACACTTTTTGGTGTTTTGTGTAACAAATGTCTCTTTCTATTCACCACTGTTTGGATGCTGGAGATATGTTGCAAGTGGATGGATGTAGGCGGGTCACCTATGAAGCAGCCATTTGAAGTGATTTTTTTTTTTTTTACATTTATCTAGCTAGGCAAGTCAGTTAAGAACAAATTGACGGCCTACACCGGCCAAACCCGGACAACACTGGGTCAATTGTGCGCCACCCTATGGGTGGGGGGGGGGGGGGGGGCTTTGTGCAGAACGGCCAGGAACAGCCCTGGTTCTTCTGAAATACATTTTCTTCGTATCATAATGTTTCTTTAGCCCTGCCTAAAATAAATAATGGATTTATTGTGATGGTGTATATTAAATGGATTTATTCAACTATTTTCAATGTAGATGTTCCAGAGGGGCGCATCAGAGGCTTTTATGCCTGCAGGTCTGGAGATGCTAAACATGTTTATGTATATTAACGGTCAATTACCGCTAGACCGGCAGTCATTTGCATGACAATAACCTGCGGCCACAATTTCATGACCACCACAGCCCTAGCAAAGCTCTGGTCAGTGAGGTCAATAATTTAACAGGTTTTTGAATATAATATACTGTATCAAGAATCTGACTTGACCTGACTTGAGTTTTAATACACTCACAGTCATAACACACGCATGTAAGACACACACACACACACACACACACACACACACACACACACACACACACACACACACACACACACACACACACACACACACACACACACACACACACACACACACACACACACACACACACACACACTGCAGTGAAGCAGTGGGCTGCAGTGGAGCAGGTTGAGAGCTTCAAGTTCCTTGGTGTCCACATCACCGACAAACTAACATGGTCCAAGCACACCAAGACAGTCGTGAAGAGGGCTAGACAAAACCTATTCCCTCTCAGGAGATTGAAAAGATTTGGCATGGGTCCTCAGATCCTCAAAAGGTCTACAGCTGCACCATCGAGAGCATCCTGACTGGTTGCATCACTGCCTGGTACGGCAACTGCTCTGTCTCCGACCGCAAGGCACTACAGAGGGTAGTGCGTACGGCCCAGTACATCACTGGGGCCAAGCTTCCTGCCATCAAGGACCTCTATACCAGGCGGTGTCAGAGGAAGGCCCTAAAAATTGTCAAAGACTCCAGCCACCCTAGTCATAGACTGTTCTCTCTGCTACCGCACGGCAAGCGGTACCGGAGCGCCAAGTCTAGGTCCAAGAGGCTTCTAAACAGCTTCTACCCTTAACCATAAGACTCCTGAACACCTAATCAAATGGCTACCCAGACTATTTGCATTGCCCCCCCTCTTTTACACCGCTGCTACTCTCTGTTGTTATCATCTATGCATAGTCACTTTAATAACTCTATCTACATGTACATATTACCTCAACTGCCCCCGCACATTGACTCTGTATCGGTACCCCTCTGTATATAGTATCGCTATTGTTATTTTACTGCTGCTCTTTAATTACTTGTTACTTTTATTTTTTTATTCTTATCCGTATTTTTTTTTAAATGCATTGTTGGTCAGGGGTTCGTAAGTAAGCATTTCACTGTAAGGTGTTGTATTCGTCACATGTGACTAATAACATGATTTGATTTGATACACAGTGGGAAGGTGGAAGTATTCAGCTCAATTAAACACACTTTCATTTCTCCTTCTGCATGTGTCTCTGATACTCTTCCTCCCTCCCTGCCTGTCTCCTTCCCTGTCTTCCTCCCTGCCTGCGTGTCTCCTTCCCTGTCTTCCTCCCTGCCTACCTGTCTCCTTCCCTGTCTTCCTCCCTCCCTGCCTGTCTCCTTCCCTGTCTTCCTCCCTCCCTCCCTGCCTGTCTCCTGCCCTGTCTTACTCCCTGCATGCCTCGCTTCCCTCCCTCCCTCCCTCCCTCCCTCCCTCCCTCCCTCCCTCTCTCATTCCTTCCACTCTCCTTGCTTCCTTCCCCCTTCCCTTCCACTCTCCCTCCCTTTGTCTCACCCTGTGTTTCTCACTCTTTCCCACCCTCCCTCCTTCTCTTCCTCCCCCTCAGCTCCAGTCGGTCATTAATGAAGTGGTGTGCCCCATCTATCGCGCCCATGCCTTGCCACGCCACACCACTGCCTTTGTTTGCTGGCACCGAGCCATTTGGCTGGGCACTGTCAGCTCCTCTCCTCTCCTTTTGCCTAATTAGCTCTGTTGTTCTCTTCCTCCCAAGATCCCCCCCGTTTCAAGTTCAGACAAACAGCATCAGGCTTTGATCTCCCTCTCCACCTTCCAACCACCCCTCCAGCCTCAGGCCCAGGGCCCAACATGGCCCACATGTGACCTCTGGTGTTGACCTCAGTGTGGAGGCTCTGTTCTCCCTGACCTCTGGTTTGTCCACCTCTGTGTCTGGTCTGGTGCTACAGCCTATCACCACGAAACACTCTGCCTGCCACACTGATCTCTGCCTCTGAGCTGTGAGGAAGATGTGGGTTTGAGAAGACCTTAGAGTGATGTGGATGCCGTTTTGGGCGATGTAGATTGTTATGTACCCTTCAGGCACTTTAGGGCGATTGGGATGCAATGTTGGAAGGGTGGTTAGGCAATGCATAGGGTGTGAGGGGCTCTGTGGTGGTAGAGAGTGTGTATGAGGTGTGTGTGTTGCTGGATCTGATCATGAGCTATTGGGGGATGTTCTCCTCTCCTCTCTTCTCTCCTGCAGGTCTAATTACAGTAATGAGTTATGTCTCTCTCTCTATCAGGCCTACCCTCGGGTACATATTAGCATTCCATTCACATAGCGCTACACCAACGCTAACAATTATGAAATACTCATCAGCAGAGTAAATATACAGCCAAGTCTCCACACAAAACTTAGTCCTCTTAAACTCCTGCTTCCATGAGAAAAATACCCTCCAGTCAAGTGATTCAGGCTGAACTCGGAAGAATCCGGAAGTATTGGAGGTACATCTGCTTTCAATTCTAATAGACACTTTAAGGTGAGAAGGGGACAGGGTTTTTCACAGAACAGACAGTATGCAATTGAGTCATTATTCGGCTGTATCATTCATACCCACTCGTCCAATTTAGTATCCAAGAGTCTGCCTGACAGCTAGATATCTAATTATGTTCCATAGTGACCTGTAACTATTATCCTTGGAGGGAAGACTACTGTGTCGTGTGTGTGTGTGTGTGTGTGTGTGTGTGTGTGTGTGTGTGTGTGTGTGTGTGTGTGTGTGTGTGTGTGTGTGTGTGTGAGTGAGTGAGTGAGTGAGTGTGTGTGTGTGTGTGTGTGTGTGTGTGTGTGTGTGTGTGTGTGTGTGTGTGTGTGTGTGTGTGTGTGTGTGTGTGTGTGTGTGTGTGTGTGTGTGTGTGTGTGTGTGTGTGTGTGTGTGT
Source organism: Salvelinus alpinus (assembly GCF_045679555.1). Taxonomy (NCBI): domain Eukaryota; kingdom Metazoa; phylum Chordata; class Actinopteri; order Salmoniformes; family Salmonidae; genus Salvelinus; species Salvelinus alpinus. The sequence goes on from NC_092104.1 coordinate 40,538,957, forward strand.
GTGTGTGTGTGTGTGTGTGTGTGTGCACGTGCAGGTGCAGGTGCGTGTGCGCGTGCGCTTGTGGTGTGTGTGTGAGGAGCTTCAGAAATGCAGGCAGTCTGCATGGTTCCAGAGACAGGGCGAGCTGCACTCTGGGCCACAGCTTTATTCATGAGAGCTGGGGAGGATGTGAGGTTTATCCATTTAAATTGATCTGATGAGCAAACTCCAAAATGTGGAATAAACAGATCCATACTTACTGTATTCTCCTTTCCTTCTGTCCCCCTCCTCCTCGGTACAGAGCTGTAGCTTGCTCTTGCTCTCTAGTGGTGAGAAAGGGACATTTCTGCTCATGAATAAACAGCCTCAGCAGACCAGTACCATAGATAAGAGTTGAAAAATCAGTCTTTTGGACACAGACCAAATGGGATTTCATTGAGTAATTGAGCACAATGATCTGAATTTACAGCTATACTCCTCAATTAAACATTTACATTACATTTAAGTCATTTAGCAGACGCTCTTATCCAGAGCAACTTAAAGACAACGTAATGCTATGATTCTGGAAATGCTTGATTTCTAAAACACATAATATTGTACACCTGTTATTACCGGCTGAAAGTAAAATGCTCAAATAATGGGCCAATTATGAGTGTTAACACAGGAGGTTATAACCATATCAAGTGATCCATAATTCACCCAGTGTCTGCCAGAGCAGAGACATACCTTTGTGTACTGAAGGGGAGGCACACCTGGCTAAATTAGTCGCTAATGTTTGGCAGGGTTTGGTTTAGTTGTTGTACAGCCAATCAGCTGTAAGCCTGCTGCTACATCAATGCAGAGCAGCGCTTCCCACACAAGGCTGTCACAGCGGGCTGACAAGCCTCAGAAACACACCTCTAATCTTGGCCTGCCTTTATTCTCCTCCTCAACCACGTGTGCATAATGCAGAGAGAATGACACCCTGTGCAAATATAAAAAATCCTTCCAGCTTATTCCTACATCTTCTTTTCTCTATAGCTCTTTACATCCCTGCTTCCCCCTCTATCTCTTTTTTCTCCATCACACTCTTTCCCCCCTTCTCTCTCTCTAGTTCTCTCCCTCCCTCCCGTTTGCTCCACTGCATTCTCCTCAGAAGCTCTGGCAGCGGTATCATCTCCATCTCTTAGTGTCAATTAAAAGTGAAATATTTGCATTTGTCAACGTATCATTTGTGGCCGGAGTGATGCGCTGCTGATTTGTCAGAGATTCCTGACACGTGGGAAAGAGCAGGAGTCGGCTGTCTTCCTCATTAGAGCGAGAGCTGGCACCATGATGGCTGACACCGCCGCGTGGAGCGCTTCCCGCCGCGCGCCGCCTCCTCCTGACATGATACTTACCCAGGAACAGCCCTCGTCTGTCAGGGCTGTCACACGCCAACGCTGGGGGAGCGGGCCCCTGCACACCACGCACCCATCTCTCAGGGCTCAGGAGGAGAAGAGAGGGGGAGGGGAGAACAGTGGGCTCATCTGGGTGCAGGAATGTTTTTGTTTACTGTACAGTACATCTTTATTTCCCAACCACTCACTTCCTGCCTCTTCCCGCATACTTACTGTAGTATGAGTACCCCTTGAGGAAAAATGCATGTTTTTAGACAAGAAAAATTATCTATTTTCACAAATTGTGTAGCGTTCACTGTAAATTGTTTTCATCAGGCTTCACTAAGCTAAAAACATTGTGTAGAAATTGTTTTGGACTCTGTGAAAGATGTTCTGGTATATCTACTGTAAGGTATTCGATACGAAAAAGGTTAACGTGAAAATTGGTTAACCCAGAACTAAAATCTTGCGTAATTAGTCAGATGCTAAGTTCTGTGTCCATACGTGAGACAAAAGATGGAACGAGGATCAGAACCAGAACGAAGAGCTCCGCCCTCTCTCTTTGCAAGTTACAGGCAAGTCTATTGGCCAAATGTCCCCTCCCCTTCCAAAATTCGAAAGATGCTAACACCTGCAAAATTGTGATTTGTCCAAATAACCAGTGACGAAAACGAATGATCTCTGTAATTGCAAACAAAGGTTTCTGTACCAAATATTAAGTTCTGCTTCTCTTATGTATCAAATACTTATGTCATGCAACAAAATGCAAACCAACTACCCAAATGTCATACAATGTGATCTCACGCATCCCTTTGTATCATGACATATACAGTTGAAGTCGGAAGTATACATACACTTAGGTTGGAGTCATTAAAACTCAAAAGAAAATTAGAACACCATCCCAACCGTGAAGCACGGGGGTGGCAGCATCATGTTGTGGGGGTGCTTTGCTGCAGGAGGAACTGCTGCACTTCACAAAATAGATGGCATCATGAGGTAGGAAAATTATGTGGATATATTGAAGCAACATCTCAAGACATCACTCAGGAAGTTAAAGCTTGGTCGCTAATGGGTCTTCCAAATGCACAATGACCCCAAGCATACTTCCAAAGTTGTGGCAAAATGGCTTAAGGACAACAAAGCCAAGGTATTGGAGTGTCCATCACAAAGCCCTGACCTCATTCCTAGAGAACATTTGTGCGCAGAACTGAAAAAGCGTGTGCGAGCAAGGAGGCCTACAAACCTGACTCAGTTACATCAGCTCTGTCAGGAGGAATGGGTCAAAATTCACGCAACTTATTGTGGGAAGCTTGTGGAAGTCTACCCGAAACGTTTGACCCAAGTTAAACAATTTAAAGGCAATGCTACCAAATACTAATTGAGTGTATGTAAACGTCTGATCCACTGGGAATGTGATGAAAGAAATAAAAGCTGAAATAAATCATTGTCTCTACTATTATTCTGACATTTCACATTCTTAAAATAAGGTGGTGATCCTAACTGACCTAAGACAGGGAATTTTTACTGGGATTAAATGTCAGGAATTGTGAAAAACTGAGTTTAAATGTATTTGGCTAAGGTGTATGTAAACTTCCGACTTCAACTGTATACTGTACCATTTTTGTTTACAAGGCTTGTCTGTTCACAAGAGGTTATGTTAAGATAAAGTAAAGTAAATATGTTTTATATTGTACAGTAGATCACATCATATCTAGGTAAGTATATTTTCTACCCTGTTTTATTGTTGGGAGGGGTATACGGAATTAGACCTGCCAAGTGTGTGTATGTGTGCGTGCGTGTGTGTGTGTGTGTGTGTGTGTAGATTCCAGCCCAGCATTCCTGCCTCCTCCGACCCCCACACTGTGGATCAGGGAGGAAGCCAGCCAGTGTTCCATCCCTCTCTAGTTCTGTTCATTAGGGAGAGAAGCACTGACCACCACTGCACTGCTCTGAGGGTGGGAGTCTGACAAAGACACAAAGGAATTCACCATTTAATCTTCAAAGAGGCCAGGGAGTGAGGAAGGAGGGATGGGGGTGCAGAGTGAGAGAGTGAGAGAAAGAGGAAGAGAGAAAAGACTGTGAAGTTAAAGGATTATCTATAAACTGAATTATATTAAGGCTGAATGATATTCAGCCACCATAATTATTCCTACTTTATCACATCATCGTAACCTACGCACCTTTGTCAGCAACACTATATACTCTAATAAAAAGCATGGGCTGAAGCACACCCCCCAAAACTTGGTAGAGGTGCTGACTAACGGCGAGTAAACTGTATTCTTTAGAGATAAATAAAGAGAGTTGCACACATACAAGCTCCCAGTGTTGGGTAAACCACCAGCGTTTGGGCGTCGCTGCGTTTTCTTCAGGATGCCACAGTGATGCCGAAACGCTGGTGGTTTACCATATAAATTACTGGGAGCTTGTATATACAGTGTGCGACTCTCTTTGTGTACTTTTTTCTAGCAAACTGCAATACTGTATATCACAGGAGGTTGGTGGCACATTAAATGGGGAGGACGGGCTCGTGGTAATGGCTGGAGTGGAATGAGTGGAATGGTATCGAATACATCAAACACATGGTTTCCATTCCAGCCGTCCTCCCCTCAGCAGCCTCCTGTGCTATATATGCAGCAAAACTAGTTCTTCCCAAATATCTCTTCTTAGCTCAACACTCCCTCCTGTGGGTTTCTCTCTCTTGGTGTTGAAGTGCTTGTATTGTTCAGGCTTCCCCTCTATGTCTGGCCCTTATCCTGGCTGTGACCCTCTGTGCCAGCCCCACTCCTGGGGAGGGAGACTCCAGAAGGATGAGTGAAATCATTTTAGTGTCCTTCCCTCAGTTGTTCTCATATTATCTCAGCAGAGAAGATTTCATTTTGAATTCTCATCTTGGACCGGATGGGTCCCTCTGTTTCAATATCACAGGCCAGTTCACATTCCCTTGGATCAATGAGCTAATACGTAACATAACTGGAATCATACATTATTCTTACAGGATGAGAGAGAGAGAGCATTTCTCTTTCATGTCTAATATAAGGGGGACAATTTCCAGCCCGTAGGTGTGTTATGTTATGAGAAGAAACAGAAATCGTCTTGTGAGATACTGTATTTCTATTCAGTTTATTTTTCAATTATATGCGGGCGTTGTAAACATAAACTCCTTCCCTTGTGATATTCAGACAGAACGCTCCTACAGGACTGTGGGAGGAGATCCCTTCAGAAGCATTGTGAAAGACACTGAATTGCAAATTCTATTGAACAAACAGACAGTCAAGCACTTATAGGGTAACTGTGTTGACTTGTTATCGTTTGTCAGATACAATTCTTACCGCATTTTATCTAGTTACAAATAAAACCATGCACAGTAAGTCCAGTCATTCATTTCATGGTGTTGTTTTAATTATCATTCTCTTTTGCATTAGTTTAACTGTTGACATCCAATAGAAACGTTAGAGTTTTGAATAAATCACATTATTTACAATTGCATCATGTTACAGTGTTGCTACCCAATCACATTTTCCAGAATAATCACAGAATACTCCCTATACATTTACATTTACATTTAAGTCATTTAGCAGACGCTCTTATCCAGAGCGACTTACAAATTGGAAAGTTCATACATATTCATCCTGGTCCCCCCGTGGGGAATGAACCCACAACCCTGGCGTTGCAAGCGCCATGCCTATACATACCAGTGTAGCCTACCCAGCATACCTTGCTGTTCTTTACACTGTAGTTGGTACTGCCTGAGTAGAGGGGCGTCCAGTGTAAACTCCTACCATACTATTCAGAACTAAAATACAGATCAGTCCGATCTATCCCCTGTTGTAGATGCGAATCCAGAGTGTACCAGGGTTGGGGTCAATTCAGTTTTCAATTGACAATTCACTGGGCAATGTTCACTTTGTGAATTTACTATAATTGATCCCAACCCTGGAATGTACTCTGTATAATCCAACACTGGAATGTACTCTGTATAATCCAACACTGGAATGTACTCTGTATAATCCAATACTGGAATGTACTCTGTATAATCCAACACTGGAATGTACTCTGTATAATCCAATCCTGGAATGTACTCTGTATAATCCAATACTGGAATGTACTCTGTTTAATCCAACACTGGAATGTACTCTGTATAATCCAACCCTGGAATGTACTCTGTATAATCCAACACTGGAATGTACTCTGTATAATCCAATACTGGAATGTACTCTGTATAATCCAACACTGGAATGTACTCTGTATAATCCAACACTGGAATGTACTCTGTATAATCCAACACTGGAATGTACTCTGTATAATCCAACACTGGAATGTACTCTGTATAATCCAACACTGGAGCAGTGCTAACATCAGTGTATAGTCAGTACATGTCTCCCTGGATCGTACTGTATCACCTAGCCCTGAAGAAATGGGAGGGGGAGGACCGACAGTGCTAACATCAGTGTATAGTCAGTACATGTCTCACTGGATCGTACTGTATCACCTAGCCCTTCCAGGAATGGGAGGGGGAGGACCGACTGCGCTCAAACAGAAACCTGCTCTGTCTATTTGTCGGTCTGTCATACCGCTCTACAGCATTCCACACAGACATCAACACAATAATCACAGTGAGTTTTCCTTTGAGACAATACAAAGTTCCATCCAGTCAACTGTACTGTAGATAGGACCATACAAAAATCAACATATAGATAAATACCATATCCAATGTAGAATGTACAAGAGTCAAATGTTGGGTTTGTCAGCGTTCCATCCATTCTGTAAGGAAGGCACATCCAAACACATTCATAAAGTTATGTGGAAGTCAATTCATGGCAGATAATTATCTTTCAATGACTTGCCTTTAGTATGGGGTTGCATAAACTTCATTTCAAGCTAATTAGATGTTACTTTCATTCAGCTTAGTTACAGTATATGTCGTACATCATCCATAGTTACAGAAAAGAACTAGAGCACAATATCTAGCTTCAGCACCTTCGGTGGACAGTGAAAACGTCCATTGATCACTTGGCTGGTTAAGTAGTGGCTCTGGTGAGGATAGATTAAGAGACAGACAGGAGTGTAGGTTTGGGTAAATGTATCCTGTCTGAGTACTGTGGCATCAGAGTTTGAGATGGCTGATAGCATTAAAGTGGTCTCAATCCACTTTCTATGAGTTCGAGTTTTAGGAGCACCTCATACATTTGCACAAGACAATGACATGAACAAAAAACACATATCATAGATTTAGAAATAAGACAATTACAGTATTTACAGGGAGTCGGAAAGAACATTATTGGTATAGTGCGTTGCCTGTTAACTGTTAACTGCACATCCAGAGAAAAATATAATGTTTTACCATCAAAATGGTCTTTAGAGTGAACTCACACCTAATCAATGTGGGGTACAGAATGTACACTGGTAGCTATTGTATAGAGAGCCACTGGAGTCCAGTATGGTTCATCGCTCCAGGAAGGGGACTAGCTGATTAGACTCAACCCGACAGCAGTGCTCAAGTCTTGTGGAGACGAGAGCTCTTTCATCCTCTATCTGTGATTATTATTATTTGACCATGCTGGTCATTTATGAACATTTGAACATCTTGGCCATGTTCTGTTATAATCTCCACCCGGCACAACCAGACGAGGACTGGCCACCCCTCATAGCCTGGTTCCTCTCTAGGTTTCTTCCTAGGTTTTGGCCTTTCTAGGGAGTTTTTCCTAGCCACCGTGCTTCTACACCTGCATTGCTTGCTGTTTGGGGTTTTAGGCTGGGTTTCTGTACAGCACTTTGAGATATCAGCTGATTTAAGAAGGGCTATATAAATACATTTGATTTGATTTTGATTTGATTTGATATCCTGCCCTTCTCTGCGGCTCAGACAGACCACGTCACCTCTTTCTATAAAGAGATTACTTCCGGGTTTAATCACCCCCAACCCCATGACCCAGGAGCAGCAGTGTGGCGGTGGCACCACTGTGAGGGCACATGTCCACACCACTGGTGACCTTTCACACCCTGGCCACCTCTTAGTGAGTCTGACCAGTCCTCGCCTGTGTCTGGTTGTGTGTCTGAGCCAGGGAGGCTAGGTGTCCGACCTGTAGCCGAGTGAAGGTAGTGTGTGTTGCTGTTGTGTGTGGGGCTCATATGAGCCTCTCCTCGGGGGGCACTTTGAGTACGCTGCCCATCTCCAGCCGTGCCCCTGCCACCTCCTGGGTGCTGGGGCTGTAGGTGCCCTCCGACTGGCGCTTCTTGCGTGCGGTCAGCACCATGAACACCAGGGCCACCACAGCCAGCAGCACACACAGGCTGGCCAGAGGGATGGCCACCACCAGCCAGGGCATGCGCTGCCTCTGCTCCTGTCTCTACAGAGGGGCGAGAGCAGGACATTTAATTTATTATTTATTATTACCTTGTTATTACTTATTAGTACCTTATTACTCAGATTAGACAAACTACAGCTTAAATTGTTTTAATACATCAGCCTCTTTGATCCAATCTGGTCTGTGTATAAGCTTTTGATACTCAACTTATATTATCACTACATAGTCTACTGTAACAAATGTACAGACAGTATGTCGTTACGCACAGACTGTCAGTTACTGAGTGTGATCAGTGGAGATATAGGGTGCCTTACATTGATTTCACACTGTGTGCCGCTGAAGCCCGGCACACACACACACTGGAAGCTGCTGAGTCGGTCCAGGCAGGTAGCACCGTTGAGACAGGGTCTGGACTCACACTCATCTATCTCTGCCTCACACCTGGGAGAGAACACCAGGGGTGGTCAACACGACACTGACACCCCAGCAGGACGACAGCTCTCTGTACATGCAATAGGAGCCTTATACAGTCCCACTGACATGCTCAGCTTTTAAACTGTAGACTTATAGGGCCGGGCTACCGGACACAGGTTAAGCATAGTCCATTTAGCATGCTTTTTAGTCCTTCTTAGTCCAATAAAATGTTAGTCTCCGGGAACGCGGCCCATGTATTTTCTATGGAGAGTTGGATAGGCTAGTGATCTCACCAGTCTCCAGTGTAGCCAGGTTTGCAGGTGCAGTTGGTACCCCAGATCCCATCCATGCAGACCCCACCGTTGTCACACTGCGTCTCTTCATCACACTGCTGTGGAGGGAATCTCCATCTGTAGGATACACAACATACAGTCATTACAACGTTTATACATACTGAATACGTAGACACACACACAGTGATTTTTGAACAGGAACATGCCCTGGTTATAGTTTGTGGTACCCACTGGCAGCGGCGGCCGGTGTATCCATGGGGGCAGACACACTGGTAGGTACCCGTCCCGTCTAGGCAGGAGCCCCCGTTCAAACAGCTGGGCTCCAGGCAGTCATCCACCTCCTCCTCACAGTCCCTGCCCCCCCATCCTTTGTGACACTCACACTGGTAGTTTGCCAGCAGGTCTGTGCAGGTGCCGTGGGCACAGGGGCCTGAGGCACACTCGTCTGTGTCCCTCTGGCAGAACTCTCCCTCCCAGCCCGGGGCACAGCTGCAGTTGAACAGGTTCCAGAGGTCCTGGCAGGTGCCCTGGTTGAGGCAGGGCTGGTACTGACACACATCAGCACCAACACACCCCATCTTGTTCTCCTGCCCCCCCTGTCTGACAAACCGGGCTGCCTGAGGGGCATCTTGGTCGTCCAACAGAGGTAGGTAGACTCCTCCCACCCTCACCTCTCCCAGACAGCCTGTGTAGTTCTCTGCCAGCCACACGGTGGTGTTGTTGAGGAAGTTGAGGTGCCCGGCTGTGCCCATGGTGCTCCCAGCCCTGCGCCCGTCCACAGTGAGGCGCCAGCGGGTCACAGGCTGCAGGGGGTCTGTCATGGCCAGGTGGAGGTGATGCCAGGCCCCGTCTGAGATGGGCAGGTCGCTGGTGAAGGCCTGTAGCTCCAGGCTGTTGCCGCTCAGTAGTTTGACCAGCAGGGAGGAGTTGAGCAAACCCAGACAGAAGACCTCTGCTCCATTAGTGGCCCGCAGCAGCACGCCGTTCTCCTCCCGAGTACGTATATCCATGGAGACACTGGTCACCGTGGCAACCAGCGAGCCATTAGCGGTGAACTGCAGAGCGTTGCTCTCAAAGGTGGCGTTAGTGAGGCCTGGTGGAACAGCAGTATATTAATAAGGCAACTCAATATTGAATACAGTGACACACCTTTTGGTAAGGTGTTCGCTATTTTGTTTGTGCGTGTGTCTGTGCAGAGAAAGATACTGTAGTAGAGAGAAAGGGAGAGAGATAATGTATACGATCCAAAACGTCCACTCACACTCGTAACCGTCAACTAGATCCACACACTGGCTGCCCACGACACAGGGGTCGCTGATACACCACACGCGTGTATCACATCGCCTGCCAGAGAAGTTCATGGGACAGGTGCACTCAAAATCATTCCAGGTGACTGTGCACGTTCCTCCATTCTTACAGGGACCAGCCTGAGGAGGACATAGATATTAGTGTCTGTTACAAAGAGTGAACTGAAAAGTCTTTGTCAGGACCCTAACCTGCGAAATCTAGACAGCTCTTGTACCAGTTTCCTTAAGCAGTTCATAGATCTATAGTTAGAGCAAAACATCTCTAAAGCGTAAAGGTGTTATTGACGTTACCTTGCATGCCTCATCACTGACACAGCCATCCAACACGTTCTCAGATTTTTTTGGGAAGTAGCACTGGAACGCTTTGTGGGTGTGACACTCCTCCTCTGGGAGGTTACGGTACAGGTGCATGTGGTCCAGAGTGATGTCCTGTAAGCAGCCTTTGAAGTGACCTCCCCAGGGGGCAGTGGACTCCCCCGGTGGCAGACCCCCCATGTACACCACGTCCCCCTGCTCCATCCTCACCTTCCCCAGGGATAACTGTGTCCCACCCTGACTGAACCCTACCTGACCCTGGCGTACCACCACAGTGACCAGCTCCCTCTGTCCGCTGGTGATGTAGGTACCGTTAGAGAACAGGGTGGTGGGGGGGCTGTTGAAGACCAGGGTTCCCTCCCGCAGGTACAGGGTGAGGTAGGCCCTCCTCCCTCTCCGCAGCTGGAGGAGCAGGCCGCTAGGCTTCAGAGAGCGCAGGAAGAAGGAGATGTTGAAGTTCTCCCCGTCCGTTTGGTTGATGTTGAAGGCAGCATAGCTCACAGTGTCTTCATTGCTGAATGTCCATGAGGGGTATTCTGAGGCAAGCAACAAAAAGCAATACTTTCAGTGTGAACAACAAAACCTGTACAAACCTGTGCAGTTGAATGGAACAGGCTGTAAGTTGAGGAGACACACGTAACCCCCCTTAAAAGGTATAACAGTTCTTACCTTCTTCACACAAGGAGCCGTGATAGGGTCGATCACACTCACAGCTGAAGCTAGTCCACAGGTCAATACAATGCCCACGATGATGGCAGGGGTCAGAATGACACCAGTCGGTCTTGTTGCAGCCCAGCTCCATGTCTTGGATGTGCTCTGGAGAGATATCCTGAGGCAGTAGCAGCTGGTGGTCAACTTGTAGATCCTCCATGCAGCCAATGAAACCCTTCCTACTCTCTGTGTTGTCCAGATACTTCTGGGGGGCCCCACCCACATAGACCTGGGGGAATGATCCAGGTTGGAAGAAGATCAATTGGTTGTGTCCTTCGTCCTCCACTGTGCATCCACCGTCATTGTCACAGCCTGGTCCTTTCACCATCAGCACCAGCTTCTCATCCATGGTCACTTTGGCCTCATGCCAGTCTCCGTCATTGACAGGGAGATGGTAGGTGGCCTGTAGCTCCTTCCCTGATCCAGCTCTAGCATGGATATGGCCCCCCACAATCTCCAGGGACACAAAGTAGTGCTCAGCCCCTCTGTAGAACAGCAGCATTTCAGCCAGGGTGGTCCTGAAGCGCAGCTGGACGTGGATCCCATAGTGGTGGTGGTGGTGCTGGGGGTCAATCCCTCTACTGGTCCTGTTAGCTGTAGGAGGGAGCTGGATGAGGACATACCCCTCTGTGTTAAAGGAGAAGGTGGTGGGAATGCTGCAGTGCTTCCCAGTGAAGCCAGGGGGACAGAGGCAGGTGTGGCCATGCTCTTGTTCATCTCCATCGTCCCCACTGTGCTCTTCTTGGCTTAGGATGGGCACACACGTGGCTCCGTTCTCACACAGGTGTTCCCTGCAGCCAATCAGACGGACGTCACAGTTATGGCCACCCCATGGCTCCTCCCCTGGATCCGTCTTCACACAGTTGCAGGTGTAGGCGTTGGCAGCGTCCTTGCAGGACCCGCCGTTCTGACAGGGCTCGCTCTCACACTCGTCAATGTCTACCTCGCAGTGCACACCTGGAATGACAACATAACACACCATTAGTTTTTCATGTTCGACATGTATCTGGCTTAGGGGTATGTTTATGTCTTTCTCTGACACACAGAACTGTCCCCCAGCCACACAGTGAGATTCAACAGGAGCCTACGGGTCTCCCTAACCAAACCAATGAGTTCATCAGAGTCTCCCTAACCAAACCAATGAGTTCATCAGAGTCTCCCTAACCAAACCAATGAGTTCATCAGAGTCTCCCTAACCAAACCAATGAGTTCATCAGAGTCTCCCTAACCAAACCAATAAGTTCATCAGAGTCTCCCTAACCAAACCAATGAGTTCATCAGAGTCTCCCTAACCAAACCAATGAGTTCATCAGAGTCTCCCTAACCAAACCAATGAGTTCATCAGAATCTCCCTAACCAAACCAATTAGTTCATCAGAGTCTCCCTAACCAAACCAATGAGTTCATCAGTCTCCCTAACCAAACCAATGAGTTCATCAGAGTCTCCCTAACCAAACCAATAAGTTCATCAGAGTCTCCCTAACCAAACCAATGAGTTCATCAGAGTCTCCCTAACCAAACCAATGAGTTCATCAGAGTCTCCCTAACCAAACCAATGAGTTCATCAGAATCTCCCTAACCAAACCAATGAGTTCATCAGAGTCTCCCTAACCAAACCAATGAGTTCATCAGAGTCTCCCTAACCAAACCAATGAGTTAATCAGAGTCTCCCTAACCAAACCAATGAGTTAATCAGAGTCTCCCTAACCAAACCAATGAGTTAATCAGTCTCCCTAACCAAACCAATGAGTTAATCAGAGTCTCCCTAACCAAACCAAATAAGTTCATCAGAGTCTCCCTAACCAAACCAATGAGTTCATCAGAGTCTCCCTAACCAAACCAATGAGTTCATCAGAGTCTCCCTAACCAAACCAAATAAGTTAATCAGAGTCTCACTAACCAAACCAAATGAGTTAATCAGTCTCCCTAACCAAACCAAATGAGTTAATCAGTCTCCCTAACCAAACCAAATGAGTTAATCAGAGTCTCCCTAACCAAACCCAATGAGTTAATCAGAGTCTCCCTAACGAAACCAATGAGTTCATCAGAGTCTCCCTAACCAAACCAATAAGTTAATCAGTCTCCCTAACCAAACCCATAAGTTAATCAGAGTCCCCCTAACCAAACCAATGAGTTAATCAGAGTCTCCCTAACCAAACCAATGCGTTAATCAGAGTCTCCCTAACCAAACCAATGAGTTAATCAGTCTCCCTAACCAAACCCAATGAGTTAATCAGAGTCTCCCTAACCAAACCAATGAGTTCATCAGAGTCTCCCTAACCAAACCAATAAGTTAATCAGTCTCCCTAACCAAACCCATAAGTTAATCAGAGTCTCCCTAACCAAACCAATGAGTTAATCAGAGTCTCCCTAACTAAATCAATGAGTTAATCAGAGTCTCCCTAACCAAACCAATGCGTTAATCAGAGTCTCCCTAACCAAACCAATGAGTTAATCAGTCTCCCTAACCAAACCCAATGAGTTAATCAGAGTCTCCCTAACCAAACCAAATAAGTTAATCAGAGTCTCCCTAACTAAATCAATGAGTTAATCAGAGTCTCCCTAACTAAATCAATGAGTTAATCAGAGTCTCCCTAACCAAACCAATGCGTTAATCAGAGTCTCCCTAACCAAACCAATGAGTTAATCAGTCTCCCTAACCAAACCCAATGAGTTAATCAGAGTCTCCCTAACCAAACCAAATAAGTTAATCAGAGTCTCCCTAACTAAATCAATGAGTTAATCAGAGTCTCCCTAACCAAACCAATGCGTTAATCAGAGTCTCCCTAACCAAACCAATGAGTTAATCAGAGTCTCCCTAACCAAACCCAATGAGTTAATCAGAGTCTCCCTAACCAAACCAAATAAGTTAATCAGAGTCTCCCTAACTAAATCAATGAGTTAATCAGAGTCTCCCTAACCAAACCAATGCGTTAATCAGAGTCTCCCTAACCAAACCAATGAGTTAATCAGAGTCTCCCTAACCAAACCCAATGAGTTAATCAGAGTCTCCCTAACCAAACCAAATAAGTTAATCAGAGTCTCCCTAACTAAATCAATGAGTTAATCAGTCTCCCTAACCAAACCAATGAGTTAATCAGAGTCTCCCTAACTAAACCAATAAGTTAATCAGTCTCCCTAACCAAACCAAATAAGTTAATCAGAGTCTCCCTAACCAAACCAATGGGTTAATCAGAGTCTCCCTAACCAAACCAATGAGTTAATCAGAGTCTCCCTCACCAAACCCAATGAGTTAATCAGAGTCTCCCTAACCAAACCAAATAAGTTAATCAGTCTCCCTAACTAAACCAATAAGTTAATCAGTCTCCCTAACTAAACCAATGAGTTAATCAGAGTCTCCCTAACCAAACCAATGAGTTAATCAGAGTCTCCCTAACCAAACCAATGAGTTAATCAGAGTCTCCCTAACCAAACCAATGAGTTAATCAGAGTCTCCCTAACCAAACCAATGAGTTCAACAGAGTCTCCCTAACCAAACCAATGAGTTAATCAGAGTCTCCCTAACCAAACCAATGAGTTAATCAGAGTCTCCCTAACCAAACCAAATAAGTTAATCAGAGTCTCCCTAACTAAATCAATGAGTTAATCAGAGTCTCCCTAACCAAACCAATGCGTTAATCAGAGTCTCCCTAACCAAACCAATGAGTTAATCATTCTCCCTAACCAAACCCAATGAGTTAATCAGAGTCTCCCTAACCAAACCAAATAAGTTAATCAGAGTCTCCCTAACTAAATCAATGAGTTAATCAGAGTCTCCCTAACCAAACCAATGAGTTAATCAGAGTCTCCCTAACTAAACCAATGCGTTAATCAGAGTCTCCCTAACCAAACCAAATAAGTTAATCAGAGTCTCCCTAACTAAATCAATGAGTTAATCAGAGTCTCCCTAACCAAACCAATGCGTTAATCAGAGTCTCCCTAACCAAACCAATGAGTTAATCATTCTCCCTAACCAAACCCAATGAGTTAATCAGAGTCTCCCTAACCAAACCAAATAAGTTAATCAGAGTCTCCCTAACTAAACCAATGAGTTAATCAGAGTCTCCCTAACCAAACCAAATAAGTTAATCAGAGTCTCCCTAACTAAATCAATGAGTTAATCAGAGTCTCCCTAACCAAACCAATGCGTTAATCAGAGTCTCCCTAACCAAACCAATGAGTTAATCATTCTCCTTAACCAAACCCAATGAGTTAATCAGAGTCTCCCTAACCAAACCAAATAAGTTAATCAGAGTCTCCCTAACTAAATCAATGAGTTAATCAGAGTCTCCCTAACCAAACCAATGAGTTAATCAGAGTCTCCCTAACTAAACCAATAAGTTAATCAGTCTCCCTAACCAAACCAAATAAGTTAATCAGAGTCTCCCTAACTAAACCAATGAGTTAATCAGAGTCTCCCTAACCAAACCAATGGGTTAATCAGAGTCTCCCTAACCAAACCAATGAGTTAATCAGTCTCCCTAACCAAACCCAATGAGTTAATCAGAGTCTCCCTAACCAAACCAAATAAGTTAATCAGAGTCTCCCTAACTAAACCAATAAGTTAATCAGTCTCCCTAACCAAACCAAATAAGTTAATCAGAGTCTCCCTAACTAAACCAATGAGTTAATCAGAGTCTCCCTAACCAAACCAATGAGTTAATCAGAGTCTCCCTAACCAAACCAATGAGTTCATCAGAGTCTCCCTAACCAAACCAATGAGTTCATCAGAGTCTCCCTAACCAAACCAATGAGTTAATCAGAGTCTCCCTAACCAAACCAATGAGTTAATCAGAGTCTCCCTAACCAAACCAATGAGTTAATCAGTCTCCCTAACCAAACCAATGAGTTAATCAGAGTCTCCCTAACCAAACCAAATAAGTTCATCAGAGTCTCCCTAACCAAACCAATGAGTTCATCAGAGTCTCCCTAACCAAACCAATGAGTTCATCAGAGTCTCCCTAACCAAACCAAATAAGTTAATCAGAGTCTCACTAACCAAACCAAATGAGTTAATCAGTCTCCCTAACCAAACCAAATGAGTTAATCAGTCTCCCTAACCAAACCAAATGAGTTAATCAGAGTCTCCCTAACCAAACCCAATGAGTTAATCAGAGTCTCCCTAACCAAACCAATGAGTTCATCAGAGTCTCCCTAACCAAACCAATAAGTTAATCAGTCTCCCTAACCAAACCCATAAGTTAATCAGAGTCCCCCTAACCAAACCAATGAGTTAATCAGAGTCTCCCTAACCAAACCAATGCGTTAATCAGAGTCTCCCTAACCAAACCAATGAGTTAATCAGTCTCCCTAACCAAACCCAATGAGTTAATCAGAGTCTCCCTAACCAAACCAATGAGTTCATCAGAGTCTCCCTAACCAAACCAATAAGTTAATCAGTCTCCCTAACCAAACCCATAAGTTAATCAGAGTCTCCCTAACCAAACCAATGAGTTAATCAGAGTCTCCCTAACTAAATCAATGAGTTAATCAGAGTCTCCCTAACCAAACCAATGCGTTAATCAGAGTCTCCCTAACCAAACCAATGAGTTAATCAGTCTCCCTAACCAAACCCAATGAGTTAATCAGAGTCTCCCTAACCAAACCAAATAAGTTAATCAGAGTCTCCCTAACTAAATCAATGAGTTAATCAGAGTCTCCCTAACTAAATCAATGAGTTAATCAGAGTCTCCCTAACCAAACCAATGCGTTAATCAGAGTCTCCCTAACCAAACCAATGAGTTAATCAGTCTCCCTAACCAAACCCAATGAGTTAATCAGAGTCTCCCTAACCAAACCAAATAAGTTAATCAGAGTCTCCCTAACTAAATCAATGAGTTAATCAGAGTCTCCCTAACCAAACCAATGCGTTAATCAGAGTCTCCCTAACCAAACCAATGAGTTAATCAGAGTCTCCCTAACCAAACCAAATAAGTTAATCAGAGTCTCCCTAACTAAATCAATGAGTTAATCAGAGTCTCCCTAACCAAACCAATGCGTTAATCAGAGTCTCCCTAACCAAACCAATGAGTTAATCAGAGTCTCCCTAACCAAACCCAATGAGTTAATCAGAGTCTCCCTAACCAAACCAAATAAGTTAATCAGAGTCTCCCTAACTAAATCAATGAGTTAATCAGTCTCCCTAACCAAACCAATGAGTTAATCAGAGTCTCCCTAACTAAACCAATAAGTTAATCAGTCTCCCTAACCAAACCAAATAAGTTAATCAGAGTCTCCCTAACCAAACCAATGGGTTAATCAGAGTCTCCCTAACCAAACCAATGAGTTAATCAGAGTCTCCCTCACCAAACCCAATGAGTTAATCAGAGTCTCCCTAACCAAACCAAATAAGTTAATCAGTCTCCCTAACTAAACCAATAAGTTAATCAGTCTCCCTAACTAAACCAATGAGTTAATCAGAGTCTCCCTAACCAAACCAATGAGTTAATCAGAGTCTCCCTAACCAAACCAATGAGTTAATCAGAGTCTCCCTAACCAAACCAATGAGTTAATCAGAGTCTCCCTAACCAAACCAATGAGTTCAACAGAGTCTCCCTAACCAAACCAATGAGTTAATCAGAGTCTCCCTAACCAAACCAATGAGTTAATCAGAGTCTCCCTAACCAAACCAAATAAGTTAATCAGAGTCTCCCTAACTAAATCAATGAGTTAATCAGAGTCTCCCTAACCAAACCAATGCGTTAATCAGAGTCTCCCTAACCAAACCAATGAGTTAATCATTCTCCCTAACCAAACCCAATGAGTTAATCAGAGTCTCCCTAACCAAACCAAATAAGTTAATCAGAGTCTCCCTAACTAAATCAATGAGTTAATCAGAGTCTCCCTAACCAAACCAATGAGTTAATCAGAGTCTCCCTAACTAAACCAATAAGTTAATCAGTCTCCCTAACCAAACCAAATAAGTTAATCAGAGTCTCCCTAACTAAATCAATGAGTTAATCAGAGTCTCCCTAACCAAACCAATGCGTTAATCAGAGTCTCCCTAACCAAACCAATGAGTTAATCATTCTCCCTAACCAAACCCAATGAGTTAATCAGAGTCTCCCTAACCAAACCAAATAAGTTAATCAGAGTCTCCCTAACTAAATCAATGAGTTAATCAGAGTCTCCCTAACCAAACCAATGAGTTAATCAGAGTCTCCCTAACTAAACCAATAAGTTAATCAGTCTCCCTAACCAAACCAAATAAGTTAATCAGAGTCTCCCTAACTAAACCAATGAGTTAATCAGAGTCTCCCTAACCAAACCAAATAAGTTAATCAGAGTCTCCCTAACTAAATCAATGAGTTAATCAGAGTCTCCCTAACCAAACCAATGCGTTAATCAGAGTCTCCCTAACCAAACCAATGAGTTAATCATTCTCCTTAACCAAACCCAATGAGTTAATCAGAGTCTCCCTAACCAAACCAAATAAGTTAATCAGAGTCTCCCTAACTAAATCAATGAGTTAATCAGAGTCTCCCTAACCAAACCAATGAGTTAATCAGAGTCTCCCTAACTAAACCAATAAGTTAATCAGTCTCCCTAACCAAACCAAATAAGTTAATCAGAGTCTCCCTAACTAAACCAATGAGTTAATCAGAGTCTCCCTAACCAAACCAATGGGTTAATCAGAGTCTCCCTAACCAAACCAATGAGTTAATCAGTCTCCCTAACCAAACCCAATGAGTTAATCAGAGTCTCCCTAACCAAACCAAATAAGTTAATCAGAGTCTCCCTAACTAAACCAATAAGTTAATCAGTCTCCCTAACCAAACCAAATAAGTTAATCAGAGTCTCCCTAACTAAACCAATGAGTTAATCAGAGTCTCCCTAACCAAACCAATGAGTTAATCAGAGTCTCCCTAACCAAACCAATGAGTTAATCAGAGTCTCCCTAACTAAACCAATAAGTTAATCAGTCTCCCTAACCAAACCAAATAAGTTAATCAGAGTCTCCCTAACTAAACCAATGAGTTAATCAGAGTCTCCCTAACCAAACCAATGGGTTAATCAGAGTCTCCCTAACCAAACCAATGAGTTAATCAGTCTCCCTAACCAAACCCAATGAGTTAATCAGAGTCTCCCTAACCAAACCAAATAAGTTAATCAGAGTCTCCCTAACTAAACCAATAAGTTAATCAGTCTCCCTAACCAAACCAAATAAGTTAATCAGAGTCTCCCTAACTAAACCAATGAGTTAATCAGAGTCTCCCTAACCAAACCAATGAGTTAATCAGAGTCTCCCTAACCAAACCAATGAGTTCAACAGAGTCTCCCTAACCAAACCAATGAGTTAATCAGAGTCTCCCTAACCAAACCAATGAGTTAATCAGAGTCTCCCTAACTAAACCAATAAGTTAATCAGTCTCCCTAACCAAACCAAATAAGTTAATCAGAGTCTCCCTAACTAAACCAATGGGTTAATCAGAGTCTCCCTAACCAAACCAATGAGTTAATCAGTCTCCCTAACCAAACCCAATGAGTTAATCAGAGTCTCCCTAACCAAACCAAATAAGTTAATCAGAGTCTCCCTAACTAAACCAATAAGTTAATCAGTCTCCCTAACCAAACCAAATAAGTTAATCAGAGTCTCCCTAACTAAACCAATGAGTTAATCAGAGTCTCCCTAACCAAACCAATGAGTTAATCAGAGTCTCCCTAACCAAACCAATGAGTTAATCAGAGTCTCCCTAACCAAACCAATGAGTTAATCAGAGTCTCCCTAACTAAACCAATGAGTTAATCAGAGTCTCCCTAACCAAACCAAATGAGTTAATCAGATATGGAAGTATACTGGCAAGCATGCGGCTCTCCAGGAAGCACTTGACTAGACTATGCCTTTTACTAATGAGGATGAAAGTTCAAATATCTGTACGGATGTGAGCCCAGTTACTACTTCTCTCTGTGTCACAGTCAAATTGTATTATGAAAACAAATGCCTTGAAGTATGTTGCTTGATTATTCACGGTATATAGTAAATCACTGGGACTACAATATGCTTAGTAAGCAATGAAAGTTTACACATCAGCAAAATCCTCTAAAACTCCTCTCTCCACAAGTTAAAAACAAGAACATCTCATTCTGCCCTCCTCCAGCCCTCTACCTCCCCCACATAAACACACAGCCTGTCCTAGCAGCTCTTCTCTCCACGGTAAGTTTGAAGTGTTACCTGTCAGTCCCCATGGCTCACGCCATACAGCTAGCAACAGAAGTAGTAGTAGCCCCCTCATTCTCCCAGAGCCGTAAACACACACATATAGCCAAACAGGTCCCACAGATGAGATCAAACTTGTGCACCCTCTCTCTCACACATGCACACACACACGTACACACAGTCCGTACACTTGTACCAGGCAGGCAGTAGTGATTACTCGAGCCCAGCCCACCCTACTTCTCTCCCTCCCTCCCTCCCTCATGCCTGCATACAGCCTCCCCTCGGCGGCCAGGCCCAGCCAGGGCTCTAAGCCTACCACCCAGCTGGCTCCTGTCACTGCTGACAACAGGAATGTTGGGCTGCAGTCACTCCTGATCGATGTTATGGATGCCGGCTAGTGGCAGACGGCATTCTAATCACAGGAGATGGGCTTCTGAGCAGAGGGGCTGTACTGAGCTGGACTATACTGGACTAACCTCAGTATGACATAGGTTGAAATGGGAGGTCAAAGGTGGCTGGGTTGAGAGGGGGCTCAATCTTTAACCAGTTTCTGAGTGCTCTATCTGTACGTGCGAAGAGAACTCACAGAGAATATGTAGTCATATGATCTTGTTGTGCACCTATGTGTTATTCCCCTCTATTTTGACGGGTGCCTGGTTACAGTATACTTACTGTGCAAATAGCTTAGGACTAGGAGTATCGCAATACATTATGTTTTAATTGATAACAGGTTTTGTTTTTGTGATGAGAGGATATTTCAAGCTTGCTTTTATTAATTAGTGGTCCATAGGGCTTAAGCAGCTTTGTGGTAATCTCTCTCTCCCCCTGGTAAACTAGAGGAAAGACCCCTGTTAAATACCCAGCCAGGACTACCGACATATGGCACCAGGTTTTATGGTCTTTGTTGTTCTTCTACTGCTATGCCCCTCCGTATGGACACCTACCCTCTCTGTCAAAGCCGCTGTACACGGAGACTCACCCAAAGAACTGGAGATATACTCTCAAATCAAATCAAATCAAAGTTTATTTGTCACGTGCGCTGAATACAACAGGTGTAGACCTTACAGTGAAATGCTTACTTACAGGCTCTAACCAATAGTGCAAAAAAGGTAGTAGGTGAACAATAGGTAGGTAAAGAAATAAAACAAAAGTAAAAAGACAGGCTATATACAGTAGCGAGGCTATAAAAGTAGCGAGGCTACATACAGACACCGGTTAGTCAGGCTGATTGAGATATGTAGATATGGTTAAAGTGACTATGCATATATGATGAACAGAGAGTAGCAGTAGTGTAAAAGAGGGGTTGGCGGGTGGTGGGTGGCGGGACACAATGCAGATAGCCCGGTTAGCCACTGTGCGGGTGTCACGTTCTGACCATAGTTCTTGTGTGTTTTACTTGTTTTAGTGTTGGTCAGAACGTGAGCTGGGTGGGCATTCTATGTTGTGTGTCTAGTTTGTCCATTTCTATGTATACCTGATATGGTTCTCAATCAGAGGCAGGTGTTTGTCATTGTCTCTGATTGGGAACCATATTTAGGTGGCTTGTTTTGTGTTGGGGTTTGTGGGTGGTTGTTTCCTGTCTTTGTGTTCTGCACCAGATAGGACTGTTTTCGGTTTTCACATTTATTGTTTTGTTGCTTGTAGTGTTCACGTTATTATCTTTATTAAATCATGTTGAACACTAGCCGCGCTGCGTTTTGGTCCTCTCCTTCATCCCAGGAAGAAAGCCGTAACAAAACCACCCACCATACTCGGACCAAGCAGCGTGGTAAGGGGAAGCAGCGGCAGCAGCAGCAGCAGCAGGAGCTAGCAAGGCAGAGTGGCTGGAAGCCCGAGAGGCTCCCCCAAAAATGTATTGGGGGGGGCACACGGGGAGTGTAGCTGGGTCAAATAGGAGACTTGAGCCAGTTCCCCATGCTTACCATAAGGAGCAGTTGCCGAAATTGAGGTACGAGTCGGAGAATGTGGAGGAGTTATTGGACAGATTGGAGAAAAGTGAAAGGATGGGAGATTATGAGACATTCGATGAGTTGTTGGTAGAATTGGAGGAGAGCGAAGAGAGAGAGCTGTTGGTTTGGCGTAGTATACACGGTACTTGCCCTGAGGTGTGTGATTACCGTGGAGAGCGGGAGTACGGGCAGACACCGTGTTAAGCGGAAGAGCGCACGGTGTCTCCTGTACGTGTGCATAGCCCGGTGCGGTACATCCCAGCTCCACGTATCGGCCGGGCTAGAGTGGGCATCGAGCCAGGTGCCATGAAGCCGGCACAACGCAGCTGGTCTCCAGTGCGTCTCCTCGGGCCGGTGTACATTGCACCAGCCTTACGCATGGTGTCCCCGGTTCGCCAGCACAGCCCAGTGCGGGTTATTCCACCTGCCCAGCGTTGCCTGCGCTGCCTGTCTGCCCAGTGTCGCCTGCGCTGCCTGTCTGCCCAGCGCCGCCTGCACTGCCCGTCTGCCCAGCGCCGTCTGAGCTGCCCGTCTGCCCAGCGCCATCTGAGCTGCCCGTCTGCCCAGCGCCATCTGAGCTGTCCGTCTGCCCAGCGCCATCTGAGCTGTCGGTCTGCCCAGCGCCATTTGAGCTGCTCGTCTGCCCAGCGCCATCTGAGCCGCCCGTCTGTCCAGCGCCATCTGAGCCGCCCGTCTGTCCAGCGCCATCTGAGCCGCCCGTCTGTCCAGCGCCATCTGAGCCGTACGTCAGTCAGGAGCTGCCAGAGCCGTCCACCAGTCAGAAGCTGCCAGAGCCGCCCGCCAGTCAGGAGCTGCCAGAGCTTCCCGCCAGTCAGGAGCCAGAGCCGCCCGCCAGTCAGGAGCTGCCAGAGCCACCCGCCAGTTAGGAGCTGCCAGAGCCGCCCGCCAGTCAGGAGCCAGAGCCGCCCGTCAGTCAGAAGCTGCCAGAGCCGCCCGCCAGTCAGGAGCTGCCAGAGCTTCCCGCCAGTCAGGAGCCAGAGCCGCCCGCCAGTCAGGAGCTGCCAGAGCTTCCCGCCAGTCAGGAGCCAGAGCCGCCCGCCAGTCAGGAGCTGCCAGAGCCGCCCGCCAGTTAGGAGCTGCCAGAGCCGCCCGCCAGTCAGGAGCCAGAGCCGCCCACCAGTCAGAAGCTGCCAGAGCCGTCCGCCAGTCAGGAGCTGCCAGAGCTTCCCGCCAGTCAGGAGCCAGAGCCGCCCGCCAGTCAGGAGCTGTCAGAGCCGCCCGCCAGTTAGGAGCTGCCAGAGCCGCCCGCCAGTCAGGAGCCAGAGCCGCCCGCCAGTCAGGAGCTGCCAGAGCCGCCCGTCAGTCAGGAGCTGCCCTCCAGTCATGAGCGGCCTTCCAGTCATGAGCTGCCCTCCAGTCATGAGCTGCCTTCCAGTCATGAGCTGCTCTCCAGTCATGAGCTGCCCTCCAGTCATGAGCTGCCCTCCAGTAATGAGCTGCCTTCCAGTCATGAGCTGCCTTCCAGTCATGAGCTGCCCTCCAGTCAGAAGCTGCCATTAGTCCGAAGCTGCCTTTCAGTCCGGAGCTACTTCTCAGTCCTGAGTTACCTCTCAGTCCTGAGCTACATCTCAGTCATGAGCTACCTCCCAGTTATGAGCTACCTCTCAGTCATGAGCTACTCCTCAGTCAGGAGCTACCTCTCAATCATGAGCTGTCCCTCAGTCCGGAGGAGTTCCCTCAGTCCAGAGGCGCTCCTCAGTCCGGTGGGGCCCTTTGTGAAGGTTCTTAGGCCAAGGTCGGCGGCGAGGGTCGCCACTCAAAGGACGCTAAGGAGGGGGACAAAGACAATGGTGGAGTGGGGTCCTCGTCCAGCGCCAGAGCCGCCACCGCGGACAGATGCCCACCCAGACCCTCCCCTATAGGTTTAGGTTGTGCGTTGGGAGTCCGCACCTCAGGAGGGGGGTACTGTCATGTTCTGACCATAGTTCTTGTGTGTTTTACTTGTTTTAGTGTTGGTCAGGACGTGAGCTGGGTGGGCATTCTATGTTGTGTGTCTAGTTTGTCCATTTCTATGTATGCCTGATATGGTTCTCAATCAGAGGCAGGTGTTTGTCATTGTCTCTGATTGGGAACCATATTTAGGTGGCTTGTTTTGTGTTGGGGTTTGTGGGTGGTTGTTTCCTGTCTTTGTGTTCTGCACCAGATAGGACTGTTTTCGGTTTTCACATTTATTGTTTTGTTGCTTGTAGTGTTCACGTTATTATCTTTATTAAATCATGTTGAACACTAGCCGCGCTGCGTTTTGGTCCTCTCCTTCATCCCAGGAAGAAAGCCGTAACAGCGTTGGTCAGCCCAATTGAGGTAGTATATACATGAATGTATAGTTAAAGTGACTATGCATATCTGATAAACAGAGAGTATCAGCAGCGTTCATTTTCAGTTGTTATTCATAGTTAATAACTCTGTTATTCATGGTTAATAACTCTGTTATTCAGAGTTAATAACTCTGTTATTCATAGTTAATAACTCTGTTATTCAGAGTTATTCATGGGTGGTTTTCGCCAGCCCACCTTTACTTTTCCTTTGCTTTTCCTTATCTCTGTTTTGACTGATGTCTAATGTCCAAGCAGACCAGTACAACCAGGAATGATCAGCAGGGGCAGGATTAACCTATTATTGTTCTGCTCAATGCAAGGCAAGTGAATCCAAAGAGATATACTGTATATCACTGCATGGGATTTATTTATTTTCTCTATTGTATCTTCTGATATACAGTATATTAAGAGCAGGTCAGGGTTCTTTGCACATAAAGAGCTGTGTTATATAACACAGTGAAATAGACAGACAGTCTTACCTGTGAACCCAGGTGGACAGTCACACTGGTATGAGTTGACCAGGTCCTCACAGCTCCCTCCGTTCTGACATGGAGCAGACTCACACTCGTCTATATTCTCTTCACAGCTCTCACCTGCAAGAGACAGGACACATTACGTACTTACTCAATTACTTACCCTCAAGTCAAATTAACATCGACTGCAATGTCAGAGGATTCCTATTCAATCAGATCCTATACTTAAAGGGGGGTGGGAGGTCACCAACTATGAATTTCAGTGTTTTGCCTTACCAGCAAACCCAGGCTGGCAGTGGCAGAGGAACCCAGCTGCTTCCTCATAGTTGAACTTCCTGTCATCCAGTCCAGACAGCACCCCATAGTGCAGCAGCTCTGAGCGCTGAAAACACTCTCCTCTATTCTCACAGGGCTGCAGCTCACACTCATCAATATCCACCTGACAGTTCTTCCCTTCATAACCTGCAACACACACACCATCATTTTAAACAGTTCTTCCCTTCATAACCTGCAACACACACACCATCATTTTAAACAGTTCTTCCCTTCATAACCTGCAACACACACACCATTATTTTAAACAGTTCTTCACTTCATAAGCTGCAACACACACACCATTATTATAACAGGGGGGGGGGGAAGTTATTTGTTTCTAGCCATTTTGAGCCTGTAATCGAACCCACAAATGCTGATGCTCCAGATACTCAACTAGTCTAAAGAAGGCCGGTTTAATTGCTTCTTTAATCAGTACAACAGTTTTCAGCTGTGCTAACATAATTGCAAAAGGGTTTTCTAATGATAAATTTGCCTTTTAAAATGATAAACTTGGATTAGCTAACACAACGTGATGGTTGCTGATAATGGGCCTCTGTACGCCTATGTTGATATTCCATAAAAAAATCTGACGTTTCCAGCTACAATAGTCATTTACAACATTAACAATGTCTACACTTTATTTCTGATCAATTTGATCTTATTTTAATGGACAAAAAATGTGCTTTTCTTTCAAAAACAAGGACATTTCTAAGTGACCCCAAATGTTTTGAACGGTAGTGTATATAATGTGCTCTCCATCCTCTGTATTGAGGATCATCTTTGTTTTTCCTATTGCTCATGGCCCTGCAGCTGCACCAGTCCTACACTAGATGGCATTGTGGTGTAACACCACGGTCAGTACTACACTATACAGGTCTCTCAATAGGTCTCTCGCTATGTCTCAAACCACTCCCCCTTCTTTGCCTCTAAACCACAGGCTTGTATCATACCTTTGACCCTTTATCTCTGTGATTTACGTCTGGGAAACTCCACGAACCAAATCTTACCAAGAAAAGGGTTTTGCCTGCTTGTAAAAGGCTACATGGAAGCGCCTGTAGCTTTTCTTTTCAACATACTCCTGACACCTAGGATGTTCTCACTCTCTCTCTGTTTTTACGTCAGACAGCAGATCAATTATTCTTGTACAACAATCACTGCGTGTCAGAGGAGGCTGGTGGGATGAGCTATATGAGGACGGGCTCATTGCAATGGCTGAAATTGAATGAATGGAACAGGGTCAAACATGGGGTTTCTATATTTTGTTTGTTGTGTTTGACACCACTTCATTAATTCCATTCCAGTCTTTACAGTAAGCCCGTCCTCCTATAGCTCCTCCCACCAGCCTCCTCTGCTGCATGTGTAATACTTCCTGTGGTGCAGAGAAGGCTTGGCAAATATGACAGACAGCTGACTGTTACTCCCTCATTTGGTGAGAAGTGTGTGTCTGTGTATGTGTGTGTGTGTGTGTGTGTGTGTGTGTGTGTGTGTGTGTGTGTGTGTGTGTGTGTGTGTGTGTGTGTGTGTGTGTGTGTGTGTGTGTGTGTGTGTGTGTGTGTGTGTGTGTGTGTGTGTGTGTGTGTGTGTGTGTGTGTGTGTGTACCTGTCCAGCAGATACAGTCATATTGGTTGACCCCCTCTAGGCAGGTGGCTCCATTCTGGCAGGGGTCCGAAGCACACTCTGGGATGTCCACCTCACATTGCTCTCCTGTGAAGCCTGTCCCGTTGCAGTCACACTCATAGCTGAGTGAGGAGGAGGAGACTTAGAGAGGCTCCTTATATCCTGCTTATTTCAGTGAGACTGGGACATCTTTGAAGCATGAAAACGCACTGGGACCTCAGTGCAGCCAGTAGAAACGTTAAACAGTCTTAACTGTGAGGTTTCTAACATCGAATAATTTCTGATCTAAGGGCATTTTTTCTTAAGGAAAGGGGAATTCCACCTTCACACATTTTTTGTTGTTGTGGGGCAGTCCCACTCTTGATGTTTTTAGTTTTATTGGATAGGACAGAGGTAGAGAGGAAATATAGAGGAGAGGGGGTGGTGAACTAGCAGTGGGCCGGATTCAAAGAAGCTTAGACCATCTATGTGGTATTTTTTGGTTAACAAATGTAATTGGTTCAATCTAATATATTAACAAGATACACCACCCAGGTCTGATGACGTTCTCTATCAGGTTTTCCCCACTTCCCAACCTCATGATTAATTACCATGCGAATAAGCAGTGTAATCCTTATCCTCGCCCTGTTAAACTTTACTGTCGGGAAGGAATCCCTCGGCTGACATACTGCTCACCGACACATTGGGGTTAAGCAGCTGATTCAGCCAATGAGAGGAGAGAGAGTTGGAGACACCTTACCTGTTCACCAGGTCTGTACAGTTGCCATCGTTGAGACACAGCCCGCTGGCACACTCATCAATGTCCAGCTCACAGTCACGGCCCTCGTACCCAGACACACACTCACAGGTGTACAGGCCCACACGGTCATGGCAGGTGGCTCCATGCTGGCAGGGCTGCTCCTCACACTCATCAATCTCCACTTCACAGTTCACCCCTGTCACACAACACAGACACAGCTTCATATATTTATTTTACCTTTATTTAACTAGGCAAGTCAGTTAAGAACAAATTCTTATTTTCAATGACGGCCTAGGAACAGTGGGTTAACTGCCTTGTTCAGGGGCAAAATGACAGATTTGTACCTTGTCAGCTCGGGGATTCAAACCTGCAACCTTTCGGTTACTAGTCCAACGCTCTAACCACTAGGCTACCCTGCCACCCCAGATATGATGGGTTTCACTATGAGAACAACTATAGAGCTTAGAGAGAAACATTGAACATGGTGTATTAATAAAACTTTGTAGTTTCTATATGAGGTTGGCAAAGTAGTGAACTCTGAACTAAAGACACTGAGTTAAAGAGAGAGGGTAATTCCCTCACACTCTAAAGACAGCAGGATACATTGCACTGACCCAAACAGAGAGGCTGTCTCACCTTTGAACCCTAGCAGACAGTTGCACTCATAGCGGTCCACCTCATTGACACAGGTCCCATTGTTCTCGCACGGCCGCGACACACACTCGTTAATGTCCAGGTCGCAGTGGTAGCCTTGGAAACCAGGCACACAAAAGCACTGGTATCCGTTGACGTCATCTTTACAGATGGCTCCGTTCTGACAGGGGAGTGACTTACAGTCATCCATGTTCTCCTCACAGTCCCTCCCCTGGAAGCCTGGGACGCACTGGCACTGGTACCCATCCGATGTGTCAACACAGGTGGCACCGTTGTGGCACGGCTCCTCAGAGCAGTCCCTCGCCTGGCAGTGATCTCCTCCATAGCCAGGGGGACAGTGGCAGGTGTAGCTATCCACCCTGTCCACACAATGGGACCTGACACCCTTACATGGGTTGCTCTCACACTTGATGTTGATGTTGAGTGTGCAGTTGGTCCCTGCGAAGTTGTCAGGGCAGTGGCAGGTGTAGACCCCTGTGCCCAGTGTGCTGGTACAGTTGGCGCATGGCGCATCTTGGACACAGGGGTCATACAGCTCCCTACAGTCCTTGCCCATATAGTGGACTGGCCATCTGGGGCAGAGACACGTGTAGTTGCCCATTTGGTCGAGACACGTACCGCCATTCTGACACGGGGACGACAGACACTTGTCTGCTGCTGCTGTGCACAGTATACCTGTAGGCAAGAAAGAAAATAAACTCAGTATTTATCATGAATGAGAAAGCTCAAAATATGTAAGCAACCTCAAACTTCATGAAACTGTGGTGAGATAATCGCTGGTGAAGTATTACCAGTCCATTACCCTGGTAATGTATTACCAGTCCATTACCCTGGTAGTGTATTACCAGTCCATTACCCATGTAGTGTATTACCAGTCCATTACCCTGGTAGTGTATTACCAGTCCATTACCCTGGTGAAGTATTACCAGTCCATTACCCTGGTGAAGTATTACCAGTCCATTACCCTGGTAGTGTATTACCAGTCCATTACCCTGGTGAAGTATTACCAGTCCATTACCCTGGTAGTGTATTACCAGTCCATTACCCCGGTGAAGTATTACCAGTCCATTACCCTGGTGAAGTATTACCAGTCCATTACCCTGGTGAAGTATTACCAGTCCATTACCCTGGTAGTGTATTACCAGTCCATTACCCTGGTGAAGTATTACCAGTCCATTACCCTGGTAATGTATTACCAGTCCATTACCCCGGTGAAGTATTACCAGTCCATTACCCTGGTGAAGTATTACCAGTCCATTACCCTGGTAATGTATTACCAGTCCATTACCCTGGTAGTGTATTACCAGTCCATTACCCTGGTGAAGTATTACCAGTCCATTACCCTGGTAGTGTATTACCAGTCCATTACCCCGGTGAAGTATTACCAGTCCATTACCCTGGTGAAGTATTACCAGTCCATTACCCTGGTGAAGTATTACCAGTCCATTACCCTGGTAGTGTATTACCAGTCCATTACCCTGGTGAAGTATTACCAGTCCATTACCCTGGTAGTGTATTACCAGTCCATTACCCTGGTGAAGTATTACCGGTGAGATTACCAAGTATTTCCTATGAGCTCATTAATAGGCCAATACACCAGATACCTTTGACCTCTCCCTTTGTCTCTGCTTTTGAGGCACTTATAGAGCACTTTCTTAATGAAAAGTTTTTTTAAAAACACTTCCCTCTCTCTCTAGTCTGGACTTAACGTGAACACAGCAGATGGTGTTAGGAGTAAACGTATTGCACACTCACTGTGTGAGCAGTTGTCACCTGAGGCTTCATCAATGAAAGTTCCCTTCACCCCGAAAACTACTAATCTAACCTGAACTTGACCCCATGGGTCATCTTAATACACACCGCAACAGGTAGTTTAATAATCACAGACTATTTGACGCTGGTTAGATTTTCTGCTATAATTGTTGAAGAAATGTATGGAATATTCCTTTTGTCATAAGTAGAAATAATAAGCGTACAGTGCTAAAATATTTGAATATGAGGGGGATAAAACTGTGGAATGCTTTCATACTTGAATACATGTTCCTATTACGTGTATGTTGTCTTAAATCCTGATTTGATTAGATTGCTAAAGCTCGTCTTAATGAACACAGATATATAGCTTCTGAGTTATTCAATATACTAGTATAGTTTATACTGTATTTAACAAAGAGTGTTAGCAGGGATTGTTACTATATGTTTACATGTGTGTTGTTTCCTTACTTGACTCACTCACAGCTTATCTTAAAGGGAAGGTTACATTGTCCCTCAATCCACTGTAGCACCTACTGTACCTATTACTGCCATGCCCCCGGCCCTTTAACACCTCTATAACCCTCCTGTCACACCCCTAATACCTCCACCTCACACCTGTTTCCCTAATATAATGTGACCATCCATAGTGCTCGGGAGCTGTAGGGTGGGCAGGCTTTTGATCCAGTTCAGCACTTGATTCAATGAATCAACTGATCATTACATATATTCGTTGAATCAGGTGTCTGATTATTGGCAAAAGCCAGCACACTCTGGCTGTTGCTCTCCATGACAAGTGTTAGTGACCACTGATCATTCATTTCCACTCAATAGATCTACAGTACTGGTTGCTGTGTGTCACAATCCACTTGTTGTGAGCCACATTCTTCTTCACCTGCTATGATATCTAGTGTATGTTCCAAACACCATATATGTTCTTCACTAATCCCCTGACACCCCCAGATACACTGGAACATCCGTTGCAACCCGCAGTTTCATCAGTTTCCTCCTACTGTCAACCCATCAACCCACAAGCTTCCCTTAACTCATGGTGTAAAGGACCAGGTTTTCTGTTCCCTTTATATTAGTGATAAATATGGATACATGTAAACACTCTCATCCTCCAGACCATCATAATACATAGGATTTATACAGTATTGTGATTTCCAAGACCTAGAGACACTTCTGTCCAGACATGGTACCTACCTACACTGTTTATATGCACTGTGCTGTATACCCACTATAATGCACTGTGTACGCTAACAGCTGGTACTACCTGAACCCCATATCAGATTAGGTAGCAGTGTGGTGATTGGCTGAGACAGTGGGGGTCTCTGACTGGTCTATCCTGCTGCAGGCAGACCATTCATCCCTGAAACATTCCACTGTGCTGATGTCACTGCTGCCTCCTGTGCCATGAAACAGTATGTCAGAGCATCCCTCTAACAGTGTGGAAGAAAGCAGTGAGGTAGATAAGAGATGATTAATAGTTGTTATGCTTAATGTTTGTCCAAATAAAGATTATTTGTTTCCTCTGTCCTATGTTAACAGTTACCAAAACTAAAGTTACCCAAACATAATCTGTACATATACTCCAAGTCAAATGTCAGTTGAGACCCACACTTTGGGGTATTATGGACCCGTGGTGGCATGTTGTGACTCATGTTGGGCAGCAGGGTAGCCTAGTGGTTAGAGCGTTGGACTAATAACCAAAAGGTTGCAAGTTCGAATCCCTGAGCTGACAAGGTACAAATCTGTCATTCTGCCCCTGAACAAGGTGGTTAAGCCACTGTTCCTAGGCCGTCATTGAAAATAAGAATTTGTTCTTAACTGACTTGCCTAGTTAAATAAAGGTGAAAGAATGTTCCAGTTTTAGTCAGAGGAATTATATTTTATCTCCACTGGAGGATGAGAGTGTTTACATGTATCCATATGTATCCATATTTAGTCAGTCAGTTAGTCAGTCATACCATGCCAGTGTTGTGCTTTGTCCAAAATTGTATTCATACTCAAAGGCTAAACTGCAGTGACTCACTTGGCTTTAAAAAGCACACATTCTGACACGTTTAGTCATAGTTATCCTGTGATGTTAGTCAGAGATGTAAATGTCTGTGTTTCATGTGGATTTAACGTATCATTATTGATAGTATATCCAGTCTTTTCTATCAACAATGGTTGATCCAATATTGCAGTTGTTTTTTCCATCAGCCATGCAATCTAAAAGTACTGTGTTCGTTTCCACAGTGCTCAGAACACTTGGCCCTCCGTTCAAAGTTAAGACAAAAAGCTGTTACGGCCAGACTCTTAGCCCGTCACCATGGTGATGGGAAACAATGGCCTCTGCATGTGATCCGCCCTAGCCACCCCGTCCTGTCAGTCTTTCCAATTTAACGAGGTTCAGACACTTCCCACAGGGCCGCGGGAAAAATGGGTCAACGCATCATTAGGTGGGGTTCAAAATATCCCCCACCCAAACATACTGTACCCCATGACACCACACCCCACATTCCTCACTGTTTACTTCTCTTTACAAGTCTTAACTGCTCCTATCATAGGTTACCAGGGAATAATATCACAAGCCATTTATCTCACTATGATAGATCATTATGATCTATGAATGACTTCATGATAAGTGCTCAAGCCAATTATATTTTTGTCTTACATAGTAAGACATATCAATTACAGTGACATATCATACGTTTCCATTGTTTTTGTTATGTATGATATGAAACACATGTTTGATTGGTGCCTACTTCGGGCAGGTCTCTCTTGGTTCTTTAAAATTAATTTCTAAATAGGACCAGCCGTATCATTAAATAATAAATAACTTATTGAAGGGATACTGCACTCAGAGATGTTCAGATTATCACCAACTACAACAACCTGTCTGCCAGCTGGCTACTACCACTTGTCCTCCTGTAACAACCTCCCGCCTTGCTAATGCCCTATTACAGCTCTGTCCACATCGCCCCTACACACGCACACGCACACGCACACACACACACGGTGTACACACATTTTCACATTACTACTTTCCACGTCAATACTCACACATGCAAGTGCACACACAGGTTTTCTGTTCCCTTTATAGCCTACATTGATACACCTAGACAGTGAGTCCTACCCAGTTTGAACGTCATCATGATGAGCAGCAAAGGTTTTTGGTACTTTGAATGAAACCTCCCAAACTCCATGGCGGTGAAGGGACCCACTGTGTCACACAACGTCCAGCCTGAGAACTGCTGCCTGTCACTCCTCCACAGGATCCCCTCCCAGCATACTGGTCCAGCCGATCAGCTCTCTGCTCTGATAGAAGTTAGCTGGAAGTGTGCTGCAGGATCTCCATGCTTGGTCAGTAGTCAGTACTGAGCTCTCTGGGGACAGAGTTTGCCTGGCTGGAGTAAGGCCGAGTAATCTCCCCTGCAGAGAGCGGCCAGGAAAACATGGCTTGGATTACTGACATGGACTGTCTGTCTCTCTAGTGCCCTCTCTTTCTACTACATCCCTCTTTCCTCTATCCCTCTCACTTAGTAATGTTGATTTTCATCTTTCTCTTCATTCCTCCCTCCTACTTGATTTTATTTAACTTTCTGAAACAACATCGAAATAGTTATATATCAGTGGGTACCAACATCAAATGCACCTGCTGATATGTGTCAAAAATAGACCATGAAACTGAACTCACTTTAACAAGAGTTTTCTCTCTTATAAACATTTTAAGCCAGACCTTGATGTCACTCTACCCTCCTGCCTTACAACAGTCCCAGGAGTGGTGGTGACAGGTCCAGTCCAGGTTTAATGAGTGTACGCAGGATCCATCAATGGCTAGCCGGGTCCTTTGTGAGTGGGGGGCTTATCCTGGAGCACTCTAACACCTAGCAGGACAGCGGAGCCCTCCGTGGCAGCTGGGTCACCTCTCCGCCCACCACCCCCCAGAACAGAGTCCTGATCCCGGGCCTGGCTTAACCACAGCATGCTGGGATTGGAACAACACAGAGTTTAATTAAACACTTGGCATCTGTTCAGGCCAGAGATAAGTCTATCTCCATCCACCCACACACCCACACAGCCACACACAAACCCTACCTGCAGTCTGTGAGCCTGAGAGTGGCAGAGTGACAGACAGGGTCAGTGCTGAGCAGAGTACCTCTCAACATTCCTGCCTGGCAGGATCACAGTTGCAACTTTCATTAAGCACCAAGACAAAAGAGAGAGCCGGAACCTAAAGGCTGTCGCAGTTAGTCAGATGTTCGGCCAACTCAATAGCGAGCACAGGCAGATGAAGAAAACAAGAGAAGATAATTAAAGTACTTGAATATATATTTGATCTGTTAGAAAATGGATGTTCTATAGTGGAAACAATTACAAGATCACTTCACTGATCATCCATTTTGATCTTTGAAAAATGATGTGTCTTTATAGTTGTTATGGTAATTGGAGCGTTTGAATATTTTCTTTTACATTGCTCGTGTTACTTGTTTTTAATCTTCAGCCATCTTCAGAGAGATAAAGGAGATGCTTTATCTATCTAAGAGGATGTATGTTATTGTAGGACCCTGATCAGATTTAAAGCTGTGTCTGGGTGGGTCGTCCTCAGACATAGGCACAACCCCAGACAGACTGTTGTTTGTTATAAGTGATCAACGGTCTGTGGGTAGACATAATTGATGAGGTTATCTTCTTCACCAAAAATATTTTTTTAATGAAACTGGTGAAATCCCGGGAAACATGTTCAGAATCATTTTATGAAGTTGATTAGGTTATTATTCAAAGTCTATGAAAATTGGTCATACATAGGGTCAACATGATGTTATGGATTAACATAAAAAGCGAATTATCCGACTGATAAGTCAGGAGCTTATTAGCGTTTAGCTTGCAAAAATCAGACAAAATCAACTAGTGAAACAATATCTACTACAGAGAAGTGATGTACTATGGAAAAGCTATGACAACAAATCCGGGGCGCTCCAGGAATGGAGGATTGCGATGATAAGGGTAGTGATCCTACGCCATAAAACAAAAATACTACCCAGATTAGTGCTAACAGCACAACAAATCCGTCTGCCCACTATGGAGTTTCCAGCTTACCAGTGACATACCATACGGGCCATGCTGGGGCAGTGATCTAGGAGAGGCTTTAAGAGCCTTTAAGCTAAGTAGTCCGTGGGCAAACAAACATGACCATTAGACCATGATTAAAACACACACATGCCATGTGACATGACATGCCATGACATCCCCTCTGTGCCTTTGCGCTTACCATTGTGACAGGAAGCCCATTGAACCACACACTTTACAGCAGCATTGTATGGAAATGTGGTGAACCAATGACGGCTGCCTCTCTATCTAGAGGCGGGCCCTTCACATGGGTGGCACTGGCACTATAATAAAAGGAATCTACAGGTAGGTAGGCCTGTATCTGGGTGCTGGCTTGCAGCTATAGCGAGCAGGGTTTAACGGTGGGTCGTTTACAGGGGTGTGGGGCGATGAGGAGCAGCTAATGCTAATTCTGTCATTGGCAGATAATAGGGGTTTAAGGCAGTCTTTCTCAGCATACTGAATGTGCATCTATTAACACCTTTACTAGCGCTACCACTGAGACGGAATCAAAGCATGCATGAGTGAGCCTTAGTGACAGAGCGATGGCCTCTCTGGGGCTGGGCTTTCACAGGCCAAATGTCATCCGACACGGCCCACCTTTCTTAGAGATGGGGGGGGACCTGCTGGATTTATGAGACTTCTTATAAAGGCCCAGACTGGAGCTTAATCTGCCTGCTCTAACACATACACTCTGCACTGTCCTCCCTAAAACACGCACGTGCATGCATGCACACACACACACACACACATATGCACACACACATGGAAGTACCAGTGACGCGCTCAATATGGAAGTGGTCAGATGAAGCACACGCGAAGCTATAAGACGGTTTTGCTAGTAAGGGAAAGGGGGATACCTAGTCAGTTGTACAACTGAATGCCTTCAAATGCAGACTGAGATATGTTCCTGGATTTATCCAGGACAGTCATGGGCTTCATCAATAAGTGCATAGACGACATCATCCCCAAAGTGTCTACACGAACGTATCCAAACCAAAAACCATGGATTACGGGCTAAAAGCTAGAGCTATAGCTTACAAGGGACGGGACACGGACATGGACGCATACAAGAAAGCCTTCCGCTACGACCGACGACGAGACATCAAACATGCAAAAGGACAAGTTAGGAGGAAGGTGGAATCCTATTACACTGACTCCGATGTTCGTCATATGTAGCAGGGCTTGCAGACAATGACGGATTACAAAGGGAAACCCAGCCATGAGTTGAGCAGCGATGCAGATCTCCCAAACGAGCTAAATGCCTTTAATGCACGCTTCGAAGAATATAAAACTATGCCTTGCGTAAAAGCCCCTGTTTCTCCAGATTATGTAGCCTCTCTCTTTGTCCCAGTCTGTAATCCTAACATGTTTCAAGCTGACCACCATTGTCCCTGTTCCCAAGAGCTCCATGGTAACCTGCCTAAATGACTATTGCCCTTTAGCTCTCACATCTGTAATTATGAAGTGCTTTGAAAGGCTGGTTAGGACACACATCAACACCATTATCCCAGACACCCTAGACCCACTCCAATTTGCATACAGCCAAAACAAATCCACAGATTACGCAATCTCAATTGCACTTCACACTACCCTCTCCCACCTGGACAAGAGGGGAAATAACTATGTGAGAATGCTATTCATAGACTGCAGCTCAGCGTTCAACAGCATAGCGCCCTCCAAGCCCATCACCAAGCTAGGGACCCTGGGACTGTACCCCTCCCTCTGCAACTGGATCCTGGACGTCCTTGAGTGTGTGCTTAGTCCCCTCCTGTACTCCCTGTTCACCCACAACTGCGTGTCCAAGTTCGCTGACGACACAATGCTGATCACCGACGGCGATGAGTCAGCCTACAAGCAGGAGGTCAGAGACTTAGCATTGTGGTGCTAGGACAATAACCTCTCCCTCAACTTCAGTAAGACCAAGGAGCTGATCGTCGACTACAGGAGAAATAGGGGAAAGCACCCCCCATCCACATCGACAGGGCTGTAGTGGAGTGGGTCGAGAGCTTCAAGTTCCTTGGCGCCACATCACTAAGGACTTAACATGGGCCACACACATCCGCACAGTCATGAAGAGGGTACAGAAGCACCTCTTCCCCCTCAGGAGGCTAAAACGATTTAGCATGGGCCCCCGGATCCTCAAAAAGTTTTACAGTTGTACCATGCTGGCTGCATCCCTACAGTGCAAAAACAAAGCTATGAGGTTGAAGGAATTGTCCGTAGAGCTCCGAGACAGGATTGTGTCTGGGGAACGGTACCAAAACATTTCTGCAGTATTGAATGAATCCAAGAAAACACAGTGGCCTCCATCATTCGTAAATGGAAGAAGTTTGGAACCACCAAGACTCTTCGAAGAGCTGGCCAACCGGCCAAACTGAGCAAATTAGGGAGAAGGGCCGTGGTCAGGGAGGTGACCAAAATCCCGATGGTCACTCTGACAGAGCTTCAGAATTTTTCTGTGGAGATGGGAGAACCTTCCAGAAGGACAACCATCTCTGCAGCACTCCATCAATCAGGCCTTTATGATAAAGTGGCCAGACGGAAGCCACTCCTCAGTAAAAGGCACATGACAGCCCGCTTGGAGTTTGCCAAAAGGCACCTAAAGGACTCTTAGACCATGAGAAACAAGATTCTCTGGTCTGATGAAACCAAGATTGAACTCTTTGGTCTGAATGCCAAGCATCACGTATGGAGGAAACCTGGCACCATCCCTACGGTGAAGCATGGTGGTGGCAGCATCATGCTGTGGGGATGTTTTTCAGGGGCAGGGACTGAGAGACTAGTCAGGATCGAGGGAAAGATGAAAGGAGCAAAGTACAGACTGCTCCAGAGCGCTCAGGACCTCAGATCGGGGGCAAAGGTTCACCTTCCAACAGGACAACGACCCTAAGCACAAGACAAAGCAGGAGTGGCTTTGGGAAAAGTCTCTGAATGTCCTTGAGTGGCCCAGCCAAAGCCCGCACTTGAACCTGGTCAAACATCTCTGGAGAAACCTAAAAAAAGCTGTGCAGCCAGCCAGAGCTTGAGAGGATCTGCGGAGAAGAATGGGAGAAACTCCCCACATACAGGTGTGCCAAGCTTGTAGTGTCATACCTAAGAAGACTCGAGGCTGTAATCGCTGCCAAAGGTGCTTCAACAAAATACTGAGTAAAGGTTCTGAATACTTATGTAAATGTGATATTTCAGTTGTTTATTGTTAATACATTTGCAAACATTTCCCCCCCAAAAAAATTTTGCTTCGTCATTATGGGGTATTGCATGTAGATTGATGAGGGGGAAAAAACCTAACCCTAGCCTGACCCTAAACTATTTGACAATGCCTTGTGACCCACAGCTCTACTGGGCTTACAGTTCTGACTAGCATTTTAAATGTGGGAAGAGCAGAAGACTGGAGGGCATTCAGACTCCATTGGACAGATAATCCACCAGTACCTTTGTTGCCTCATATTCATCTGACTGCATCCACAGCACTGAAGAAATGTTTTTTTTTCTGCGTTAAAACCAACTTTCCATTGTCTCCTAAGTCACTGCAGTAGTTACAGTTCTGCCACCTTACATTTACATTTACATTACATTTAAGTCATTTAGCAGACGCTCTTATCCAGAGCGACTTACAAATTGGTGCATTCACCTTATGATATCCAGTGGAACAACCACTTTACAATAGTGCATCTAACTCTTTTAAGGGGGGGGGGGGGGTTAGAAGGATTACTTTATCCTATCCTAGGTATTCCTTAAGGTATTCCACCTCACAGAGTAATGAGTCTCTGATACAGTATAAGTGCAGCGTTGCAGTTCACTCACCGCCACTACCAGGGCTTTAGCCAAGGACCTGTCCTGGGAGTCCCTGCTGTAATCGGATTCTAAGTAGTACAATCTTCTTAAAGAGCTGCAGTATTCCATTGAAGGGGAAAGGAGTCCTCTGTCAATTAGTTGCTAGCACCAGCTAGTATCCTCATCAAAACTTCATAATTCATCTGTTGCCTCTAAATTCCTATTGACTTAAATGTATTGTAATTTATGTTCAATGTAACAGCCTATTGGGCCATCTTTTTAGCTTCATTGTTTGTTTGGTGTAAATTATGTTTTTTTGATGTGGTTGTCACAAAGGCTTTCAATCTACTGAAACGTTCAGTCCAGCAGCAATATCCAATATACCTGAGAGTATGGCTAAACTCTGAGCTTAGCATGAAAATGTTTACTGATTCGTAGAACAGTTTAATTAACTGCCACCAGTCATATTGTCCCTTTAAAGTTGAAGCAGATTGTAGGGCCCCTCTCTTATGACCTTGTGTCTGGGGTAATCTTGATGAGAGGCTAATGAGCAGGAGCGAGGCCCTGAACCCACACAAACATCCCACTTCAACCCCTTCTCTCCCAGACTTGGCCATCGTGCTAACCCACTCAGATGCTGAAGTAATGAAAGGATTCATCCAGGATAGGGGGATTTGAGCAAACTTCCTCTCATAATACTTTGAAGGTAAAGCTAATGGCAAAATATTGCAGTCCATTTAGCTTTTAAGATGGTGTTTGTCTGTAAGCTTACCTAAGACATTACCGGGAATTCATTCACTGAGGTGGCCTGCAGACAGAGACACACAGGCATGTTGTTCTGTTTCAGTGCAACTCTGGCAAAGGTCAGCGAATATGTGGCAGTCTGTATGTATGAACAGTCAATGCTAGGCTAGTGTATAAATTAACATAAAACAACCAATTAATATACAGTACCAGTCAAAAGTTTTGACACTACTCATTCAAGGGTTTTTATTAATTTTGTACTATTTTCTACATTGTAGAATAATAGAAAATACATCAAAACTATGAAATAACACATATGGAATCATGTAGTAACCAAAAAAGTGTTAAACAAATACATTTTATATTTGAGATGCTGGCAGCCCTAGAGTTACCAGGCTCAGAAATTGCAGCCCAAATAAATGCTTCTCAGAGTTCAAGTAACAGACACATCTCAACAACAACTGTTCAGAGGAGACTGTGTGAATCAGGCCTTCATGGTCGAATTGCTGCAAAGAAACCACTACTAAAGGACACCAATAAGAAGAAGAGACTTGCTTGGGCCAAGAAACACGAGCAATGGACATTAGACTGGTGGAAATCTGTCCATTGGTCTGATGAGTCCAAATTTGCAATTTTATGTTCTAACCGCCGTGTCTTTGTGAGACGCATAGTAGGTGAATGGATGATCTCTGCATGTGTGGTTCCCACCGTGAGGCATGGAGGAGGATGTGTGATGGTGTGGGAGTGCTTGCTGATGACACTGTCAGTGATTTATTTAGAATTCAAGGCACACTTAACCAGCATGGCTACCACAGCATTCTGCAGCGCTACGCCATCCCATCTGGTTTGCGCTTAGCGGGACTACCATTTGTTTTTCAACAGGACAATGACCCAAAACACACCTCCAGTCTGTGTAAGGTCTATTTGACCAAGGAGAGTGATGGTGCTGCATCAGATGACCTGACCTCCACAATCGGCCGACCTCAACCCAATTGAGATGTTTTGGGATGAGTTGGACTGCAGAGTGGAAAAGCAGCCAACAAGTGCTCAGTATATGTGGGAACTCCTTCAAGACTGTTGGAAAAGCATTCCTCATGAAGCTGGTTGAGAGAATACCAAGAGTGTGCAAAGCTGTCAACAAGGGAAAGGGTGGCTACTTTGAAGAATCCAAAATATATTTTGATTTGTTTAACACTTTTTTGGTTACTACATAACTCCATATGTGTTCTTTCGTTGTTTTGATGTCTTCACTATTATGTAGAGAATAGTAAAAATCAAGAAAAACCCTTGAATGAATAGGTGTCCAAACGTTTGACTGGTACTGTAAAAGTCTTTATTCACAAGGAACAAAACATTTTAAGAAACTATGTACAAATTCATACATGCTTTAATTTTCATTATGTACATTAGTCAAAGCAAGAATTCAAAGAGAAAATACAATCCAAAACAATCGTAATTCAATCACCCTGAGAAAATCATTCAACTTGACTTGCTGACACAGTACAGCACAACTTCGTAGTATGAAAGCCCAGGGATCCTGCACTGAGGACAGAGCAACTTGAGTGCACTGCACTGGACAAGGAGCACACATCTATTCAAGAAGACCCTAAGCTATAAACATCTAAAATATAATACCTGTCAAACATTGAGCTTATCTCAATGTCCTACAAAAATCCAAGCCAGACTGATGGGCCAATTGTTGGGCCAATAGTTAATTAGGAGGCTAGCGAGGGGTCCAGGTATTTCAGCGCCCCTCCTACTAGGTGTAGACTACCTGTGACCAGGACAGAGACCTGGGCTGCCTCTCTCAGTGGTTCTGCTTTTGCCGTGACACTGGGCTGTACTGGGAGATAGGGGCTCCCTGCAGTAGCCAGTACAGCATCCCTTCCCTGGCTGATCCACTGGAGGGCGCTGAGGATGCAAGGGAAGACCAGGGTGTGGGTCCTGATGTTGGCCAGCAAGGGGAGCCTGTCCTTTATCAGCAGCTCAGACTCAGACCCCTGCTTAGTCTCTGTCCCACTCAGGCTCTGCCAGCTGATCTGGTTGTCAAGGCAACGGGTCAGCATGTTCTCCACAGACACATTGAAATTTTGCTGATCTGAAAAAGAGCAGAGCAAACAAAGAAAGTGAAGGACTGCACACACACCTCTCATACATTTCTCACAGCTGGACAATGAATGTGGTAGCATTTCTTTACACAGCCAAGAAAACTTAGGAAAAATATTCCAACTTATGTAATCATATGTTTCATATTCGTTGTGGCAATTATGTACCAGTAAATTGCTATTTCTTTGCAGCTGTCTGTTAAAACCCCAAACATAGAAGAAAACTCACCTGCATTGTTTTCTGTAATAGTTTCAGTAATGTTGGGACAAAACACTGCAAAATCAAACTGGCATGGCTGCAAGGACAAGAAAGGGAGAAGATGTTAGATATTTATTCTATTTCAGGGTTTGATCTGTTCGTGCTTCTTTAGGTGCTGTACCAAAGTTAGATTCCGGCCAGAGCTACAGAATAGAGCAGCAGACAGCAGTATCTGTGTATCTGATCCCAGACCTGTAGTACTCACCTCTAGGAGTTTGAGCATGGCAGCAGAGTCCCTCTCTCCTGTGGTGTTGAACAGCAGTACTCTGATCACAGGGCCCCTGTCACACACACACAGTGAGTAGGCCTACTCAGAGATGCTGTCTATCAAAGAATGACATAGTCAAATCTGACCGTGAAATGAATGGACGGTAAATTTTACACAAAATGTAGTATCGAATCTATATAAGTGTCAAATGATTAGAGTGTCAAATCTCACATAAATTCTGAGCTGGTGTGTGCTGATGTTTGCGTGCATGCTACTATTTCTCACAGTCATATAGGCCTACAGTTTTCTACAATCATTTGACCAACTAAGGCCACTGTAGAGAAGTGTGTGGGCCCCCTAGAGGCCAGGCAGGGACTAACCTGCTGCTACTCTCTTCCTGCTGTATCTCCTGGCTGAACCAGTGTACACAGGCCTGCATGCTGCCCGTGGTGTGGGCTCCGTCCAGGTAGTAGGTGACAGGACCATGCCTCAGAGTCTGAGTTCTTCCAGGCCACTCTGTCGCCTCCAGGCCTGGAGACAGAGGGAGGGAGATGAGTGGAGAAGTAAGGGAAGGGTAAGACAGATCATTTTTCATGTTGTGCTTTCAGGCACAGGTGTTTCATTATCTGGATGTTTCATGGGTGAGAGTATGCTACCGACCTTTGACCATGATGGGGCTGGGCTTAAAGGGTGTTGCCTGGGAGACCAGCCTGTTCTCCACTACCGGGGCAGCAAGCTGATCATCTGAAAGTAAGTAGAGTCCCACAGTAACTTACTGAACCTCATCACGATTGGAATGTGCACTGTTATCTTGAGCAATATGTTCCTATACTAGCTAGAATGACATTGTGATTCTTTGTGAGTTATAATATAACACACATACACACACACACCAGACTGTCTGTAGCACTGTAGCCAGGTCTTGCTGAGCTGCAGGGCGAGTGATGCGTTGCAACGCTGCTGTCGTCCAGCCAGGCCCAGACTCAGAGGGCCAGCCCCAGACTCATACTGCTCCAGATCTGGACAAACCCACAGAGGACACTACACAACACAGGGGGAGAGGGGGTCAAAAAAGCATCTGAAATATGAGCACGTTCAAACAAACCCATAGCAAATCCATCCACATCCAGGAGGAGAAAAGGCCCCAGTCACTCACCCCTATCTCTTTGGCTCTGTCCTGTAGAACAGTCATGGGCCTATCTGGCTGCTTGACAGTGAACACTGGCACCCCTGGCTGGGGAGGAATAATACTTTATTCAACTACATTCACTCCCTGCAGACAGGCTATAGACAGTAAGTACTGTACACAGTGTATATAGTAGGTTGACCTCACTAACACAACATGCATTACTCTCACCTTAAATATGCCTGCTTTCTGCCAGGCGATCTCCTCTATGGTGTTTCCTAGTATACTTGTGTGATCAATTCCTAAGGAGGATATCCCACAAACCCACGGCTTCCTGTACGTCAAATGTCAGAAAGAAAAATAAGTGATAACAGATTCTGTAACTAATCAATCGTATGTTTGACTTTGATAGTACATCCTCTATGATATGCAGCAAAATTACCTGATGATGTTCGTACAGTCATAGGCCCCTCCAATCCCAACCTCAATAACAGCTAAATCAACCTGTTGTATGAAGAGATACTGCTCAGAATGGTTTACAACTTTCATCCTTGATTTGGTTATTAGTACATTTGTAAACAAACTGTACATGTGACAGGGTATGTGAATGTTACCCTCTCCTGTAGGAAGACATGGAACGCCAGGATGGTGAGGAAGCGGAAATAGGCCGGCATACTAACTCCATGGGAGTCCTGAGGATCAGTGCAGTGACACAGTCATAACAGGGAAGGGTCAGAGTTTCTTTCTTCAACACTACACTCTCAGAAAAAAAGGGCATGGTTAGGGTACATTTTTGTTCCCTGGGGTACAAAAAGATCAAAATACACATAATGTACGTTCAGAGGTGCACATACAGTATGTACTGTTCAGTACATTTTAGGGTACATGTGTGAATAATCTAGTATAATGGTACATTTTTGTACCCAATATTTTGAATATGGAAGTGTTGTACCAGAAGTGTTGTACCAGAAGTGTTGTACCAGAAGTGTTGTACCAGAAGTGTTGTACCAGAAGTGTTGTACCAGAAGTGTTGTACCAGAAGTGTTGTACCAGAAGTGTTGTACCAGAAGTCTTGTACCAGAAGTGTTGTACCAGAAGTGTTGTACCAGAAGTGTTGTACCAGCTTAAGCGGTCCAAAGAGATTGATCGGGATCTTAAGCACTTACAAATTCATAACAAATTGTACAAATTGACATTTGTAACAGATCATACTAATTGCAGGAGCATATATACAACATATATACAGTACATACATAGAAATAAACAATTACATTAATAATATTGATATTTGACCATTAATTACTGCAAAACGTACAGTGTTGATGGAGTGGTTGTCGCTTGCTAATGTTAGCCAACTAGTTATCTTATTCGATCCCCAAACACCATGCTAGATCCAAGTGAGCCAGTTCGTTTTGCATGGCCCAGTACACTTAGATAGCTGGCTATCTTATTTTATCATCTACTAGCAACATAAAATGACACATCTCTTTGGGCACTTTAGTACCTACTACTTACACGATACGCCTCCATCACCGAAGCCACCAGCAGGCTGTTCCTTTCTTGACGTCAAAGCCGCAATGTATTGTTGGTATATGAGTTTTTTTGATGAATGCCGAATTTGGCCCTCGGGGGTTTTTATTTGGCCCCCAAAGTTTTCAGAGAATTATATATATATATTTTTTTAATTGTTAGATATAATAGACTGTAAAAACACCAGGAAATCAGCTCCAAGTGATTTTATATTTAAGAAATCTGTTCCCAAGTAATCCCATGCATAGTAGAGAGACACGTGATCGTATACAAATGTATGAAAGGCTAGGAATTATTATGTTTTAGTCAAACGTTATACAGTATCTGTTTGGGCTTCTTGCAGTCAATTTATTTATAATTATTTTTACATTTTAGTCATTTAGTAGACACTCTTATCCAGAGCGACTTACAT
This sequence comes from Salvelinus alpinus, assembly GCF_045679555.1. NCBI lineage: Eukaryota > Metazoa > Chordata > Actinopteri > Salmoniformes > Salmonidae > Salvelinus > Salvelinus alpinus. Next base: position 40,583,886 of record NC_092104.1, read on the forward strand.
GAGCAATTAGGATTAAAGTATTGTATTTTCAGCTGTTTGAAGCTGGTATGCAAAACAGAAAGTAAAAGACGCAACAACAAAAAAATTAAGAACCAAAGCATAGATATAGCGCACATAGAAAAATCTAGACCTGCTTTCAATGAGAATGACAGATCTATAACACACATTTCTATCTGAATTTGGTCGAGTCGCCCAAAAAGTTACACATCGCAGCTTTAAAAGGAACAAGCGGCTTTGTCACTCTGGTGGTACCCTAAAAAGACAAATTTGGCTATTTTAAAGTACAAGTCATTAAAAGTCATTAAAACTCGTTTTTCAACCACTCCACAAATGTCTTGTTAACAAACTATAGTTTTGGCAAGTCGGCTACTTTGTGCATGACACAAGTCATTTTTCCAACAACTGTTTACAGACAGATTATTTCACTTATAATTCACTGTATCACAATTCCAGTGGGTCAGAAGTTTACATACACTAAATTGACAGCTTGGAAAATTCCAGAAAATGACGTCATGGCTTTAGAAGCTTCTGATAGGCTAATTGACATAATTTGAGTCAATTGGAGGTGTACCTGTGGATGTATTTCAAGGCCTACCTTCAAACTCAGTGCCTCTTTGCTTGACATCATGGGAAAATGAAAAGAAATCAGCCAAGACCTCAGAAAAAAAATTGTAGACCTCCACAAGTCTGGTTCATCCTTGGGAGAAATTTCCAAACACCTGAAGGTATCACGTTCATCTGTACAAACAATAGTACGCAAGTATAACACCATGGGACCACGCAACCGTCACACCGCTCAGGAAGGAGACGAGTTCTGTCTCCTAGAGATGAACGTACTTTGATGCAAAAAGTGCAAATCAGGCCCAGAACAACAGCAAAGGACCTTGTGATGATGCTGGAGGAAACAGGTACAAACGTATCTATATCCACAGTAAAACGAGTCCTATATCGATATAACCTGAAAGGCCGCTCAGCAAGGAAGAAGCCACTGCTCCAAAACCGCCATAAGAAAGCCAGACTACGGTACCCAACTGCAAATGGGGACAAAGTTCGTACTTTTTGGAGAAATGTCCTCTGGTCTGATGAAACAAAAATAGAACTGTTTGGCCATAATGACCATCGTTATGTTTGGAGGAAAAAGGAGGAGGCTTGCAAGCCGAAGAACACCATCCCAACTGTGAAGCACGGGGGTGGCAGCATCATGTTGTGGGGGCAAAATAGAACATTTGTGGGCATAACTGAAAAACTGCGAGCAAGGAGGCCTACAAAACCTGACTCAGTTACACCAGCTCTGTCAGGAGGAATGGGACAAAATTCACCCAACTTATTGTGGGTAGCTTGTGGAAGGCTACCCGAAACGTTTAACCCAAGTTAAACAATGTAAAGGCAATGCTATCAAATACTAATTGAGTGTATGTAAACTTCTGACCCAATGGGAATGTGATGAAAGAAATAAAAGCTGAAATAAATAATTCTCTCTACTATTATTCTGACATTTCACAGTCTTAAAATAAAGTGGTGATCCTAACTGACCTAAGACAGGGAATTCTTTACTAGGATTAAATGTCAGTAATTGTGAAAACTGAGTTTAAATGTATTTGGCTAAGGTGTATGTAAACTTCCGACTTCAACTCTACCTACTGTATAACTACTGTTACAATGGATGCACCTTACAGGATACAACTACAGTGACAAGCGTTTGTACCCCTTTAATAAGTACAATTCGTTACCTTTTTTCTGAGAATTTATATGAAGACATACTGTACCTTTGTAGCATCTAACTGAGCAAACACCTCCCAGAAGTATTTGGTGAAGAGCTCTTTGCTGATTGGTTGTCCATTGATGCGTATTCTCTCTCTGACCTGTACCAGGTGTGGTGAGCTGTAAGGAACAGATGACATTCACAATGTTCACAGTAGGAGAGCCACCACGTCTCTGACTGTATGTTAGGTGACATAATATTGTGTGTGTGTGATAAGAATGTTCACATAGCATTGTACAAGCAAGCCAACAGGTAATATTTTGGCCATATTTTCAAAATACTACAGTTAAGCTTTCTTCATAATTTGAGCACTTCAAAGCAGGCACACTTGTAACAGCACAGGTTAATAATTAATTGGGCAAAGACCTAACAAGTCAAAGTTCAGTATAGGGATACCAGTGCTTCTCCATGCGCAAAAACCCTGAGACTACACTTCCTGATGCAACAGGTAAAAAAAACGACAAACGAAACATGAGCTTGAACTCACATACTGAGGGAGAACACACCAACACCTGTCTTCATAAGTTATATACTATACCTGTAAAACCCAGTCCGAAAGCCATAGTCCCTGAGGATTCTCTCAGTAAAGGCACATGTTGATCCCTGAAAGAGCAGAAAGAGAGAGTAAGCAAGTCTTACATTACTTCTATTGTATTTCATGTATTATTGTACTTCATACACATGTCAAAATAATATTTTAGAAAAGCCTTGTCATTTTTTCACAAAAAAATACCATGTTTACCTTGCCCTTGGTGCCTGTCACATGGATTATATTGAGGTGGTCCAGCTTGTCTACCTAAAGAAACATCCAGCCGTGGAGTAGTGAGAGCGGCCCCTATGTCTCATAAGTCAACGGGCCAAGAGAGGCAGTCAACAGATCAAGTAACAGGAGTCGCCAGTGAGGAAATAGAGATTAGCATGTAATGATGCTCAGAATATATATATATTTATTTGAGAGTGTGCAGATTGTGTGATGGCAGTCTGGAGGCTGGTTTCAGTGTGTCTGTTGGTCACTCACTGTGAGGCCTGTACGATGGAGGAAACCCCGCATGGCCTGGAGCTGCAGCTCAGGTAGCTCACTCCGCTCCCTCCGCACCTGATCCAACACACTCACATTGGTCTGCAAGGTGTTCAGAGCACACACTGCTTCCTGCACGCACACACGCATACATGTTTGTTTTATTATCCTTGTGGGGACACAAAAATGTATTCCAATTCAAAATCCTATTTTCCCAAATTCTTAAATCTAAACCTAAACTTAACCCTAAACCCTAAACCCTAAACCCTTAACCCATAACCCTTAACCTAACCTAAGCCTAACCTTAATCCTAAACCCAACCTTAATCCTAAACCCCTAACCCTAACTGTAACCCCAACCCTAACCTAACCCATAAGCCTAAAATAGTATTTTACTTTCCTTGTCTGAAAGTTCCTTGCTTTACTATCCTTGTGAGGACTCCTGGTCCACGCAAGGATAATACAACCAAACCACACACACATGCATGCACAAACACACACACACCAATAAGTACATATTGTTATTTGATAACATATTCATATGATTTGAAAGAAAATACCAAAAAAGGACGGAGTGATCTATCAGTTAATGACAGAATGTCTCACAACATGTGTTCGAATGCAGTAGCTATGGAACTGTAGCAACCAATCAGAACCAGATACAACTGGCATGCAGTGAATGTCAACAACCTATTCACTGTGTTCAATAATTCACCGAACTGGCAACTAAAAAGTGACCGATTTGAATCAATAATCAATTGTCTACTTTTAAAATCTGTTACCTTTCACACGTTATCTAACAATAAACCTCTGTCTGATATATTTTTCACAAAATATAGAATACGCACATAAAAACCTTTAGTTCTCCTCAAGGCGACAGATATTTCCATGGTGTTATGTCAGCAGCTGTATGAAAAGGCTATCTGCTACATCAAATCCCAGTAGAACCTGAACTTGAAGCCATGAAGTAGACGACTGCTATAGTCCCTGCAACATTGTGAGTGTAACTGGCATGCCACTTGGGCCCGAGACATCAATACCAAACTGGAGTGGCCAGGTTCTCGACTTTTTCAGCATGCAGCATGCCAATTGTTGACATACGATTTACAGCCTCATAAAGTGTGATGTCAAAGGGGCTTACAGAAAGCGCGCCTTCAGTCACCCAGGCTATATTGTAGAAAAGTAAGTAAGATACAATCCACGTACCTCATAATCCATTATGAAAAGCCCAGTAGATGAGGTTGAGAAGTGTAGTCCTGCCTGGTCCTTAGTGTGCAGTAAGAATGACAGTATGACCAGAGAGTAGCGAACCATGACAGATTTGTTGAGGAAACTTGCAGTCAGCAGCAGCACGAGGCATTATGCAATGGTGTGGCCGTCTCTGCCAAGTCAATTATTGTTGAATGTATTGATTGATTTGTTTTGTAAAGTGATGATTATCCCACAAAGCTTGATAGAACTAAGTATTCAAACACACCAGGTTAACCATCACATTTGAGACGTTCAAGTTGGAATTACTATTTTATTTTCATGACAACCAGGGCTACAAGTAGAATACAAAACAATTTGACATGAAAATTTGTCTTCATGAGTTGTATTGGCCAATGCCAATAATAAAATGAAGTCAGCCAACGCAAAAACCTGATTTGTGTTTATTTACAGTGAGCTCCAAAAGTATTGGGACAGTGACACATGTTTGGTTGTTTTGGCTATGTACTCCAGGACTTTGAAATGATACAACGACTACGAGGTTAAAGTACAGACTGTGATATTTAATTGGAGGGTATTTTTATCCATATCGGGTGAACTGTTTAATAATTACAGCACTCTTTGTACGTAGTCCCCCCATTTTAGGGAACCAAAAGTATTGAGACAAATTCCCTTGTATGTGTGTTAAAGTAGTAAAAAGTTAAATATTTAGTCTCATATTCATAGCACGCAATGATTACATCAAGCGTGTGACTCTACACATTTGTTGGATGCATTTGCTGTTTGTTTTGGTTGTGATTCAGATTATTTTGTGCCCAATAGAAATGAGTGGTAAATCATGTATTGTGTCATTTTGGAGTCACTTTTATTGTAAAGAAGAATATATGTTTCTATGCGGATAATCCTGAATAAAACGTGAAATGATGAGTGAGAAAGTTACAGACGCACAAATATCATATTTGTGCATCTGTAACTTTCTCACTCATCATTATTCAGGATTAACTCACAAAATAATCTCAAACACAACCAAAACAAACTGCAAATCCATCCAACAAATGTGTAGTCACAAGCTTGAGGTAGTTACTCATTGTCCATGTTCGTGAGTCTTAGCTAGTTAGCTAAAAGATAGATTTTAAGTTTGTAGCGCAAACCATTAGGACTCTACAGACATTTTTGTTAAAAAAAGACCCGGCCCGGGCCCCTTCGGGATCCGCCCTTGTCTCACCCCATTAATCAGACTAATGGTTGTTACCAACGGATGCAGAAGAAATAGACAAATCCAATGGTACATCCAGATGTCTGTAGCTCAACCACAATGTCTAAAAGGGTCTTTCCTGCCCTAAACCCTGGTGATATGTTACACAAGCAACATGCTACCGTTGCAACATCGTCAGTTAAATATATGATGTAAATTATAGGTTAGTTTTATTTGCAGCTAAGAATGCTTTTTACATTGGTACTCATTGGTGTGGTTAGAAAATGGCACTTCAATAGTTTTATGGTAAAAGAACCTGCGATTTGAGTCTGTGTGAAAGGGGGGCAACTCATCCAATTACAAGTGACACAGTTTGTATTACTAGAAACTCCTTTCTATGATCCGCTACGTATAGGCAAATGGAAAATAATGGGTCTTTATGAAAGGCGATGTTTTATGTTTTGCTCAACTACAAAGACAATACAGGCTACTCCTGTTACAGTACTGTATCGTGGAAAAGACTAGCTAATGCCCACAGCATATGGCTAAAGCAGTCATTACAGAGATAATTGATATTTACATAGAAGAAGACATTTTTAAGGAAGCCATGTGTTTAACTGTAATTAGAAAAAAATATCGGGTGATTGCATCTGAAAAATGCCACATCAATTGAAGCCATATTGCTTCCATTTTATAAGGCCTTATGTTCCCCCGAAGAAAATGTTTCCAAAAGTTCCATCATTTATTGGACCCCTGAATGATTAACAGGAATCAGGTTGATTGTAAACATGGCACCGACACTCAGACATATTTCATACCACCATCTGGGTCGCAAATGTTGACCATCTGTAACATACACCGCAAATACTACAGTCTAAGTATATAGTATGTGCAACATAAGGACACATAGAAGAGAGCTTGTAATGGGACCAATGTAAAAATGCATTTCAAGTGTTACGACTTTCAATGTATAGTACAGTACCAGTCAAAAGTTTGGACACACCTACTCATTCAAGGGTTTTTCTTCATTTTTACTATTTTCTTATTATCAAAAATTGATTTGATTTTATTTGTTTTAGTGGGTCTCTGACCGCATTCATCTTTCTGTTTTGGCTGCGTATAGGCTACTTACAGTAGGCCCATAAAACAGATAAGGACTTCTCCTTAGTGTATGAATCCCTCAGGTGGGTGTCTAGGGTATAGGGCTGGGGACCATTCCATCATGATAGGACAATAAATAAATAAACTATATTTATAATTTATTTTAAAATGTATATCCCATATCTGCACAAAATTGAAAGTTCTCTCTGTCACAACTCTTGCTCGCAGACACACATGGGCTCTGGCATTTGCAACCATTTCCCTTTTTCACTCACTTTTAACTCCACACTTTTCCAAACACAAAAACACACACCCAAACTTCCATCACAATACACCTTCACATACTGTACCGATGTACTGTGCCTTCTACTGTATGTCCTCAGTTTACTGTGTTTTTATCCCTACCATGTTGATTCCTACCTAATTTCAGGCTTTTGAGTACTTCTTCATTTCAATAATGGTGCCTTCTAACGCTGTCTTTTATCTCTTTATAAATACTATGAATAGAAAGTTGAATACTAATTAGTTTACAACATTCCCTATCTTGAATTGTATAGTGTATTTGTAGTTTATTTCTTTGTCAATTGTTGTATTGTTTGTACGACTGCCAAAGTTAGACAATTATCTAAAGCCTTCAAATCAGGTCATTGTGTAGGGTAAATGACTATGAAAAGCCTACAAGCCCACAAGGTTAACTCATACCTGTCTGAAGTGTTACAGTAGCATCACCATGCCTAAATATGAATAATTATCTTTGGTCAATGTACCAGTGATGAGTGGAACAATGAGTTGAACATGGAAAGCTTCCTGGGCTTTCATGCTTTGTGGAGAGTGGGTGAGGAATGTGTGAAATGATCTCAGTTCCTCCTGTATCGTTACTCTGAACGAGATGTGACAAACATCTGTTCTCTTGTATTCAAATCAGAAAATAAAAATAAGCATCCCTTTTCTGCTTGTCTTGTGTGTATGTGGTGTGTGTATGTGTGTGTGTGTGTGTGTGTGTGTGTGTGTGTGTGTGTGTGTGTGTGTGTGTGTGTGTGTGTGTGTGTGTGTGTGTGTGTGTGTGTGTGTGTGTGTGTGTACAGTAGGGTCCGAAATGATTGACACCCTTTATAAAGATGAGTAATAATGACAGTTTAAAATAAATATCAATCAATTGACTGTGTACAACAAGCAAATTCACAAAGTCACTTGTTCACTGCACCAAATATTGGACAAATATTCAATCTATCTATTTGGAATTATAGTGTACTGTACAAATGCACTGCTGAAATACCTGGGTTGTATTTAACAATATATTTCACTCATTTGAATTTCATTGAAACACTGTAAGCTGATTAATTTCAAGCAGAGAGACAGGCGATAGCAAAGGTGATCTTGTACAAAGTTGCATGGTGCAGAAATGGCATACAACACCGTGCTACGTTTTTATAGTAGCCAACTGCTTTACAATACCACTATTTCTGATGATTTGTCCTACATATGTTCTGTATAAGGATAATGAAACTGTGAGACTGACATGTTTCTCAACATGCTCACAACCTGCCATTGGATACACATTGTGCAAGAATAGATTATGTTTCTAAACACTTCTACATTAATGAATACTACCATGATTATGGATAATCCTGAATGAATCGTGAATAACGATGAGTAAGAAAGTTACAGAGGGTCAAAGATCATACCCCCAAGATATGCTTACCTCCCCTGTTATTGATACAGTAGTAGTGAGAGGTTAACATGTCTTGGGGATATGATCTATCACCCTCTGTAACTTTCTCATTCATCATTGTTCACGATTCATTCAGTATTATCTGTAATCATGGTAGCATCCACATGAATGTAGAAGTGTTTAGAAACATAATCTATTCTTATTTATAATAAAACTGACTCCCAAATGACATAATACATTACTTACCATGAATTTCTACTGGGCACAAAATAATCTGAAACACAACCAAAACGACCTGCAAATGCATCCAACAAGTTTGTAGAGTTACAACCTTGATGTAGTCATTGTGTGCTAGGAATATGGGCCCAAATACTAAACTTTTGACTACTTTAACTATAAGAATCTTTAGGGGTGTCAATCGTTTTGAACTCTACCTTTTTGCGAAAAGAAAATATTACTTGTTAAACAAAATCTCTTCCTCTGAGCAATTGTATTAGTAAAAAATTATAATTATATTTCGGGGCGGCAGGTAGCCTAGTGGTTAGAGTGTTGGGCCAGTATCCGAAAGGTTGCTTGATCGAATCCCCAAGCTGACAACGTAAGAACCTGTGGTTCTGCCCCTGAACAAGCAAGTTAACCCACTGTTCCTAGGCTGTCATTGTAAATAAAAATGTGTTCTTAACTGACTTGCCTTGTTAAATAAAAATATTTTTGAGCATACAATAGAGCTAAATATTTGTATTATTTATGTTAAACAGTCAATTTCGCTCATGTTTATCAAGGGTGCCGATATTATCGGACACCACTGTATGTGGCGCTCATGTATGCATGCTTGTGCCTGTTTACTTGCATGCCTGAGGGCATTCTAGGCTTTGGGCAGGTACAGTGTGATTCATATAATTTAAGTTAAGGTGCAATATAATGATACTTACTTGATGTTAGTTGCCTGGAGTACAAAAACTGACAGACCTACTTACAGGCCTAAATCATTTCCATTCAGAAAAGGTTCCTTGGTAAGTGTAGGTTCAAACCCTTTGTCCCACTAGGTCTCATGATTAAACCAGACTAGTAGATAGGATGACAATTAAGAAACATCCCACGACAGGGCACAACGATCAGCCTACTTCATGCAAATCAGTCTATAGGGCCTTGTAAACGTGGCCATCCTCGGATAACCCCACTTTAGCTTATGTTATATAACTGACCTGTCTGTCATGGATAAACCATGGATATGTAATCAGCTGCTTTGAATACTGTCATCATGAGACATGTGTTGTGAGGCAAGCAAATATGTGGTAACTGAACCAAACATTATGACCTTACACAGGACTTTTACCAGCCATCTTATGAGACCTGGGTAGACCTGGGTTAGAACAGTTTACCATCATTCCAATTGGCAAATGTGTTGGTATGTATAATTAAGTGCTAATGCCAGAGAAGCCAGTGTTTATAAGATATGAACTCAGCAAAAAAAGAAACATCATCTCACTGTCAACTGCGTTTATTTTCAGCAAACTTAACATGTGTAAATATCTGTATGAACATGACAAGATTCAACAACTGAGACATAAACTGAGAAAGTTCCAGAGACATGTGACCAACAGAAATGGTATAATGTGTCCCTGAACAAAGGGGGGTTCAAAATCAAAAGTAACAGTCAGTATCTGCATTAAAACTTATTGTCAATAGGGGGGCGCCATTTCGACTTTGTAAAAATTCGTTCCCAAATTAAACTGCCTCGTACTCAATTCTTGCTCGTACAATATGCATATTATTATTACTATTGGATAGAAAACACTCTCTAGTTTCTAAAACCGTTTGAATTATATCTGTGAGTAAAACAGAACTCAAGTTGCAGCTAAATTCCTGTCAGGAAGTGAGAAATCTGAAATCGATGCTCTGTTCCAGGGTCAGTTTATTAAATTGCATGTAATCTATGAGTCGACATGCACTGCATACGATTTCCCCTAGATGTCAGTAAGCAGTGAGAATTGGAATGGTGTTGCTAGGCAGATCTGAGGCCATATAAAGGCTCTTGGAACCGGGGGTGCGCTCTTTTCAACGTTCGTCATGGCGCAAGGCAGACCTCAGGATGGCATTCTGAAAAGCTCTCGTTATAGGCCTTAGATATATCCGGCTCTGATTTTATTCGATATAGGTGTTAAAGACATCATAATGTAGTTATTTTAAACCGAGTTATATCAGTTTATATCAGTATATTGCGATTTTCGGATATTTCTTTGTGCTGCGTTATGAAGAGTTGGGCACGTCTGGGCCACATAGCCAATGTTTGCTGCTAATTCCTAAGTTGAAGACGACAATCTACAACCGAGCAACGATGATTCTGGACAAAGGACCACTTACACAAGATTCTGATGGAAGCTCATCAAAAAGTAAGAACTATTTATGATGTTAATTCGTTGTTCTGTTGAAAAATGTTACACTACTATTCCGCCATTAATTTCGGTGCGGTCTCGCTTTAGCGCACGCTGTATGTCGTAGTAACGTTAATTTTAAAAATCTAACACAGCGGTTGCATTAAGAACTAATGTATCTTTCATTTGCTGTCCAACCTGTATTTTTTAGTCAAGTTTATGATTAGTTATTGATTAGATTAGGTGCCTCTCCCAAGATTTCTCCCGACATTTTGTTGGCAGCTTGGCTACTATTCTCATTGTATAACCACGATTTGTGCCGCTAAATATGCACATTTTCGAACAAACAATATATGTATTGTGTAATATGATGTTATAGGACTGTCATCTGATGAAGTTTTGAGAAGGTTAGTGAAAAAATGTATATCTTTTGCTGGTTTATTCGCTATCGCTAACGTGCATGAATCAATGCTGCTGTGTGGTTGGCTATTGTAGTAAGCTAATATAATGCTAAATTGTGTTTTCGCTGTAAAACACTTAAAGAATCTGAAATATTGGCTGGATTCACAAGATCTTTGTCTTTCATTTGCTGTACGCTGTGTATTTTTCATAAATGTTTTATGATGAGTATTTAGGTAATTCACGTTGCTCTCTGTAGTTATTCTAGTTGCTTTGGTGAGAGTTGTGATGGTGGCTGCAATGTAAAACTATGATTTATACCTGAAATATGCACATTTTTCGAACAAAACATATGCTATACAATAAATATGTTATCATACTGTCATCTGATGAAGTTGTTTCTTGGTTAGTGACTATTTATATCTTTATTTGGTCGAATTTGTGATAGCTACCTATGCAGGAAAAAAATTGTGGTCTTTTGCTATGGTGGTTAGCTAATAGAAATACATATTGTGTCTTCCCTGTAAAACATTTTAAAAATCAGAAATGATGGCTGGATTCACAAGATGTGTATCTTTCATTTGGTGTCTTGGACTTGTGATTTCATGAACATTTTATTATATGATATCCCTGTGGCTTTAGGCTAGGCTATGCTAGTCAGCTTTTTTGATGGGGGGGATCCCGGATCCGGGTTTGTGACTCGTGCGAGGTTTTAAGTACTGCAGTGCATCTCATCCTCATGGACTGCACCAGATGTGCCAGTTCTTGCTGTGAGATGTCACCCCACTCATCCACCAAGGCACCTGCAAGGAAATCACGCACAGAACGAGCAGTATGGCTGGTAGCATTGTCATGCTGGAGGGTCATGTCAGGATGAGCCTGCAGGAAGGGTACCACATGAGGGAGAAGGATGTCTTTCCTGTAACGCACAGTGTTGAGATTGCCTGCAATGACAACAAGCTCAGTCCAATGATGCTGTGACACACCGCCCCAGACCATGACGGATCCTCCACCTTCAAATCGATCTCGCTCCAGAGTACAGGCCTCGGTGTAACGCTCATTCCTTCGACGATAAACACGAATCCAACCATCACCTCTGGTGAGAAAAAAACGTGACTCGTCAGTGAAGAGCACTTTTTGCCAGTCCTGTCTGGTCCAGCGACGGTGGGTTTGTGTCCATAGGCGACGTTGTTGCCGGTGATGTCTGGTGAGGATCTGCTTTACAACAGGCCTACAAGCCCTCAGTCCAGCCTCTCTCAGCCTATTGCGGACAGTCTAAGCACTGATGGAGGGATTGTGCGTTCCTGGTGTAACTCGGGTAGTTGTTGCCATCCTGTACCTGTACCTGATGTTCGGATGTACCGATCCTGTGCAGGTGTTGTTACACATGGTCTGCCACTGCGAGGACGATCAGCTGTCTGTCCTGTCTCCCTGTAGCACTGTCTTAGGCGTCTTAGGCGTCTCACATTGCAATTTATTGCCCTGGCCATATCTGCAGTCCTCATGCCTCCTTGCAGCATGCCTAAGGCACATTCACGCAGATAAGCAGGGACCCTGGGCATCTTTCTTTTGGTGTTTTCTTTTGGAGTCAGTAGAAAGGCATCTTTAGTGTCCTAAGTTCATAACTGTGACCTTAATTGCCTAACGTCTGTAAGCTATTAGTGTCTTAACGACCGTTCCACAGGTGCATGTTCATTAATTGTTTATGGTTCATTGAGCAAGCATGGGAAACAGTGTTTAAATCCTTTACAATGAAGATCTGTGAAGTTATTTGAACTTTTATGAATTATCTTTGAAAGACAGGTTCCTGAAAAAGGGCCGTTTCTTTTTTTGCTGAGATTATTAGGATATATTAGGCGTTGTTTTTATGAATTTATTCATGCTATTTCATCCTTCCACAAGATATTGTCCCACAACAAATCTTGGATTGCTACCCAAGCCGGCTAGTTTGTCGTTCTATTGGTTCGGTTGCCAGAGACGTGACCCAGTTGTTCATTCTTTTTGTTCTGTAGCTATGGACGCGACCCAGTTGTTCGTTCTAAATGTTCCATTGCCATATTGGCTGGCAATGTTCTTATCCCTTGCTTGCTAGCTAGCAAACTACGGCTAACTTACGGTCAAGTGCAGCCAGTGCAGCCAGAATAACAACAAAGTAGCTGCATTTGCATATGTTTAAGCTGTTTTCTAGTGACATTTATTTGAAAACATCCATAGAAAATGTGCTGTCTCGTCAGGACACTCAGAGGAGCTAGCCAACAACACAACTCAAAACTGCAAACTAACTGCACATCGTTTCGTTTGACCTTTTTTCAATTGACATTTCTTTGTATACACAGTTGAAGTCGGAAGTTTACATACAAATTAGCCAAATACATTTAAACTCAGTTTTTCACAATTCCTGACATTTAATCCAAGTAAATATTCTGTGTCTTAGGTCAGTTAGGATCACCACTTTATTTTAAGAATGTGAAGTGTCAGAATAATAGTACAGAGAATGATTTATTTCAGCTTTAATTTCTTTCATCACATTCCCAGTGGGTCAGAAGTTTACATACACTCAATAAGTATTTGGTAGCATTGCCTTTAAATTGTTTAACTTGGGTCAAACGTTTCGTGTAGCCTTCCACAAGCTCCCCACAATAAGTTGGGTGAATTTTGGCCAATTCCTCCTGACAGAGCTGGTGTAACTGAGTCAGGTTTGTAGGCCTCCTTGCTCGCACACACTTTTTCAGTTCTGCCCACAAATGTTCTATTGGATTGAGGTCAGGTCTTTGTGATGGCCACTCCAATACCTTGACTTTGTTGTCCTTAAGCCATTTTGCCACAACTTTGGAAGTATGCTTGGGGTCACTGTCCATTTGGAAGACCCATTTGCAACCAAGCTTTAACTTCTTGACTGATGTCTTGAGATGTTGCTTCAAAATATCCATATAATTTTCCATCCTCACGATGCCATCTATTTTATGACGTGCACCAGTCCCTCCTGCAGCAAAGCACCCCCACAGCATGATGCTGCCACCCCCGTGCTTCATGGTTGGGTTGGTGTTCCTCGGCTTGCAAGCCTCCCCCATTTTCCTCCAAACATAACGATGGTCATAATGGCCAAACAGTTCTATGTTTGTTTCATCAGAGCAGAGAACATTTCTCCAAAAAGTACAATCTTTGTCTTCATGTGCAGTTGCAAACCATAGTCTGTTTTTTTATGGTAGTTTTGGAGCAGTGGCTTCTTCTTTGCTGGGCGGCCTTTCAGGTTGTGTCGATATAGGACTTGTTTTACTGTGGATATAGATACTTTTGTACTTGTTTCCTCCAGCATCTTCACAAGGTCCTTTGCTGTTGTTCAGGGATTGATTTGCACTCTAGGAGACAGAATGCGTCTCCTTCCTGAGGGGTATGACGGCTGCGTGATCCCATTGTGTTCCTACTTGCGTACTATTGCTTGTACAGATGAACGTGGTACCTTCAGGCGTTTGGAAATTGCTCCCAAGGATGAACCAGACTTGTGGAGGTCTACAATTTTTTCTGAGGTCTTGGCTGATTTCTTTTGATTTTCCCATGATGTCAAGCAAAGAGGCACTGAGTTTGAAGGTAGGCCTTGAAATACATCCACACGTACACCTCCAATTGACTCAAATGATCAATTATCAGAAGCTTCTAAAACCATGACATCATTTTCTGGAGTATTCCAAGCTGTTTAAAGGCACAGTCAACTTAGTGTAAGTAAACTTCTGACCCACTGGAATTGTGATACAGTGAATTATAAGTGAAATAATCTGTCTGTAAACAATTGTTGGAAAACTTACTTGTCTCATGCACAAAGTAGATGTCCTATTCGACTTGCCAAAACTATAGTTTGTTAACAAGACATTTGGGGAGTGGTTGAAAAACAAGTTTTAATGACTCCAACCTAAGTGTATGTAAACTTCCGACTTCAACTGTATACTCCCGACACGTTCATTATTATGAGTTTGCTGGAGATCGAATTTGAATATTGAAACAATGTTGAACATGTCGGAGAGACAGACAGCAAAGTTTATACAAATCTCCACTGTTGAAAATTAAATGTTAGTCTAAAAGAAATGTGAGATAATGTCGAGATGCTTTTTATAGTGGAGATCAAGTTTATAAATTGCCTGGCTGGGCTGAGACAGTTGCGCAGTCAGATGGAACAGAGTAAATAGGCATTTTAACATCATAGATTAGCTGGTGGTAACTTGTGGAATTGACACTGGCTGGAATGCGATTTTAACCAATCAGCATTCAGGATTAGACCCACACCGTTGTATAATGGTTAATAAACCAGGGTGGTACCTAGATTGAGCAATGGTAAAATAGCCTCTTAATCTGTTTGTTATGTAGGGATTAGAAGAAATAAAGAGCACAAGACATGATTCCATCAGGAACTGGTTATTGGTTTGATCAAAGACTGTGTTCAATGTCTTTGTCTTGTCTGTCATCAAGTAATAATATAAATAATTAGGAGGGGCAGAATCAAGGACATTCACTAAACATCATTAACCTTCTCAGAACATCTTATTATTGTCTCACTATTTTGTTTCAGCGGTGAAATCAACAGCCATGTCTCTGGTCTCTCAGCATCATAGTGGACATAGTGGAAGAGCAGCAACATAGTGGAAGAGCAGGTCCCTCCCTGCATGTCACCAAAATGCAAAATGCTTCAGATAATTACAGGGAGGAGAGAGGGTGTGTCCTACATACAGTTTTAGATGATCCAGCTGAACTATATAAGTGCTTTCTCGGTCTCAACATATAGAGACAAGGAGGTAAAGAAGACAGACCGCAACCGCTACATAATATACAGGTGAGTGCTTGGATAATACAGTTAGAGAATAATGCATGTATTATTACTATGAGCATCCCTCTGACAGGTCAACATCCAATAATGGAATTAATTAAATTAGGTTTATAATGGAATTATACACAGAATTAAAACCTTATTATTCTTTTTTTTTGTGTTCTTCAGCTGAATGAGTCTTACCATACCTACTTTTGTCTTGCAGCTCTTAACACATAAAAAGCAATATGGGAGGTCAGTATTTGCCGCGTTCTACACTGGTCTATATTCAAGAAAGATGTCTATGGTGACTGTGTAATTCCAAAATTCTGACAAAATAACTAAAAAATATTGCTGAATAAATAAATATAAATATATGAATTCAAAATATGTCCCTGTATTTAGCTAAGTATCCTTTAAAAAAAAGAGAAAAAGTGGCATCTAAATTGGCATATTTTATTAGGTGCGAGCTTTGAACAGGAGTTTCTGGATACCCACAATGCATATAGGAGAAAGCATGGCACCCCCGAACTGACCCTGAGCAGAGACCTGTGCAACTCTGCTCAGGAATGGGCTGACCACTTGGTAGCAATCAATACCATGCAGCACAGCAACACGAACAATGGAGAGAACCTCTACTACACATGGAGCTCTGCCCCCAATACTCTAACGGGTGGGTTACAATAATTCACTTTGACACTGTCAAGTTGGGTTTTAGAATTTGACGGCTCATGGGTCTTTGATACTAGTACTCTCGCCGTAGATGTGCTAATACTCATTCAGATTACCGTGTGTATTTGCCATGTCAAGTAGGAGGGGTCCTTACATTTGTACCTGACTGCATGTTTTAGGGAAGGAGGCTGTCGACAACTGGTACAGCGAGATCAAAGACTACAACTTCAGCGAACCTGGATTCGCCTCAGACACTAGTACACTGCTTTACACATCTTTCTGGAAAATGTGTGGTTTGAGATCACGTGTTCAGAACGCAAATTATGTCGAACTTAAACAGAAAGCTTTCAACCATATTGGATATAACAAAGCCAAGACCCAGAGAGGCCGCTTTAATCATAACCTTATGTATTGTGGCATTTCTCCAATAGGCCATTTCACCCAGGTGGTGTGGAAGGAGAGTACTGAGGTGGGGGTGGGCCTGGGGATTAATGGCGAGACTGTCTTTGTGGTAGGCCAGTACAACCCAGCAGGAAACATGAACATGGAGGGATACTTTATAGATAACGTCCTCCCTGAAGGTAACTGATTGTCTATTCAAAATCAATGATTTACTCCTGAATTGATAACTAAGCCAGTCATGTTCTGTTACGGTAACTGGAGTGTCATGGGGTACAGTGTTGGTATACAGTACATGCTGCTCTTGCACGTTACCCCAGTTTACTAACCCCTCATGTCAGCAGGCTCATGCTTCACCATTCTCTGTTGTCTCTTTCCAGTGTAATAAAAGGCTGTGCATTGTTAGGTGGTGGCGAGAAGAACACCTCTGGTTCAGACACCTCTACCCAACCACCTCGCTCCCAGGCAACATGCACTGTGCTAAAGGAGCCATAGTGATCAGCCTTCTCCTGTCTGCATGTCGACGGACCCTCATCGTTGGTCATATTGGTCTGCAGCTGCTTCACTCCGTAACAGGCTTACCAATCGACACAAATAACCCAATCACCTTCACTGTAAGAAAGATGTACGGTTTAATGTATTTTAAATGAAAAATAAAGTTTTGCTTTTGCTTTACAAGACATCCGTGTTGAATTGTAATGTTTTCGTAAGCTAAACATACAATATTCACTGTTGGGACAGTTGGACTTTTGTTCATTGAAAAGCTAGATGACAGTCACTAGGCAACAGGGACGATCTGCGCTCAGATAAACGGGGTGTAAAACCCTACATCTAACATATTCAAATGATCCTGCATGCTCATACTCATGGTCTGTTCTGCTTTCAATGAGCCATATCTGGGACACTTGCATAGTCAAGCTAATGAAAGAGGAGGATTGTTAACAGACATCTTCTACTGCTTCAGGTACACAGAGAAAATAACTCAATATTAAACAAAGAAAGTCCAACACAATGGCGTTCCTACATGCTTTTCAACTTTCTCATCGTGATTTTTAACAAACCTAGGATTTGTTTTGATGAATCCATACACCCATACAAGAATGCCAGTGTGCTGGGATGTCTTTTTCCAATAATCCATAAACAGCCATGGTTTCCAATACAGCCAGAAGATGGCAGTAGATGGCAGTAAATGGCAGTAGGTTGGTATGTGATTGCTCTCAGGGAGTGTTGGGAGTGGGTGTGGAATAAGGGAGGGGTTTGGAGTCGACACACAATGGACTGCTTAGCAGCTGCCTCCAGTGGCAGGCCTCTGAAAGAGATCATCACACCAAATGAGTATATGTTTGTAAACTATCCCAGAGATTTTTTTCTTTTGGGTGAATGTAGTTGTGTCCAATATGCTTCAATAAACACTATAAATGGTAGGCAATATTTATTTATTGAAATCATTGATTGAGTGATTCAAATCTATGTCACTACCACAGAGCTCATTTAAACCATTTGGAGATAATCTCTGCCCTTAGAAAAGAGAAAAAATGCCATAGAGAAAAATACATTTGATGGGGAGACTACATTAATTTGATTAAAGATTGACTTGAAAGAGCCCACATGCAATTGATTTATTAATGAATGGACAGTATTGATCAAAATGATTTGAACCATCTCAACATCTGCTCGGCACAACCTATTGTACATACATCAGATATGAGGCTTTTTCTGAGGGCCCTCTAGTGGGCCAATATTTATTACAAGAGGTCATGAAAATATGTATTTTCATTGTCTTTGGGAAATCTAATCTCAAAATCCCAGATGCAGCAGTATTACATTAGCACCCTCCAGGTTATAAATCCAGATTGATCCAGTGTACCGGCTCATCCTCAATCACACCCATTACCTTCCATCTCAGCCACCATCCCACTCAGTCAGTCCGATAACCAGCAAAGTATATTGTCTGTAATGTGATTTTTTGGTAAGCCTGTTTTGGTAAGTGTCATAGTGGAGGGCTGGACTTCCCCGCGCCACAGCTGACTATGTTCTCTGAGTACGTATCATCATCATCATCAGTAAGCTCAGTGGATGTGCTGCATAGTCTGGAGCTGAATGTCCGGCAGCATTAGCATCAGCTGTGCTTCCTGACTGACTGTTCTCCCAGGGGACCAGCTATGGAGACAGATAAAGAAGCACAGTTAAAGGCAAGCATGCATGGCCAATCTCTGTAAAATCAATGGAAGAAGGATGCATTCCCTCTCTGCGTCTGGGCACTGTTCCATTATTCATACTGCAGCCTAGCCTACTCTCCCACCATTGAAGGAGTGCCCTCCCTCCCCCTTCCTCTCTCTTACAATAATGAAACTCCCCCATTCACTCACAGATTGTTATGCTGTATTAAGGACAGATATGGTGATACAGTTTACTACACTTAGAGATAGGGATCAGACATCTATTTACTGTAACAGCATCTCAGAGTGAATGTAAATACTGAGGAAAGTTGTGGCTGAATCATTGGGGTCCCTCAGTAGACATAATGTACAGTACCACTGCCTCACGTCAGATGGCGTCACTCCTACGCGACGATCGTCCCTCAACCAATCAGTGCAGACATGAGACAAAGGTGCAGTACATGATAACTGTGAGACACAGCTGTTCCTGTCCAACACCTGCCCTGTAATATTAGTCCCACCCCCCATTCCACCCACACTTCTAGTGTATAGTGCAGGCCAGGGCAGACCACCTCTGATTTTTGGTTTTAGACTACTAAATGTCACCCAAATAACTGTTTGGAGAACCCTCTTGTAGCAAGTAACCTTCTGTCTGTACCAATATGCTGGCTAACTCTTGAAGCTGGGCAGACTGGGCGTGGCAAGTGTCCACTGTCAACCTGTAGCAAATCAGCATCCATTTATAAATTGCCTTGTGTGTACGTGTTCTACACTGGTAGAAAACGGTCAGGACGCAGTGCTTGGATAGCAACATGACATTCCGACTGCAACTATTGTAGGCTGGCTAGCATTTGCATTCTGCCGGGGAGTCTTTTTTTGCATGGTCATGGTCTCTTTGTTATGATGATCAATTACAAGAGCAAACAATGTGGATGTGGAGCTCTGTCTACCGCTTTCTCACACTACCCTGAGAATAATGTAGTAATAAAGATATAACACGGATTCTGTTATATCTACAGTGTTCTAATCCTTTTGCTATGGGTGTAGCATAATGTACCACTGCAACACTATCTGGCAGTCTACAGAGAGGATAGGGTGCAATACTGCAGAGGGTGGGGAGATGCAGGAAAGATGCAGAGTCAGGACAAGGCAATTTAACCATCAACCTTCTGGGGAGCTCTAGTCTAGTGAGACAGCCAGGCTGTATGTTACCGTGAGCAGATAATGAGGTATCATTATGGCCAAATTTGAGAAAATTGCTACCTAAGTCCACAAAGAGGCCAGCAAATACCCTCCCTTCGACTCGGAGGGGCTTTTATGCGGATGTACAGCAGATACACTCAGCTTGTTGTCAGCCTCACATCAAATGACATCACACCACACAGGGTACAGTCAGATTCTATTCCGCTCCAAACAGATGAATAATGAATTTACTGCAGAGCAGTAGCAACTGCAGAGGGATAAAAATGGGTTGGATGAAAAGGAAATGTCACTCCCGCAGTCCTGTCTTGAGGCTGTCTATTGTTGGATAGGCCCATCCCTTTTCTGTCTGCTACTTTTAACTGAGATTGAAGCTAAGGCTAAGATACAGGCTAGGTTGAGACAGAACTAGAATGGGGATAATATGAGTGACAGACAGAGGATGGTATGGGAGAAGTATTGTGTGAAACCATAATGAGCTGCTACCACTGTGTAGAATGTTATTCATGGAAATGCCTTTGTGACTGATTACTTTTGTCTCTCCTCTTCTTCTGTCAGCCCCAACAAAGAAAGCCCCACCGTTTTCCCCTTGTTACTATTAACACACCCAGCTGACTGTGCCCTGTCCTCTGTGACTGTGGCCACTACAGGGTATGAAGAATGGAGGGGGCCATGAAACTTTCGTTGAAAGTACACTGTGGTTGAGATTCGGATTAAATGTTGGTCATATTTGCCACCAGCCCAACTGAACAGCGCCTGCAGTCATAGGCATATGTCTAGGCTAGTATTCTGCATACTATGTACTATTTTCTACATTGTAGAATGATAGTGAAGACATCAAAACTATGAAATAACACACATGGAATAATGCAGTAACCAAAACTTGTTAAAAAATATATATATTTCAGATTCTTCAAATTAGCCACCCTTTGCCTTGATGACAGCTTTGCACACTCTTGGCACAGGTAGCCTAGTGGATAGAGCATTGGGCCAGTAACCGAAAGGTTGCTAGAGCGAATCCCCGAGCTGACAAAATAAAAAAATCTGTCATTCTGCCCCTGAACAAGGCAGTTCTGTTCCTAGGCCGTCATTGTAAATAAGAATTTGTTCTTAACTGACGTGCCTAGTTAAATAAAGATAAAATAAAAAAATTCTCTCAACCAGCTTCATGAGGAATGCTTTTCCAACATTCTTGAAGGAGGTGTTCCCACATATGCTGAGCATTTGTTGGCTGCTTTTCCTTCACTCCGCGGTCCAACTCATCCCAAACCATCTCAAGGCTTAATCTACATGAAAATGCATGTGATGCATACAGTGGTAAGAGCTGTAAGTGGGCCTTTATCATCAAACTAGGTCCTCTATCAAGGTCTGCTCAATGGATATCGTTCATAACTAACAAAGAAACAGGGTGTCTCTCCTCTGTCCTCCAACGCACAGCTCTGTGCCCATGCAGTTGATGAGTGCTGGCGTCACGGACGCATTCTCCCCCTGGCACACAGTTTAACTATTAATAAGCCCCCCTGCCCTAATTCCAGCACTGACTCAGCCATGCACTGCACCCTTCCCAAGCCCACTATCTCTCTCCTGTTGCTGCACCCCTCCCAGTTCTGTTCCTCCTTCCAGACTGTGGCTGTCTCCCTGGGGTGTTGAGATCGATAGTGTATGCTAAACTGGATTTGAGCTGTTTCATTCCACCATGTACCTGTTGTTTAATATTATATAATTGAGACTTTGCCAATACAATGATTTATACAATTTAACATGGCATCTTAAACATTTTACTGGACTGTCTGTCACTTTATGACTAGACTATCTTGTGAACAGTAATACATACTAAGGAGCCGGATACTTTGGTTCACAGGTCAGAGTCTGCCATTGGCATGTGCATAGAGACACATTATATTATCAGACATGGATTAATTCCAAATAATAGGCTATGTAAATGCAGGATTTCTTCTAGCTTTATGTATGATAATCCTGTGATGAAGTTCTCACTGTGGTCTTTAAGGGGAAAGGAGCAGCAGCCAAGATGTCTGTGTGTCGCACCTGACACAGCCCAGGCAGCCATGTTTAACAATGCGCAAAAAGGGAGTCGCCCATAATCAGAAATATGTAACAACAATAACACTGAGAATTGGGGATATAAATGACTCTGGGTAACTATAATCTCATCGAATGTTTCCGGCCTGGTGCCACAGGCTGTAACTTTTTACATTTAGATTATTATATTAGATCACAAAATAACTGACATCTGTTCGATAACATATTAGATCCCTTTCTTGGCAGAACACATATAATATTTAGTTGGACACATTTTCTATAACAAAATGTACATCTTAAGACGAAATAGTTGCCTTTTACCACCACGAAGCAAAATAATAATGCCAGGAATGGTTACAAAGTAACAATGAGCCACGTGGACGTGGAATAAATTGGTGAGGTATTTCGTAGTTTTACCATTTAAGGTGAAAACGTTTCACGTATTTTTTTGGAGTTAACGGATGCCTCTCTTAATCATGGAATCTGTGCGGTTTATTGTACAAAATATAGTTAGAAATTATAGTTTAAAAGGAGATCAGATTTTCGCCGGCATAAAGGAAGTAGGACAAATCTTCAAGATTATGTGAGAATCACACGTTTGCGTTCAGTTTGAATGACAGAAAGAACAGGCCAACGAAAATCATTCTGTATGAATATGATTGGTGTAGAAGTGTGTCAATAACTGGGTCTAATAAGCGTTAGCCAATAAATGTTTCAGATTTGGTGACATGGAATATAAGGGGAGGGCACAAAGTTCTTCTTATATAGTGAGGTAGCACATTCTTTCAGCGCAGTCTAAGAACGGATAGAACTGGTTTTTATTCGCATAAGAGTTGTTCTACAGTCAAAGTAAAAATGAGGGAAATTGTGCATCTTCAGGCTGGACAGTGTGGAAACCAGATCGGAGCTAAGGTTTGTACAATTTTCTTTTTAATGAATTTGGTGCAACTTGTGCGATAAATAGGCATGCGTAAAATCGCCGGTTCTTTGTATGAGTGTCCAGTTAACCACACCCAAAGAACTGTATTGTTAATGAAAATTACTGTTAATTATATTCCTAACCTATTGATTGGTTTGTTTGTTGTGTACAAATGAAAAGAGTTTTGGTGTTATGCACTTCTGTATATTTTTATTCGACCGGTTTTATTTGGTCTCGAAATAATCTTGACACTGTACTGGCGAGTAAGTCAATATACATGAGAATGGGTATTCATACAAAAAAAAAATTAAATGCCATTTCTTAACGATATCAAAATGATCGATTAAATATGAATTTAGGTGGGCCTATGGATTACCATAATTTACCCGACCTACTGCAATGCGCAAAATGGGAAGTAGTTCAGATGCCAAATAACATGGCCATATTACAACTAATCCCTTCAGTAGTGAAAACAATTCGGTTGTCTTAATATACATAAGAATTCTTACCCCCCCCCCCAAAAAAGGAAAGAATTGGACATTTGTTCAACGATACATTATGGCCTACACTTTTTTCGATTCATTGAGCGCATGCTCCGCCCGTTTTTCTGGCGGATGTGGGCTGTGTTTCAGCAAGTGACGTATTTGAGAATTTCAAAACCATAACTGATGGGTTTCAGCCAATCGGAGGTCATGCCGCGCGCGCGGAATTGTATAGGAGGGAGGTTTTCATTCCAGATGCCTAACTCATAAACGTATGTAGGCCTATCTAACGTTCAATCCAATAAAGTAGATTTGATCCAATGAGGTGATCAACTGAGAATATTGAACCGATGTAATAATGGCATAGGCCTACCAGTGTAATGGTATTTATTGTTTACATGCATTTGATGAATGGATCCCACTTTGAATGACATATTAGCTTACCTAATATTGTGCGCTGTAGACTTAAACCTAATGCTCCTCTTGCAGTTCTGGGAGGTGATCAGTGACGAGCATGGCATTGACCCAACTGGTACATACCATGGGGACAGTGACCTCCAGCTAGATAGGATTAACGTGTACTACAATGAAGCCTCAGGTAAGCCTTGTTTGTCTAATTTATCACCACATTCATTACATTCTATTATACTTCTCAATTTATTACATGTGTGGTTCTGACATTTACCTTTGCCTCATGGTTGTCTAGGTGGTAAATACGTGCCCCGCGCTGTACTTGTCGACTTGGAGCCAGGGACCATGGACTCTGTGAGATCCGGACCCTTCGGCCAGATCTTCAGACCTGACAACTTTGTGTTCGGTAGGTCCCTTTGCTTCGTATTTTACTTTATGAATCTGACACAAGATACTGTAGATAATGTCACCAAAGAAAGGAGAGATGATTTACAAATCTCTTATTTTGCAGGCCAGAGTGGTGCTGGAAACAACTGGGCCAAAGGCCACTACACAGAGGGAGCTGAACTGGTGGACTCAGTCCTGGATGTTGTGAGGAAGGAGGCAGAGAGCTGTGACTGTCTACAGGGCTTCCAGCTCACCCACTCCCTGGGAGGTGGAACTGGCTCTGGGATGGGCACCCTGCTCATCAGCAAGATCCGTGAAGAGTACCCCGACCGCATCATGAACACCTTCAGCGTGGTGCCCTCACCCAAAGTATCAGACACTGTGGTGGAGCCCTACAATGCCACCCTGTCAGTCCACCAGCTAGTGGAAAACACTGACGAGACCTTCTGTATTGACAACGAGGCTCTCTACGACATCTGCTTCCGTACCCTGAAACTCACTACTCCCTCCTACGGCGACCTAAACCACCTGGTGTCGGCCACAATGAGCGGCGTCACAACCTGCCTGCGATTCCCAGGACAGCTGAATGCTGACCTCCGCAAGCTGGCCGTCAACATGGTGCCATTCCCCCGTCTCCACTTCTTCATGCCCGGCTTTGCCCCCCTCACAAGCAGGGGAAGCCAGCAGTACCGCTCCCTCACTGTTCCCGAGCTCACCCAGCAGATGTTCGATGCCAAGAACATGATGGCCGCCTGCGACCCCCGCCACGGACGCTACCTTACAGTGGCTGCCATCTTCCGTGGACGCATGTCCATGAAGGAGGTGGACGAGCAGATGCTGAACGTGCAGAACAAGAACAGCAGCTACTTCGTTGAATGGATCCCCAACAATGTCAAGACCGCCGTCTGCGACATTCCCCCCCGTGGCCTCAAGATGGCCGCCACCTTCATTGGCAACAGCACAGCCATCCAGGAGCTGTTCAAGCGTATCTCCGAGCAGTTCACAGCCATGTTCAGGCGTAAGGCTTTCCTCCATTGGTACACAGGTGAGGGTATGGATGAGATGGAGTTCACTGAGGCTGAGAGCAACATGAACGACCTGGTGTCTGAGTACCAGCAGTACCAGGACGCCACCGCTGAGGAGGAGGGAGAGTTTGAGGAGGAGGGAGAAGAGGAGCTGGCCTAAATGTTTGTGTAATTGTGCTCTTCCAAGCTGTATTCACTGACATGTCAGTCTCAACCTTTCCAGTGTTCCATGATCTGTCTGTTTTGTTTTGTCATCTCTGTCATTTCTTGTCTGTACAGAAACATGTCAATAAAATTTCTTATGTTTAAAGTGCTGTTTCCCTTGATTCAATGATTACTATTTTTCAATAATTAAAATACTCAATAAAACACTTCTGCCATCCAACAGTTAATCAACTAAGCAGACACTGTTTTTTTTTGTGGTGATAACCTCTTCACATGGCAACAATATGCATCATGAATTGGGTGGTTTGAGTGCTGATTGGCTGACAGCTGTGGAATATCAGACCATATACCACTGGTATGATAAAATGTTCATTTTTACTGCTCTAATCACGTTAAACAGTTTATAATAGCAATAAGGCACCTTGGGGGTTTGTGGTGTGTATATAGCCAATATACAACGGCTAAGGGCTGTATCCAGGCACTCTGTGTTGCGTCGTGACTAAGCACAGCCCTTAGCCATGGTATATTGGCCATATACCACACCCCCTCGGGGCATTATTGCTTCAACATAGTTTTATATATATATAAAGGTAGAGCAGCTGGTGCATTTAAGAAACCCCATAATTGACATTCCTGTAGGTTTTCTGTACACTGTAAAATGAGTGGCTACAGTGTTCCTGAGCACAGTCATGTGCTAGTTCTTTGAGCCATAGCTCAAAGATTTGTTCAGCCATGTCTCTGAAATCTTAGCGAGCTAAGCTCATGGCATGTCTGTTTTAAATGTTTGGAATTTTAGTCATACAAGCTATGATTTAGTCTGACAACATACACTGTAAAACTAATAACCCTGCTAGTTATCTAAAGACTTCTATCCTATGTAATCTTAACACCAAATTGGCAAACAGTGATATTTCATAGTCCCTATTTAGTTCCTTATATATCTACTTAGATGTTGGCACACACAAGCATAAGCATACATGTATCATAATGAAGTTTATTGTTCATTTGGCTGACAAATGTGTCGCATGACTAACATTAGAATGTCTGTACAGTCATTATGTAGCCATAGGTTGAATTTGACAATCCAAAGAAGAAGAAAAAATTCAGCTGGATTTGGCATTTTCAGTTTTGTATATCCTAATGCGGACACCTGATATACAGAGTGAAAAGCTTATCTCTCCTGAATAGAATTATGATTGTGTAGTAAACTCGCTGGCTGGTTAATACTTTGAGCCTATTGTATCTTTGTTGATCCCTGAAACTGTCATATGTCAACGTCTACAGAGCAAAGTTCAGTACCTGCCTGTCAGGCAATATTATCCCTGTCTCTGACGTGTTCATCCTGCCCAGCAACACCTCATGTGATAACTATTCAAATATTCTTCCACCCTCTGGCACATTACAGTTTTTTTTATCGCTTTGGTACTACTTTTACAAGTACGCAGCCAGTCTTACTTTCAAAACCTTTCATTGTGCATTGTGCATTTTGTATGTAGACATCTTTGTGAGGCTGGTTGGATGTACTGCCAAATTTTCTAAAACAATGTTGTATGGTAGAGAAATGAACATTCAATTCTCTGGGAACAGCTCTGGTGGACATTCCTGCAGTCAGCATGCCAATTGCACGATCCCTCAAAACTTGATACATCTGTGGTATTGTGTTGTGTGACAAAACTGCATGTTTTAAAGTGGCATTTTATTGTCCACAGCTCAAGCTGCACCTGTGTAATGATCATGCTGTTTAATCAGCTTCTTGATATGCCACACCTGTCAAGTGGCAAAGGGGAAATGCTCACTAAATGGGATGTAAGAAATAAGTATGTAAAATTTTCGGATTTTTTATTTCAGCTCATGGAACATGGCACCAACACTTTACAGGTTGCGTTTATATATTTGTTCAGTGTATACATTTACATTTACATTTAAGTCATTTAGCAGACGCTCTTATTCAGAGCGACTTACAAATTTGTATAATGAGGACATTGGTGTAACAACCAAAACACAACATAATATCTTCTACATTTTGTTATTTTAACAACCAATAGCAAAAAATGTAAGATACATGTTTTTTTTTTTATCATTTGAATGTAGTATGCTACAGTACTGTAAATTACAGTACATTATACTTTTTTCACATTAGACAATACACATGCATTACCCATAAAAATATACTGTCACATTTCCATTATTTTTTATCCCATTTGTGGTCAAAGGTTTGATCATTGAATTAATCTTTCACAAGCATTGATGCAAAAAAAATATATATTGTTCAGATATCATTACAACATAGGTGTACTGTAATCAAATGAAATAAATGAAAGACAGAATGTTTAACAGGCACTAGTTTGAATCAAGGCTGTCTTGAGCATTTGGCCATAGCTTATCATCAACATTGCAGTAAATGTCTTCATTGTTCATGCACTTGTGGAAAAAACTTTTGGCATGGTCGAATCCAAGCCTGGCAGATCTGGATTGAAATCATTGCAAACCTCATCCACGGCCTGAAGGAGGGTGGTACGCTCATGGAGATGGAAATCATACATCTTCCACCTGTATTGTAATTGCTTATTGTATTTTACAGTATTGTATTGTACTTATGCATTGTACGTGTCCTGTACGTGGCTCAGTTCATAACAGCATTATACTAGGAACACCAGAACTGTGGGTTCGATTCCCACTGGATTCACATACCCAAATGTGTGGACTGTTACATAAATGGTATATATTACGGTATTACAGTACTGTATTGGCCAATGCAATTAAAGCAGTGTGAACCCCCACACAGTCAGATTAAGTAATAGTAAAATGTATTTTAACAAAAGAGAAGAGAATCATATCAAAAGTAATGTGAGCATTGCATTGTGAAAGGGAATTCCTTTATATGAACATGTTTTGTAACTCGATCATCAAGTTTGCAAGCGACACAACAGTAGTAGGCTTGATCACCAACAACGACGAGACAGCTTATATGGAGGAGGTGAGGGCACTCGGAGTGTGGTGTCAAAAAACCACCTCTCACTCAACGTCAACAAAACAAAAGAGATGGTTGTAGACTTCAGGAAACAGCAGAGGGAGCACCCAACTATCCACATCGATGGGACAGCAGGGGAGAAGGTGGAAAGTTTTAAGTTCCTCGGCATACATATCACGGACAAACTGAAATGGTCCACCCACACAGACAGTGTGGTGAAGAAGGCCCAACAGCGTCTCTCCAACCTCAGGAGGCTGAAGAAATTTGGCTTGTCACCTAAAACCCTCACCAACTGTTACAGATGCACAATTGAGAGCATCCTGTCGGGCTGTATCACCGCCTGGTACGGCAACTGCACCGCCCACAACCGCAGGGCTCTCCAGAGGGTGGTGCGGTCTGCACAACGCATCACCGGGGGCAAACTACCTGCCCTCCAGGACACCTAGAGCACCCAACCACCCGAGCCACTGCCTGTTCACCTCGCTACCATCCAGTAGGCGAGGTCAGTACAGGTGCATCAAAGCTGGGACCGAGAGACTGAAAAAAAAATAGCTTCTATCTCAAGGCCATCAGACTGTTAAACTGCCATCACTAATACAGAGAGGCTGCTGCCTACAGTGGCTTGCAAAAGTATTCACCCCCCTTGGCATTTCTACTATTTTGTTGCTGTAACGTCTGCTTCCCACTCACACTCTCAAACACGTAGATCCCTTGAACGCAGCTCACTCTCCAGATCCCAATCACCTGAATTCTGATCACCTGTTCACACACCTGTATGTCATTATCACACACTATTTAGTTCAATTCTTTGTACCCCATCATTGTGAGGTATTGTTTGTTTTGTGACACAATTCTATTCGGTGCGCTGTTTTTCCTGTATTTTAATCCTCCCGTGTATGATAGTTTTGGCTGCCTCACTAACGACTCCTTTTGCCTATTCCCTGTCTGTACCTATCAGATTTCCTGTTATCAACCTATTGCCTGATCTCCTGGACGACGTTACTAGCCTTTTCCTTGCCTGTTGCCTTTTTGGACCCCATGTGTATGACCTTCTGCCTGCCCATGGACCCAGCTACCTGCCTCCTCCTGAGGTCATTTACAATAAACACCTACTGCGCCCTGTGCTTGAAACCAGCTCTCTGTCTCCCATCATGTTCATTACAGTTGCCTTACAAACTGGAATTAAAATAGATTTTTGAGGCGGTTGTATCATTTGATTTACACAACATGCCTACCACTTTGAAGATGCAAAATATTTGTAATTGTGAAACAAGCAAGAAATAAGACAAAAAAACTGAACTTGAGCATGCATAACTATTCACCCCCCAAAGTCAATACTTTGTAGAGCCACCTTTTGCAGCAATTACAGCTGCAAGTCTCTTGGGGTATGTCTCTATAAGCTTGGCACATCTAGCCACTGCAATTTTTGCCAATTTTTCAAGGCAAAACTGCTCCAGCACCTTCAAGTTGGATGGGTTCTGCTGGTGTACAGCAATCTTTAAGTCATACCACAGATTCTCAATTGGATTGAGGTCTGGAATTTTACTAGGCCATTCCAATACATTTAAATGTTTCCCCTTACACCACTCAGGTGTTGCTTTAGCAGTATGCCTAGGGTCATTGTCCTGCTGGAAGGTTAACCTCCGTCCCAGTCTCAACTCTCTGGAAGACTGGAACAGGTTTCCCTCAAGAATTTCCCTGTATTTAGCACCATCCATCACCCCTTCAATTTTGACCAGTTTCCCAGTCCCTGTCGATGAAAAACATCCCCACAGAATGATGCTGCCACCATGTGTGTTCTCGGGGTGATGAGAGGTGTTGGGTTTGCGCCAGACATAGCGTTTTCCTTGATGGACAAAAAGCTCAATTTTTGTCTCATCTGACCAGAGTACCTTCTTCGATATGTTTGGGGAGTCTCCCACATGCCTTTTGGCGAACACCAAAGATGTTTGCTATTTTTTTCTTTAACCTCTCTGCGAGTAAGGCTAGTTTGCTGAATTTCTACCTGTCTGATGTGCCCAAAGTAAACTGCCTGTTACTCAGGCCCAGAAGCTAGGATATGCATATAATAGAATTCGTATAATTGGATAGAAAACACTCTGAAGTTTCTAAAACTGTTAAAATAATGTCTGTGAGTATAACAGAACTGATATAGCAGGCGAAAACCAGAGGAAAATAGATCCGTTAAAAAAATATCTATATATATTTTTTTGGAGATCCGAATTACTTCCAATGCAATGCTATTGAAAGATCTAATTTCCGCCTCCCAGATTGCAATTCCTATGGCTTCCAGTAGATGTCAACAGTCTTTATTTTAGGCTTGTTTTTTTTAATGAAGAAGCATTTGTAGTCTTTCCAAGTTGAGCGTCAGGGCAAAAGTAGTCTTTTTGCGCTAGTGAACATGGGCGCGTTCTTCGTTCTTTTCCTTTGCTATTGAACATAGTAATCTCCGTCTGAAATGTTATTGTTTATTTAGATATTAGACAACCTGAGGATTAATAAAAAACATGCTTTGACTCGTTTGGACGAACTTTGCTGGTAACTTTTTGGAATCCTTTGTATGCATGTTGATGGACTGGATTATTGAATTCAAGGGCGCCAACTAAACAGCGTTTTTGGGATATAAAGAAGGACTTTATCGAACAAAACGACCATTCATTGTGTAGCTGGGACCCTTGGGATTGCAAACAGAGGAAGATCTTCAAAAGTAAGTGATTTATTTTATCGCTATTTGTTATTTCGTGACGCCTGTGCTGGTTTGGAAAATATGCTAATGTCAGGCGCTGTCCTCAGACAATCGAATGCTATGCTTTTACCGTAAAGCCTTTTTGAAATCTGACAACGCAGTTCGATTACCAAGATTCTAAGCTAAAGATTCATGTATGACACTTGTATTTTCATGAATGTTTAATATTACGATTTTGTATTTTGAATTTGGCGTGCTCCGATTTCACCGGATGTTGTCGAATTTGATCCCGCTAGCGGGATCTCCGCACTAAGTTAAGCAATGGCTTTTTTCTGGCCACTCTTCCGAAAAGCCCAGCTCTGTGGAATGTACGGCTTAAAGTGGTCCTATGGACAGATACTCCAATCTCCGCTGTGGAGCTTTGCAGCTCCTTCAGGGTTATCTTTGGTCTCTTTGTTGCCACTCTGATCAATGCCCTCCTTGCCTGGTCCATGAGTTTTGGTGGGCGACCCTCTCTAGGCAGGTTTGTTGTGGTACCATATTCTTTCCTTTTTTTAATAATGGATTTAATGGTGCTCCGTGGGATGTTCAAAGTTTCAGAAATGTTTTAATAACCCAACCCTGATCTGTACTTCTCCACAACTTTGTCCCTGACCTGTTTGGAGAGCTCCTTGGTCTTCATAGTGCCGCTTGCTTGGTGGTGCCGCTTGCTTAGTGGTGTTGCAGACTCTGGGGCCTTTCAGAACAGGTGTATATATACTGAGATCATGTGACAGATAATGTGACACTTAGATTGCACACAGGTGGACTTAATTTAACTAATTATGTGGCTTCTGGAGGTAATTTTGTTGCACCAGATCTTATTTAGGGGCTTCATAGCAAAGGACTGAATACATATGCACGCACCACTTTTCCGTAAAAAAAAACAAAAAAACATCTGAAGTTCTTTTTTCATTTCACTTCACCAATTTGGACTATTTTGTGTATGTCCATTACATGAAATCGAAATAAAAATCTATTTAAATTACAGGTTGTAATGCAACAAAATAGGAAAAACGCCAAGGGGGTGAATACTTTTGCTAGGCATTGTACATACAGCCTTGAAATAATTGGCCACTCTAATAACTTTACATATCTTGCATCAAATCAAATCAAATTGTATTTGTCACATGCGCTGAATACAACAAGTGTAGACTTTACCGTGAAATTGTCACGCCCTGACCTTAGTTTTCTATATTTCTGTATTATTTTGGTCTGGTCAGGGTGTGACGAGGGTGGGTATGTGTGTTTTTGTCTTGCATCTATGGGGATTTTGTATGTCTAGGTAATGTAGGTTTATGGTGGCCTGAATTGGTTCCCAATCAGAGTCTCTGATTGGGGATCCTATTTAGGTTGCCATTTTTCCATTTAGGTTTTTGTGGGTAGTTGTCTATGTGGAGTTGCATGTCAGCACTCAATCTATTTAGCTTCGTTTTTGTTACTTTGTTAGTTTGTTCAGTGTTCTTCCTTTATTAAAGAAAGAATGTATTCATATCACGCTGCGCCTTGGTCTCCTCAATACGACGGACGTGACAGAAATGCTTACTTACAAGCCCTTAACCAACAATGCAGTTCAGAAGAAGAAAATATTTACCAAGTAGACAAATAAAAAGTATAATAATATAATATATGCTTGGGGTGACTCAGTTACACCAGCTCTGTCAGGAGGAATTGGCCAAATTTACCCAACTTATTGTGGGAAGCTTGTGGAAGGTTACCCAAAACGTTAGACCCAAGTTAAACAATTTAAAGGCGATGCTACCAAATACTAATTGAGTGTATGTAAATTTCTGACTCACTGGGAATGTGATGAAATAAATAAAAGCTGAAATAAATCATTCTCTCTACTATTATTCTGACATTTCACTTTCTTAATATAAAGTGGTGATCCTAACTGACCTAAGACAGGACATTTTTACTAGGATTAAATGTCAGGAATTGTGAAAAACTGAGTTTAAATGTATTTGGCTAAGGTGTATGTAAACTTCCGACTTCAACTGTATTTATACATATGTATTCTTATCCCATCCCTTTACTTAGATTTGTGTGTATGAGGTAGTTGTTGTGGAATTGTTAGATTACTTGTTAGATATTGCTAGAACTAGAAGCACAAGCATTTCACTACACTCGCAATAACATCTGCTAACCATGTGTATGTGACCAATAAAATTAGATTTGATTTGAATGTGAAACGTATTTCTAGATGAAACAGTGACTCTATGATTTTGTGTGTTGTACATAGTCAATTGAAAATGTGCGTAGAGTTTTGAAACAACTGCTTTTTTGATTATCTGTTTTGAGTTTTGTACTAATGGACCCCATACTTGTGAAAAAAGCTATTACTAAGATAATGTTTATTGCCATTATGATTCAGAGGTTTTAAGTTACACATACATGATACACATGATGTGCATGTATGTATGCTGTGCATTGTTGATGTTATTGTTAAAAAACTCTACTGTTATTGCACACTTCAATGGTTTAAAATAGGGGATAGTGGGTCATTGAGATGCGTTTGGAAATGAGAAGCTTTGGGGAAATATTTATTCACAGAGCAGATGATGGAGCTATCTGAATGTGGTCACCAGGTGGGGGTGTTGTTTAAGCTATTTTTTTGTTACCACAGGAAATAGGATAAGATGCTGGTGACCAATAGCAAGAGTCCAGCAACACACATTCTTCACCTGGGCCTCCAAGTCCTGCTTCTGCCCAAAGTGGCACACAAAGCCTGTCTGCCAACAACAGAAAACATGATTAGATCCGAGGAGTTAGAATGCAAGATTCACAACAACAGCCACAACAGTACAACGTAACCACATTTTAAACTGTAGCCTAGTCTCACTATGCCAGTGAAGAACCTTGACCAGTGAACTTCCACCTTTGTGCCTAATCCACCTTTGTGGATTAGGCACAATCCACCTTTGTGCCTAATCTCTGGACAGATGACCCTCTCCACATAACCCCCCACACACTCCTTAAACTGAGGCACAATTCCGTCCATGCCGCTCTCGCACATACACAGACAGCACAGCGCTCCAGGCCAGGTCTCGCCGCCGTCCTCCGGGGGTTGGTGGGTGCAAAGTGCTCGTCTAGGATGGCGGTGAGCATGGGGCAGGCTGAGATCTCAGTCACATCCTGGAAGACGCGTGGCCAGCCCATGAAGAAGATGGGGAACCTAATGAGCAGCTGGTCCCCAGCATGGCGCAGGGCTGCTGCTGTGGCTGTAGGGGGTGGCCCTACGTGGCCGTCGGGCCCTGCGGTCACATAGTTGATGTAGTCATGTAACATCAGATAGGCCTCTCGTACCAGGGGGTCAGGCCTGTTTATACCACTCCTGCTCAATAGCCCCTCTGACTGATCCATCGCCTCTGGCTGACTGACTGCCTGTTGCAAATCACAAAGCTGTGACTTGCAAAAAAGCAGTGGTCCGGGCACAGATAAACAGTCCCTATGCCAAGTAGCCCTCATCCATCCTCTTAGTAATGGCAATCCCTAGTACAAGGCTAGAGATCCAGGCACCCTTGAAATAACTAAGAAATGATCAACAACTGCACTGCACATGCTGACCAACAGTGGGTAAAAAACATGTAGCTACCAAAATAATCTTGGCAAATCTCTAACTCCCTAATTTGTTAGACTAATGTCATATTATACATATTGTACAATATTTGAATATACCATATCCTCAAATGTCAACTAGTACAGCAAATGTGCCCGTGTCCAATTAACAACACTAGCAATCGTCAGATAAAGCATTTACAACTCACCCCTTCCTTTCCACCAAAACACAAGCGGTACCAAGACATACACACACCAACAAAAAAAAGGAAAAAGAGGAACAGCTGACGGAATAACAGCGGGACCAGAGCAGTCTGTAGTTCAATAGGAGTAGGTCACCACCGGCTCGGCTCGCTGCTGCCTTTAACCAGGCTAAATTTAGAGGCCTTGTTGGAAAATGACACTGAGCTCCTACCTCATATGCACAATCATCAACCCTCTGACACACAGCCCCGTTCCAACACAAGCCGAGTTAAATATAGATCATAGAGAGTATGTGGCTCAGTGTAGAAACAGGTTAGCGTTAACAGTCTGTGAGTTCCTGTCGACCGGTGAAGACAGACAGAAGGGGCAGGCCATAATAAATTCAATGATTACTTGATAGGTTTCATCTTTCACTGAGCTATTGCCTTTGAAACCCATTCAGAGATGTTTATTTTGGGATTCTGCCCTCATCAAAACCAGAGATCATAATTTGATGTTGTGCTGCTTTACAAAGACGTTCCATTATACCATTTTAGCTCTGGAATATGTATCCTGGAAGCTTGTTATTGATGTTTGATTGTGCTATTTTAATTTAGAGATCTGTGATCAATCTCTGCAACACACGCACGTGCGCACACACAGTATTACAATAAACATACATGCACAATCCCACTCTTTCTCATACAGACATAGTGTAGAATGTGCTTCTTCCAGTCTGTCAGTAATGTGTGTGATGCTAGTCAGGGGAATGTGGTGAGGAGGCATAGGCTTTAGGAGCTTGGTGCTGCTAAAGGCTTTGCACTACTGACCATTGTTTTCGTCCAATGGGAGTCTGCCAATCTACACATCCATTCCTCCACCTAGGGATATAGGAACAATGCTGCCCAGTGAAGTGCAAGGCAATATTCACATGCAAGCACTGGGACTTCCACTAGGGTACAGTGCTGTGTCACTGAACAGATTTTAGGCTTGTGAGTTGCAGTCAGTATTTGTTTGAACTGAAAATTATGGTTTTGGAATACTGTAGATTTGTTATTTATGATTGAAATAACAGAGATCAGGAAATGGTTTACTTTGTACTCTGTGCCCTACAGCTCTGTCTATACAACCTGTTTACACTATGGCCTAGGCACCAGAGATATGGAAACAACAATAATAATCTTTAACACATTTTCAAGCAATTTGGGTTTCTAGACATTTCTAGTGATTATGCATATTGCAGTCAAGTGATTGTTGTTTTAAAGAGACGAAAAGCAGGGTGTTGTTATTGCTACAGTGTATGGTTTCATGACACACTCGTTAAATGTTTGTGTGTGGATCTCCACTGGCATGTGAGTGTTAACTATCTATTTACACTTTAATCTGATGGAGCACTCGGGGACCAATCAAATGCACTCAACATGACATTTACTACTGTTTACTCCACTGATTAATAATCTACGACAAAGACATGCTCAAGTGGCACCAGTAGCAGCTCTGTGTGTTTGCCCATCTGGTACATACATTGGGAATGTGCATGCAGAAGTAGATATGGAAAACCCCAAGAACCCTCATCCACCCCCATAGATAGATGCGAGAGAGAGAGAGAGAGAGAGAGAGAGAGAGAGAGAGAGAGAGAGAGAGAGAGAGAGAGAGAGAGAGAGAGAGAGAGAGAGAGAGAGAGAAAGAGAGAGAGAGAGAGAGAGAGAGAGAGAGAGAGAGAGAGAGAGAGAGAGAGAGAGAGAGAGAGAGAGAGAGAGAGAGAGAGAGAGAGAGAGAGAGAGAGAGAAAGAGAGCTGAATTGCGGGTGCAACATATTTTCTGAATATCAAAATGAGAAAATGTTCTAACATTACAGTGAGTGTGTAACATGGCTACCCTCTCCTCATAGAGGAGTCCGGGTGCAGGGGAAGTGACATCGTTGATAGTACCTGCTATCAGGGCTCTCATATGTTCATGTGGCAACATCTGCAGGGGGGAACTTTCTGTCTAGAGTTTTACTGTAGGCTACGGGGCCCTTTGAAGTTGGTTCAGTCGCAGACAGGGAAAGCAAAGTGTTTAAACAGATGACAGAAAATACACTCTGACAGTTTCATCTGACAAGCTGATTACAAGTGAACTGCTTCCCAACGCCAGCTTTAGTCGGAAGCTAAAGTAGTAGAGAGTATGTGAGTATGTTACGTACTGCAGTTTCTTTGACCTTGGTAAAACAAGGATTTTTACTGTTTAGTCTTTCTCATACAGTACATCTTACACCTGATTGAGTGTAAAAACTGTCTCCTCCTTTTCCAAAAGAATCACAGGATATTGTGGAAACACCCTGCAAGTTATGCCCTTTAGATGGTAGATTCCTCTTGTGAAGTCTGCAGAAACACAAACTGTTTTTGCCCTATTCATTAGGACAATATACTTAATCCATCCTGTCTGTCTGTTATCTTTAAATCCGTAAGTACGTGTATATATCAGTGTTCAGGAAGTTTCTTATCAATACCTACAGAGAACTTGAAACAATTGGACGTTTTTTACCTTTTCTATAAAAACACTCTGCTCAATATAAATCTGCAAGGTGACTGAGAAAGGTAAAATGAGACACACAAATGAAAAAACACCCCCTCTTTACCTTTATCCACCCACCCCCACTCAAACAACCACACAACTGATGCTGATCTTCCCGCCTCTATTGTGTGAGCCTCCAATCCCCCTCACAGAGGGGGGGCTTGGCGGAAAGATGAGGAAATTGCTCTGATTTTGCCGGTAATTGAAAACACCTATACCACCCTGTGTCCCTATCTCTACCTGACCTCAAACATCCCCACCCCTCTACCTCCCATGTTACTGCCTTTTATTCCAAAGCAGTCTTAATGGCTCACATACCCCAACCTGTCCTCTGTCTCCCACCGGACTGAATTGATGCAAACGATTGGGGCCCATTTAGTGTCTGGAGGAGAGGTGACCCATTTGTGCTGTGTGCCCTGCTGTCTCCCACCCCACCTACATTCCCCCAATTGCAGGTATTGATGCTCCGCCATTGTTTCCCCCTCTGCCCAGGGGGTAGAGTGGTTTGGAGGAAATTGGGGGACCCCTCAGGCGTAGATGGCGTTTATTGATTTCTGCCTTCCCTTCCTATTTTTCTTTTCAGATACCAAGCCAAATCTGAGGAGGTGTTTGCAGTTAAGTGGCATCATTCTGGGTTCTGTACTGTAGATGCAGAAGCCACATTTTCTTCATGCTGGGACGATGACAATAGAGAGATGAATGTGTCTTTCTGAATGGTTGTCTGTCTGTGATCGCTGTCTGACTGGGTCTCTGTGCTTCTGAAGTTAACTTCAACACTCTTCTCATTTGTCTTCATAAAGGTTTTTATTTTTATTTTTTAATTTCACCTTTATTTAACCAGGTAAGCTAGTTGAGAACAAATTCTCATTTACAACTGCAACCTGGCCAAGATAAAGCAAAGCAGTGCGACACAAACAACAACGCAGAGTTACACATGGAATAAACAAGCGTACAAGTCAATAACACAATAGAAAAAAATAAAGTCTATATAGGGTGTGTGCAAATGGCGTGAGGAGGTAAGGCAACAAATAGGCCATAGTAGCGAAGTAATTACAATTTAGCAAATTAACACTGGGGTGATAGATGAGCAGATGGTGATGTGCAAGTAGAAATACTGGTGTGCAAAAGAGCAGAAAAGTAAATAAAAACAATATGGGGATGAGGTAGGTAGATTGGGTGGGCTATTTACAGATGGGCTATGTACAGCTGCAGCGATCGGTTAGCTGCTCAGATAGCTGATGTTTGAAGTTAGTGAGAGAAATAAAAGTCTCCAGCTTTAGCGATTTTTGCAATTCGTTCCAGTCATTGGCAGCAGAGAACTGGAAGGAAAGGCTGCCAAAGGAGGTGTTGGCTTTGGGGATGACCAGTGAGATATACCTGCTGGAGCGGTGCTACGGAGGGGTGTTGTTATCGTGACCAGTGAGCTGAGATAAGGCGGAACTTTACCTAGCATAGACTTATAGATGACCTGGAGCCAGTGGGTCTGGTGACGAATATGTAGCGAGGGCCAACCGACTAGAGCATACAGGTCGCAGTGGTGGGTGGTATAAGGGTATGCTGGTGAACATTATACAAGTTAATTGTCACGCCCTGACCTTAGAGATCCTTTTTATTCTCTATTTTGGTTAGGTCAGGGTGTGACTAGGGTGGGCAATCTATGTGTTCTATTTCTTTGTTGGCCGGGTATGGTTCCCAATCAGAGGCAGCTGTCTATCGTTGTCTCTGATTGGGGATCATACTTAGGCAGCCTGTTTTCCACCTTAGTTTGTGGGATCTTGATTTTGTTAGTTGCTGTATAGCCTGCAGAACTTTACATTCCTTTTTAATTTTGTTGGGTTTTGGTGTTCATTTTAAATTAAAAGTAAGATGTTCACCTACCACGCTGCACCTTGGTCTAATTCATCTAACGAGCGTAACATTAATATTCCCTGAGTATAGCAAACATTAGGAACATCTTCCTAATATTGAGTTGCACCCCCCCCCCCCCCCCCTTGGCCTCAGAACAGCCTCAATTCATTGGGGCATGGACTCAACATGGTGTCCAAAGCGTTCCACAGGGATGCTGGCCCATTTTGACTCCAAAACTTCCACCAGTTGTGTCAAGTTGACTGGATGTCTTTTGGGTGGTGGACCATTCTTGATATACACAGGAAACTGTAGAGCAGAAAACCCTGGCACCTACTAACATACCCGTTTCAAAGCACTTAAATCTTTTGTCTTTCCCATTCACCCTCTGAATGGCACACATACACAATCCATGTCTTAGTTGTCTCCTCCCCTTCATCTGAACTGTTTGAAGTGGATTTAACAAGTGACATCAATAAGAGATCATAGCATTCACCTGGTCAGTCTATTTCATGGAAAGAGCAGGTGTGCTTAATGTCTTGTATACTCAGTGTTTAATATTGGTGATGTCAGTGGAGACTGCTGAGGGGAGGACAGCTCATAATAATGGCTGGAATGGAGTCCATGGAATGGCATCAACCACATAGAAACCACATGTTTGATGTGTTTGATACCATTACATTGACTCCATTCCAGCCATTATTATGAGCCATCCCACCCTCAGCAGCCTCCACTGGGTGATGTATGCATCTCAGATATGTTGAGTTCTATGGAGGACGGTAAATTTTGTGGATAGAATACAGTGTTGAGGTCAAGGTCAGGTTAAGGTAGAGTGGGTGTTGAGCTTCCTAAAGTGGTCAACTTTTATCCAAGTGTTCTCTATCTATTAGCCTGCATTAGCAGTTAGATCCATTGGACCAACCAGCTCTAAACCTCTCCTTCACCTCCTAAGCCATTCCAAACCTGGATGAATTTAGCAAGCTATTAAAATGTAAAACAATCTCTATCAATGTGCTAGGACCTGGGCATACAGAAATAGAGCTGAGAGGATGTTCTGTTCATTGTTGTGAAGGAGGGGTGAGAGTTGACTCTCCTGTGGAATATGAGCTGCCTCTCCATACCAATAACTGCCTCTCACTGTCAGACCTGTGACATGATGAGAGCTCACCCACTGGAATATGTATCAGTCTCAACTAGCATTCTCTGCCTGCTCTTCACCACATTAACATGTTCACACACACACACACACACGCACACGCACACGCACACGCACACGCACACGCACACACACACACACACACACACACACACACACACACACACACAC
Organism: Salvelinus alpinus; assembly: GCF_045679555.1. Lineage (NCBI taxonomy): Eukaryota > Metazoa > Chordata > Actinopteri > Salmoniformes > Salmonidae > Salvelinus > Salvelinus alpinus. The sequence goes on from NC_092104.1 coordinate 40,624,435, forward strand.
ACACACACACACACACACACACACACACACACTCTCTCTCTCTCTCTCTCGCTCTCTCTCACACACGCACCCACACAGTCAAGGACAAGGGGGATATGTGTGAGTACCTGCTATCTGTATTTGAGATAATGAGATAAAAATTCTAATTGTGTAAGACAAAGAACTAGCAGAGTGCTGCATTAGTAGATGCTTACCAAAACACCAAAGTAATTACATGAATTTAGATTAGGTTTTTATTTTTCATTTTTCAGTTACTCTCACAGTTTTGTTTCTCACCTCCATATTTTTGTGCATTCCCAAATGAACTACTGCTTGCTTTTTGCCCTTTAATCCTTCCTATCGATCATATAGGCCAGAGGTTCCCAAACATTCAACCTCCAGCTGCGTAGCCCCTCTAGCACGAGAGTCAGCGCATTCTCAAATGTTGTTTTTTGCCATCATTGTAAGCCTGCCACACACACACTATACGATACATTTATTACATATAAGAATGTGTCTGAGTTTTTGTCACAACCCGGCTCGTGGGAAGTGACAAAGATCTCTTATAGGACGAGGGCACATATAATAATATAATAATCATCAATCATTTTGCTCTTTATTTAGCCATCTTACATATAAAACCTTATTTGTTCATAAAAAATTGTGAATAACTGTAACGCTCGTCGGAAGGATGAGACCAAGGTGCAGCGGGGTACGTGTTCATGATACTTTATTAAATCCGAACTCCAAACAAAACAACAAAAGAACACTGAACGTCACGTTCCGTAGGCTACGCAGAGCTAACAAAAAAACAACATCCCACAACCTAAGGTGGCAAAACATGCTGCCTAAGAATGATTCCCAATCAGAGACAACGATAGACAGCTGTCCCTGATTGAAAACCATACCCCGGCCAAAACATAGAAACCCAAATCATAGAAATAAAGAACATAGAATGCCCACCCAAATCACACCCTGACCAAACCAAATAGAGACATAAAAAGGCTCTCTAAGGTCAGGGCATGACAATAACTCCCCACAGGTTAATGAGAAGGGTGTGCTTGAAAGGAAGCACAAAACTCTGCAATGTTGGGTTGTATTGGAGAGTGTCTCAGTCTTAAATCATTTTCCACACGCAGTCTGAGCCTGTATTTAGTTTATATGCTAGTGAGTGCAGAGAAATCACTCTCACATAGGTACGTGGTTGCAAAGGGCATCAGTGTCTTAACAACGCAATTTGCTTAGGCAGGATACTCTGAGCGCAGCCTTATCCAGAAATTGGCAGTGGCTTCTGATTAAATTCAATTTTCACAGAACCGCTTGTTGCAATTTCGACGAGGCTCTCTTGTTCAGCTCCCGCAGCGCGCCGACCCCGACCTCGAGGGCGACCCGGAGGGCGAGGAGCAGGGCGATCCGGGTGGAGGCGGTGAAAGTCCCTCAAGAGGGAAGGATCCAAAATGTCCCCCACCGGTACCCAGCACCTCTCCTCCGGACCGTACCCCTCCCAGTCCACGAGGTACTGCAGGCCCCTCACCCGGCGTCTCGAGTCCAGAATAGCTCGTACCGTGTACGCCGGGGACTCCTCGATGTCAAGAGGGGGCGGAGGGACCTCCGGCACCTCACCTTCCTGAAGGGGACCAGCTACCACCGGCCTGAGGAGAGACACATGAAACGAGGGGTTAATACGATAGTAAGAGGGAAGTTGCAATCTATAACACATCTCGTTTATCCTCCTCAGGACTTTAAATGGCCCCACACACTGCGGCCCCAGCTTCCGGCAGGGCAGTCGGAGGGGCAGGTTTCGGGCCGAGAGCCAGACCCTGTCCCCTGGTGCAAACACAGGGGCCTCACTGCGGTGGCGGTCAGCGCTCTTCTTCTGCCGTTCACTGGCCTGCTGAAGAGAGTCCTGGACTGCACGCCAGGTCTCCCTAGAGCGCTGTACCCACTCCTCCACCGCAGGAGCTTCGGTCTGACTCTGATGCCACGGAGCCAGGACCGGCTGGTAGCCCAGCACGCATTGAAATGGCGATATGTTCGTGGAGGAGTGACGGAGTGAGTTCTGCGCCAACTCCGCCCATGGGACGTACCTCGCCCATTCTCCTGGCCGGTCCTGGCAATACGACCTCAGAAACCTACCCACTTCCTGGTTTACTCTTTCCACCTGCCCATTACTTTCGGGGAGATAACCAGAGGTCAGGCTGACCGAGACCCCCATACGCTCCATAAACGCCCTCCAAACACGGGACGTGAACTGGGGACCTCGATCAGATACGATATCCTCCGGCACTCCGCAGTCTGTAGGGCCGTAGGGAGACCAGGCAATGGGAGGAGACGGCAGGACTTAGAGAACCGATCCACAACGACCAGAATGGTGGTGTTCCCCTGAGATGGGGGAAGATCATTCAGAAAGTCCACCGATAGATGAGACCAGGGCCGTTGTGGAACAGGGAGGGGCTGTAACTTCCCTCTAGGCAGGTGCCTAGGAGCCTTACTCTGCGCGCACACCGAACAGGAGGAGATATAAAGCCTCACGTCCTTAGCTAAGGTGGGCCACCAGTATTTACCCCTAAGACCACGCACCGTCCTCGCAATCCCCGGATGACCTGAAGAAGGTAGTGTGTGAGCCCACCGAATCAATTGATCACGAACACCAAGCCTGAGGCCGGTCGGACACTGTGAGGGCGCAGGTTCCAACCGCAACGCCCGCTCGATATCCGCGTCCACCTCCCATACCACCGGAGCCACCAGCTTAGAAGCTGGAAGGATGGGAGTTGGATCGATGGACCGGTCCTCAGTGTCATAGAGACGGGACAGCGCGTCGGCCTTAGTGTTAAGAGACCCTGGTCGATAAGAGATGGTAAATCTAAATCGGGTAAAGAACATGGCCCACCTAGCCTGACGCGGATTCAGTCTCCTCGCCGCCCGGATATACTCCAGATTGCGGTGGTCAGTCCAGATGAGGAAAGGGTGTTTAGCCCCCTCAAGCCAGTGTCTCCACACCTTCAGGGCTTTTACCATAGCTAGCAACTCCTGGTCCCCCACATCATAGTTCCGCTCCGCCGGATCCAGCTTCTTAGAAAAGAAAGCGCAGGGGCGGAGCTTCGGTGGCGTACCCGAGCGCTGTGACAGCACGGCTCCAACCCCAGCCTCGGACGCATCCACCTCCACTATGAATGCTAACGAAGGGTCCGGATGCGCCAACACGGGCGAGTCAGTAAACAGAGCCTTCAGCTGGCTGAAAGCTCTATCTGCCTCGGCCGACCAACGTAAACGCACCGGCCCCCCCTTCAGCAGTGAGGTAATAGGCGCCGCCACTTGGCCAAAACCCCGGATAAACCTCCGGTAGTAATTGGCAAACCCTAAAAACCGCTGCACCTCCTTTACCGTGGTCGGAGTCGGCCAATTACGCACGGCGTTAACGCGGTCACACTCCATCACCACCCCCGAGGTGGAAATGCGATAACCCAGGAAGGAAACTGCTCGTTTGGAGAACACACATTTCTCAGCCTTGACGTATAGGTCATGCTCCAGCAGTCGCCCAAGTACCTTGCGCACCAGGGAGACATGCGCGGCGCGTGTGGCAGAATAGATCAAGATGTCATCAATGTATACCACCACACCCTGCCCATGCAGGTCCCTGAGAATCTCATCGACAAAGGATTGAAAAACGGCTGGAGCATTCTTTAACCCATACGGCATGACGAGGTACTCATAGTGGCCTGATGTGGTACTAAACGCTGTTTTCCACTCGTCTCCCTCCCGAATACGCACCAGATTATACGCGCTCCTGAGATACAATTTTGTGAAAAAACGCGCTCCGTGGAATGATTCCACCGCCGTAGCGATGAGAGGTAGCGGATAACTAAATCCCACTGTGATCAAATTTAGACCTCGATAGTCAATGCACGGACGCAGTCCTCCCTCCTTTTTCTTCACAAAAAAGAAACTCGAGGAGACAGGTGACATGGAGGGCCGAATGAACCCCTGTCTCAGAGTTTCCGTGATATATGTCTCCATAGCCAACGTCTCCTCCTGAGACAGTGGGTACACGTGACTCCTGGGAAGTGCAGCGTTCTCCTGGAGGTTTATCACGCAATCCCCCTGTCGATGGGGTGGTAATTTGGTCGCCTTTATTTTACAAAAAGCGATCGCCAAATCGGCATATTCTGGGGGGATACGCACAGTGGAAACCTGGTCTGGACTCTCCACCGACGTGGCACCGATGGAAACTCCTATACATCTACCTGAACACTCCTCTGACCACCCCTGAAGAGCCCCCTGTCTCCAGGAAATGAGGGGATTGTGACTAGCCAACCAGGGAATCCCCAACACCACTGGAAACGCAGGTGAATCAATAAGGTAGAAACTGATCCGCTCCCTATGATTCCCCTGCGTTACCATGTCCAGCGGTATCGTGGCCTCCCTGACCAGCCCTGACCCTAACGGTCGGCTATCTAAGGAGTGCACGGGGAAAGGTGGGTCTATCTGCACTAACGGAATACCCAATTTACGGGCGAGTCCGCGATCCATAAAACTCCCAGCTGCGCCTGAATCGACTAGCGCCTTATGCTGGAGAGAGGGAAAAAACGCAGGGAAGAAAATAAACAAAAACATGTGACCGACAGGGAGCTCTGGGTGAGTTTGGTGCCTACTCACCTGGGGTGGCCGAGAAGTGTTCCGCCTGCCATCTCGACTCCCTGACTGACTCCTCCAGCACCGGTCCGAAGTGTGTCCTCTCCGGCCGCAGTAGGTGCAGGAGGAGCCTCCTCCGCCGGTCCCCCTAGATGCAGCTCCTCCCAACTCCATCGGAGTTGGAGCGGGAGGGCTGGGAGGTGGAACTGACAGGACCCCCTCTGAACGCCCGCGGGCAGCTAGCAGGTTGTCCAGTCGTATCGACATGTCAATGAGCTCGTCGAGGGAGAGTGTAGTGTCCCGACAAGCTAGCTCCCGACGGACGTCCTCCCGAAGGCTACATTGGTAGTGGTCCATCAGGGCCCTGTCATTCCACCCCGCACCAGCAGCCAAGGTCCGGAACTCCAAGGCGAAGTCTTGCGCACTCCTCGTCTCCTGTCTGAGGTGGAAAAGTCGCTCACCCACCGCTCGGCCCTCCTGAGGGTGGTCAAATACGGCCCGAAAGCGGCGGGTGAACTCTGGGTAGTGGTCCCGAGCCGAGTCTGGGCCGTTCCATACACCGTTGGCCCATTCCAGGGCTCTACCCGTCAGACAGGAGATGAGGAGGCTAACACTCTCCTCTCCCAAGGGAGTCGGACGAACGGTAGCCAGGTAGAGCGCCAGCTGGAGCAAAAACCCCTGGCACCCAGCCGCCGCTCCATCGTATTCCCTCGGGGGCGCGAGACGCAACGCGCCGGAACCAGACGACGACGTGGAAGGAGTGGGTTGCGTCGTCTGTGGAGGAGCTGGGGTAGATGTCGGGAGACCACTCCTCTCCCATCGCTCCATCCTCTCCATCATCAGGTCCATCGCCGAACCGATCCTATGAAGGACGGCGGTGTGATGGAGGACACGCTCCTCCATCGATGGAAGAGGAGTGGTCGCTGCTCCTGCTGACTCCATGCTTTGGGTGCGGGCTTCTGTCACAATTCCAATAGTGGTGATGAAGGAGTCAGGCGCAGAGAGCAGGGTAGTGAGAATTCAAGTGGATTTAATATTCCAAAAGAATAACGAGACGGCTACGCCACACATATAAGGGCGCGTCAAGTACAGTCCAAAACAAACAGGACAAAATCCACATGGAACAGACACCACAAGAAAATACGACACCACAAACAGAAAAACAAGCCTGCACAAAAGTCGGCGGGCCAACTGGGTTTAAATAGCCCACAATAAACCTAAACACAAAACAGGTGCAACAAATCAGACAAAACTAAATGAAACAGAAAAGGGGATCGGTGGCAGCTAGTAGGCCGGAGACGACGACCGCCGAGCGCCGCCCGAACGGGAAGAGGCACCATCTTCAGCGGGATTCGTAACAGCTGAACACTAGACAGTTTGTTTAATTAGATTTTTGGCAGTGAAACGAGGCTACTCAGGCGAGAAAAAAACATCACCCAAATGTATAGCCCCGTTGGAAAATCTAAATGGACTGTTTGAAAATGTGAATCACATTTTTATTTGGCGTACCCCCGACAGCATTGTGCGTGCCCCTGGTGGTACCCCCAGTGTGGGAATAGTCGATATAGGGCATCACATTACAATGCATAAAAATGGAGGTTTAGCCCAGTTCCAGGCCTATCACCCGAGTTAAATTATAGTTAGTGAGGGAATTCAAGGGCTATTTAAAGTTTAGCTGCTCTCAACTCCAACCTACAGGTACTGTAGCCTCCCTGACACTACCACAGAACTAGGAGCCAGGGTGCATGGAGCTCAGCTCACAGGGAGTATAAAGACCACATTCACTTTGTATTTACTTTATGGATCCCTCCCATGGGGCATGTCCACAGCCTAAAGGCATATTAAGAACTATGTGTATGAGACAAGCTGCATCCGTTTACACTTGACACTTTGACAGTTTGAGCTATTCTGAGACAGAGCCGGCTCCAGGCATAAGACACATAAGCAGTGACTTAGGGCCCCCGGCTGCTAGGGGGCCCCCGACCCCAAAGTAAAAGAAACTCAGTCGGGGTCTCAACTTACTGACGAGAGTAGTAGAATACACAAGGTGCACATTCGAAATTTGGTTGTGCACCATCAGTTTCTCTCTTGTTTTGTCTGTCACTGACAGTCACTCAATTAGCTATGTCAGCTAACAATTTGTAGATTGGTAAATTAGTCAAACCAGTTATCTAAACTTGTAGCAATCATGGCCGAATACCAACCGGGCATGTAGGGCACGTGCCCAGGGGTCCTGACCTCCAGGGGGCCCTCATTGATTGTATTAGTCACTCTCACTCAGATATCATTAACATGGCATAAGTCATGGCAAAATGTGTATAATTGCTGGAAATTCTCTTTAAACCTGCTAAAATCTCTCTCCACCCCATGCAAAAATGGGTAGAGTTGCTGGAAATCAGCTTTAAAACTGCAAAAATGTCTCTCTGCCCAATTGCAAAAGGAGTAGAATTGCAGAAAACTTGATTTAAAACTGCAACATTATCTCTATGTTCAGTAGCATTTTGTAGATTTGATGGAAATTAACTTTAATACATTTTTCTCTCTGTCAATGAGGGGGCCACTAAAAGATTTGTCCATGTCACGCCTGCTCCCGCTCCTCCTCTCTGGCGCTCGAGGGCGCCAGGCTGCCTGTCATCATCATCTGCGCTCATTGGACTCACCTGGACTCCTTCACGTCTGTTGATTGCCCCTCCTATATCTGTCTGTTCCTTGGTTAGATCCCTGTATCAGCATTATTGTTATTTTGTTTTCCCCTGTCCAGACACTGTCCGTATTCTGTTCCTGTCTGTGTTTCATTAAATGTTCACTCCCTGTACTTGCTTCTCGTCTCCAGCTTCTGTACTTACAGTCCGCTTGGTGGGGGGGGGGTCCCCCAACCAAAATCTCACTTAGGTTCCCCACAAGGCTAGATCTAGGCCCTGATCTGTTGATATACAAGCTGTGCGAACATACAGAACCGAATTGTGCTGTGGGGGTTCTGAGAACGGAGATCAGTGGCTGTTGCCAACAGGTCTGGACCTGTTCGTGTAGAACCAGTTAAATTTTTGTCTAAACTGAGTAAAGGGTAAATCAAATCAAATCAAATTTACAAGCTCTTAACCAACAATGCAGTTTTAATAAAATAAGAGACATAAGAGATAAGAATAACAAATAATTAAAGAACAGCAGTAAATAACAATAGCGGGGCTATATACAGGGTGTACATAGTCAATGTGTGGGGGCACCTGTGTCGAGGTAATTGAAACAATACGTACTACATGTAGGTAGACTTATTAAAGTGACTATGAATAACAGAGAGTAGCAGCAGAGTAGAAGGGGTGGGGGCAATGCAAATAGTCTAGGTAGCCATTTGATTAGCTGTTCAGGAGTACTATGGCTTGCGGGTAGAAGCTGTTTAGAAGCCTCTTGGACCTAGACTTGGCGCTCTGGTACCGCTTGCCATGCAGTAGCAGAGAGAGCAGTCTATGACTAGGATGGCTGGAGTCTTTGACAATTTTTAGGGCCTTCCTCTGACACCGCCTGGTATAGAGGTCCTGGATGGTAGGAAGCTTGGCCCCGGTGATGTACTGCTGCCGGACGCATTACCCTCTGTAGTGTCTTGAGGTTGGAAGCCAAGCGGTTGCCATACCAGGCAGTGATGCAAACCGTCAGGATGCTCTCGATGGTGTAGCTGTAAAATCTTTTGAGGATCTGAGGACCCATGCCAAATCTTTTCAGTCTCCAGAGGGGGAATAGGTTTTGTCGTGCCCTCTTCAAGACTGTCTTGGTGTGCTTGGACCATGTTAGTTTGTCAGTTTGTACATGTAGTTTGTTGGTGATGTGGACGCCAAGGAACTTGAAGCTCTCAACCTGCTCCACTACAGCCCCATCGATGAGAATGGGGTGTGCTCGGTCCTCCTTTTCCTGTAGTCCACATTCATCTCCTTTGTCTTGATCACATTGAGGGAGAGGTTGTTGTCCTTGAGCCACACGGTCAGGTCTCTGACCTCCTCCCTATAGGCTGTCTCATCATTGTCGGTGATCAGGCCTACCACTCTTGTCATCAGCAAACTTAATGATTGTGTTGGAGTCGTGCCTGGCTGTGCAGTCATGAGTGAACAGGAGGGGGGGACTGGAGGGGACTGAACACGCACCCCTGAGGGGCCCCCGTGTTGAGGATCAGCGTGGCGGATGTGTTGTTACCTACCCTTACCACCTGGGGGCAGCCCATCAGGAAGTCCAGGATCCAGTTGCAGAGGGAGGTGTTTAGTACCAGGGTCCTTCGCTTAGTGATGAGCATTGAAGGCACTATGGTGTTGAACACTGAGCAGTAGTCAATGAATAACATTCTCACATAGGTAATCCTTTTGGCCAGGTGTGAAAGGGCAGTGTTGAGTGCAATAGAGATTGCATAATCTGTGGATCTGTTGGTACGGTATGCAAATTGGAGTGGGTCTAGGGTTTCTGGGATAATGATGTTGATGTGAGCCATGACCAGCCTTTCAAAGCATTTCATGGCTACAGCTGTGAGTCCTACGGGTCGGTAGTCATTTAAGCAGGTTACCTTAGTTTTCTTGGGCACAGGGACTATGGTGGTCTGCTTGAAACATGTTGGTATTACAGACTCAGACAGGGAGAGGTTGAAAATATCAGTGAAGACACTTGCCAGTTGGTCAGTGCATGCTAGGGGGGTATATGTCCTGGTAATCCGTCTGGCCCTGCGGCCTTGTGAATGTTGACCTGTTTAAAGGTCTTATTCACATCGGCTGCGGAGAGCGTGATCACACAGTCGTCCGGAACAGCTCATGCTCTCCTGCATGTTTCAGTGTTACTTGCCTCGAAGCGAGCATAGAAGTTATTTTGTTTGTCTGGTAGGTTCCTGTAACTGGGCAGCTCTCGGTTGTCCTTCCCTTTGTAGTCTGTAATAGTTTACAAGCCCTGCCACATCCGAAAGAGCGTCGGAGCCGGTGTAGTACGATTCGATCTTAGTCCTGTATTGATGCTTTGCCAGTTTAATGGTTCGTCGGAGGGCATAGTGGGATTTCTTATAAGCTTCCAGGTTAGAGTCCCACTCCTTGAAAGCGGCAGCTTTACCCTTTAGCTCAGTGCGAATGTTGCCCGTAATCCATGGCTTCTAGTAGGGGTATGTACGTAAAGTCACTGTTGGGTCGACATCCTCAATGCACTTATTGATAAAGAAAGTTACTGATGTGGTGTAATCCTCAATGCCATCGAAAGAATCCCGGAACATAATCCAGTCTGTGCTCGAAAAGCAGTCCTGTAATTTAGGATCTGCTTCATCTGACCACTTTTTTATAGACCGAGTCACTGGTGCCTCCAGCTTAAATTTTTGCTTGTAAGCAGGAATCAGGAGGATAGAATTATGGTCAGATTTGCCAAGTGGAGAGCGAGGGAGAGCTTTGTATGCATCTCTGTGTGTGGAGTAACGGTGGTCTAGATTTTTTTTCCTCTGGTTGCACATTTAACATGCTGATAGAAATTAGGTAAAACTGATTCAAGTTTCCCTGCATTAAAGTCTCCGGCCACTAGGAGCGCCTCTGGATGAGCATTTTCCTGTTTGCTTATGGCGCTATACAGCTCCTTGGGTGTGCGGTTTAAGTGCCAGCATCTGTGGTGGTATGTAGACAGCTATGAAAAATACAGATGAAAACTCTCTAGGTCGATAGTGTGGTCTACAGCTTATCTGGTGATACTCTACCTCAGGCGAGCAAAATCTCAAGACTTCCTTAGATATCGTGCACCAGCTGTTGTTTACATATATGCATAGGCCTCCTGCCGATAGAGTGTATAACCAGCCAGCTGTACGTTCTTAATGTCGTCATTCAGCCACGACTCGGTGAAACATAAGATATTACAGTTTTTAATGTCCCGTTGGTAGTATATACGTGCTTTCAGTTCGTCCTATTTATTTTCCAGCGATTGAACTTTAGCTAGCAGGACGGAAGGCAAAGGCGGATTAGCCACTTGTCGCCTGATCTTCACAAGGCACACTGATCTTTTTCCGCAAAATCTCAGTTTCCTTCTCCAGTGAATGACGGGGATTTGGGCCTGGTCGGTGTCTGTAGTATATCCCTCCCGTCCGACTCATTGAAGAAAAACTCTTTGTCTAATCTGAGGTGAGTAATCACAGTTCTGATGTCCAGAAGCTCTTTTCGGTGATACGAGACAGTAGCAGCAACATTATGTACAAAACAAGTTACGAACAATGCGAAAAAAATAGAAAAAAATAGCATAGTTGGTTAAGAGCCGATAAGACGGCAGCCATCACATATAATATAAAGGGTTATTCTAATGTTGTAATACGTTAATGTCCCTTTATTTTAGAAGATTACAGTGCATTTGGAAAGTATTCAGTCCTCTTGACTTTTTCCACATTTTGTTACGTTACAGCCTTATTCTATAAACGATTAAATTAGATTTTTTTCCTCATCAATCTACACACAATAGTCCATAATGACAAAGCAAAAACAGGTTTTTAGAAATTTTTGGAAATGTATAAATAAGAAAAAGCTGAAAAATCACATTTACATAAGTATTCAGGCGTTTTACTCAGCACTTTGTTGAAGCACCTTTGGCAGCGATTACAGCCTCAAGTCTTCTTGGGTATGACACTACAAACTTGGCACACATGTATTTGGGGAGTTTCTCCCATTCTCCTCTGCAGATCCTCTCAAGCTCTGTCAGGTTGGAGGGGGTGTGTCGCTGCAAAGCTATTTTCAGGTGTGTCCAGAGATGTTTGATCGGGTTCAAGTCCTGGCTCCAGCTGGGCCACTCAAGGACATTCAGAGACTTGTCCACAAGCCACTCCTGCGTTGTTTTGGCTGTGTGCTTGGGGTCGTTGTCCTGTTGGAAGGTGAACTTTCGTCCCAGTCTGAAATCCTGAGTGCTCTGGAGCAGGTTTTCATTAAGGATCTCTGTATTTTGCACCGTTCATCTTTCCCTCGATCCTGATTAGTCTCCCAGTCCCTGCTGCTGAAAAACATCTCCACAGCATGATGCTGCCACCACCATGCTTCACCGTAGGGATGGTGCCATGTTTCCTCCATACGTGATGCTTGTCATATAAGGCAAAAAAATTAGACCTTAGATATCTCTGTTTTTCTATATATGTTGGTTAGGTCAGGGTGTGACTAGAGTGGGTACGCTAGTTTTGTATGTCTAGGGTTTTTGTATGTCTACGGTTTTTGTATGTCTAGGGGTGTTGTATGTCATGGGGTTTTGTATGTCTATGTTGGCCTGATATGGTTCCCAATCAGAGACAGCTGTTTATCGTTGTCTCTGATTGGGGATCATATTTAGGTAGCCATTTTCCCATGGTTATTCGTGGGATCTTGTCTACATTGAGTTGCCTGAGTGCATAACAGTAGCTCCACGTTTCGGTTGTTCTTTATTTGTTTTGTTTTGGTGAGATTCAATTTCTTAACAATATGTGGAACTCTACTCACGCTGCGCCTTGGTCCAATCATTACGACGATCGTAACAGAAGATCCCACCAAAAATAGACCAAGCAGCGTGTACAGGAAGAGTGGACTTGGGAGGAGATCCTGGATGGAAAAGGACCCTGGACGCAGGCCGGGGAGTATCGCCGTCCTAAGGAGGAGATAGAGGCAGCGAAAGCGGAACGGTGACGATACGAGTATATAGATCAACGGAGCAAGCACGAGAGGCAATCCCAATAAAAAAAATGGGGGGAGGCACATGGAGCAGTCGGCGAAGTTGAGGGGTGAGTCAGAGACTGTCGAGGAGTTATTGGACGAATTGGAGGAGAGTGAACGGAGGGGAGAGTTAGAGACCTTCGAGGAGTTGTTGGTCAAATTGGAGGAGAGTGAAGAGAGAGAGCTGTTGGTTTGGCGTAGTATGCAAGGCATTCGCCCTATGGAGCGTGTTAGCTGTCCGATGCCACCTGTGTCAGTTCCTCGTACTCGTCCTAAAATGTGTGTTAAAGTTCCGGAACAATTGATGCCGGCTATACACACCAGGTCTCCAGTGTACCTTCACAACCCAGTGCGTCCTGTGCCAACTCCTCGCACTCTCCCTCAAGTGCGTTTCTCAGTCAGGTGTGTCCTGTTCCAACTCCTCGCACTCTCCCTCAAGTGCGCTTTCCCAGTCAGGTGTGTCCTGTTCCTTCTCCTCGCACTCTCCCTCAAGTGCATGTCCACAGTCCAGTACGTCCTGTGCCTCCTCTTCGCACTCGCCCTGAGGTGCGTGTCATCAGCCCGGTGCCACCTATACCGGTCCCACGCATCAGGTCTCCAGTGCGCCTCCACAGTCCAGTACTTCCTGCGACGATCTACGGTCCGGTTCCTCTGGCAACGATCCACGGTCCGGAGCCTCCGGCAACGATCCACGGTCCAGGGCCTCCAGAGATGACCCACGGCCCGGAGCTTCCGGCGACGATCCACGGTCCGGGGCCTCCAGAGACGACCCACGGTCCGGAGCTTCCAGAGCTGCGTCCAGAACCGGAGCCGCCACCAAGGGTAGATGCCCACCCGGACCCTCCCCTATAGGTTCAGGTTTGTGGCCGGGAGTCCGCACCTTTGGGGGGGGGGGGGGTACTGTCACGCCCTGACCTTAGATATCTCTGTTTTTCTATATATTTTGGTTAGGTCAGGGTGGGTATGCTAGTTTTGTATGTCTAGGGTTTTTGTATGTCTACAGTTTTTGTATGTCTAGGGGTGTTGTATGTCTAGGGGTTTTGTATGTCTATGTTGGCCTGATATGGTTCCCAATCAGAGACAGCTGTTTATCGTTGTCTCTGATTGGGGATCATATTTAGGTAGCCATTTTCCCATGGTTATTCGTGGGATCTTGTCTACATTGAGTTGCCTGAGTGCATACCAGTAGCTCCACGTTTCGTTTGTTCTTTATTTGTTTAGTGTTGGTGAGTTTCGATTTATTAAAAATATGTGGAACTCTACTCACTCTGCGCCTTGGTCCAATCATTACGACGATCGTAACAAGAATCTTGGTTTCATCAGACCAGAGAATCTTGTTTCTCATGGTTTGAGAGTCTTTATGTGCCTTTTGGCAAACTCCGAGCGGGCTGTTATTTGCCTTTTACTGAGGAGTGGCTTCCGTCTGGCCACTCTACCATAAAGGCCTGATTGGTGGAGTGCTGCAGAGATGGTTGTTCTTCTGGAAGGTACTCCTATCTCCACAGAGAAACTCTGGAGCTCTATCAGAGTGACCATTGGGTTCTTGGTCACCTCCCTGACCGAGCCCTTCTCCCCCGATTGCTCAGTTTGGCCCGACGACCAGCTCTAGGAAGAGTCTTGGTGATTCTAAACTTCTTCCATTAAGAATGATGGAGGCTACTGTGTTCTTCCGGACCTTCAATGCTACAGACATTTTTTGCTACCCTTCCCCAAATCTGTGCCTGAGCTCAATTTTGAGTCTCATAGCAAAGGCTCTGAATACTTATGTAAATAAGGTATTTCTGTTTATTTTTATATAAATTTGCAAATATTCTATAAACCTGTTTTCGCTTTGTCTTTATGGGGTATTGTGTGTAGATTGATGAGTAAAATAAATAATTTAATACATTTTAGAATAAGGCTGTAACGTAACAAAATGTGGAAAAGGTCATGGGGTCTGAATACTTTCCGAATGCCCTGTATGTAATTGTTTTATGATTGTATTGAATGTTCATATTATGGAGGGCATTAAGAGGTATGAGCTGTGATACGGATCCAGTTTGTATTTATGTTACTGTAAACACAGGACTTGCAAACATCCAGTAAACAGTGCTGCTGAGGTATTTTCTGTGACATGGAACTTTGAGCTATGGCATCCTGAGACATCCCGTGTGGTAAGCCTAGATTCAATCAGATCACATGTATAGAGAGTTCGGCCATGTTTTTGAATGGCTGCCATGTTAGCGCCTTTATTCTCAAAATGTTGATGATGTAACAATACCAGAGTGCCTCCGACAATTCCCTATTAAATGACCCGCTGTAAACAACCAAAACAGAGCAGCGAATTTATCAGACTATTTATTGATTAGTATTCGGTGTATCCAAGTCTGCACTGTGTTTTCAACAAATTGCATATCTGCTGTCACTGGACATGCATCTTCATAGGTTTTGAATGCTATCAGAAATAAACAGCACAATGCAGTGTCAATTATCCTGTAGCAATGGCTATGGAGGAGAAAGTGATGCTCTCGGAACGTTCAGACAGAATCTGCATTGGCCCAACTCTGTATATCAGCATTTCTTAAAGTATGGGTGGTGAACCAAAGTGGGATCATGTTAAGGGTGGGTCGCCACAAGTTTTTAGGAACTCAGTAGTAGAATACACAAGGTGCAATTTCAAAATGTGTTTGTGCATCAGCAGTTTTTCTCCTTTATGACATTCAACTCAATTCAGTTCAATTTAAGGGTCTTTATTGGCATGGTAAACATATGTTTACATTGCCAAAGCAAGTGAAATAGATAATAAATAAAAGTGAAATAAACAATAAAAAATGAACAGTAAACATTACACTCACAAAGGTTCCAAAAGCATAAAGACATTTCAAATGTCATATTATGTTTATATACAGTGTTCTAATGATGTACAAAGAGTTCAAGTACAAAAGGGAAAATGGGCAACACCCTTCCAGGTGTCACTTCACCAGAGCTCCCATCTTGGTTCATCCTGACCCGTCCCGCCAGTTCGTGGTGGAGGCCGATGCTTCGGAGTGGCGGCTGTCCTGTCCCAGCAGTCTGCCCTGGACCTCAAGTAACATCCCTGTGCCTTCTTCTCCCACCGCCTCAATGCCACGGAGAGGAACTACGATGTGGGGAATCGTGAGCTTCTCGCGATGGCGTTGGAGGAGTGGAGGCACTGGCTGGAGGGGGCGGAACATCCATTCATTGTGTGGACCGACCACAAGATCCTGGAAAATCTCCGCACCGCCAAGCGCCACAATTCCAGGCAGGCTAGGTGGGCCCTGCTGTTCACCTGGTTCAACTTCTCCCTCTCCTACCAGCCGGGATCCAAGAATGTCAGGCCGCATGCGCTGTCACGCCGCTATAGCTCCACGACTACTACCCTGGAACCTGAGACCATTCTTCCCATCTCGTGCCTGGTGACGGCACTCAGCTGGGGAATAGGGAAGCAGGTTCCAGAGGCGCAGCATTCCCAGCCGAACCCCGGGGGGGTCCAGATAACCGGATGTTTGTGCCTGATGCGGTCTGCTCCACGGTCCTGGAGTGGGCCCACTTCTCCAGGCTTGCCTGCCACCCGGGCTCCTGTCGGACCCTGGCTTTTGTGTGACAACACTTTTGGTGGCCTACCATAGTTCCTGACGTCTCCGCATTCGTTGCCTCTTGCACGGTCTGTGCACAGAACAAGACTCCTTGGCAAACTCCAGCTGGTCTCCTCCAACCTCACCGTCCCTCAACCTCGCCTTCCCTGGTCTCACATCTCCATGGACTTTGTCACGGGTCTCCCCCCGTCTGATGGCAACACCACCATCCTGACTGTTGTGTATCGGTTTTCCAAAGCCGCCCACTTCATTCCTCTACCCAAGCTACCCTCTGCCAAAGAGACGGCCCGGCTCATGGTGCAGCACATCCTCTGGAGCCATGGACTGCAAGTTGACATGGTCTCCGACCGGGGTCCTCAGTTTTCTTCCTGGTTCTAGAAGGCTCTCTGCACCCTCATTGGGTCATCGGCCAGCCTGTCCTCTGGGTTCCACCTCCAGTCCAACGGCCAGTCGGAGCGAGCCAACAAGGACCTTGAGACTACTCTGTGCTGCCTGGTCAACACCAACCCCACCACATGGAGCCAGCAGCTTGTGTGGGTCGAATACGCCCACAACACCCTTCCCTGCTCTCCCGCAGGCCTATCACGTTGTACCTAGATGAGAGCCCGGTCGGCCCTCCTCAAGACCACCTCCAGGTATCGACGACAAGTGGATCGCAACTGGACCCCGGCTCCCCGGAATCGTCTCGAGCAGAAGGTATGGCTGTCCACCCGGGATCTGCCCCTCCAGGCAGAGGTCAATAATGTTTTTGTGCTTGTCTCCACCCTCCTCCAGGTGTTTCTCATCTTCCCCATTATCCCCTGGGTACTTATACCTGTGTTCTCTGTTTGTCTGTTGCCAGTTCATTTTGTCTGTGAAACCTACCAGCGTTTGTTCCCCTGCTCCTGCCTGTTTCTTGCTCCTGTTTTCTAGTCCTTCCCAGTTTTGACTGTTCTGCCTGCCCTGAGCCTGAACCTAGCTGCCATTCTGGATTCTTTGCACCCTTTCTGGATTATTGACCCCTGCCTGCATTTGACCTGCCGTTTGCCTGCCCCTGTATTAGAAATAAACTTTTGTTTCTTTGACACTGTCTGTATCTGGGTCATACCTGAAACCTGATAAAATCACTGGACATATTGATGGAAACATAGCTAGGGTCACAAAGCCATACCCGTCCCACTCACGTTAGAAGCTTAGAAGGAGAAAATGTAGTCTATATAGAAATAATGATGCTCAAATTGAAAATCATTAAACAAAATAATGAGGATTTCTATCAACCTCCGACAGCGCCAAAACAACCGCTATGCATGTGTCTACTAGCCCGGATCTGATAGAATCTATCCCTTAGTTTCCTAAGTTCTAAGAGGCAGCATGCTCTGAGGTTGTGTGGTAGAATAATATGGTCGGTGAGGCCAGGCCAGGTGGTCCTCTGGGGACGAGGGGACGAGGATGGGGGCTGGTCCGAGGGAGGGAGACGTTATCCTGCTGCTTCACTGAACTCCAAATCAAACCAGATGGAGTCATTTATGCCAATTAGCTCCAGTATTGTGAGTGGAGTCAATTAGACCTTTTATCTTTATTCAGAGGAAAGCCGGCAGCTGTAAAGCTATGTTTTGGTGGGGATTTGGCCACCCTCCCCTAAAGCAGTTAGAGTCACGATCGTTAGCATGCTCATAGAGGCAGAAGAAGGGACTGGAAGACATTTGATTTATTTTTTATTGAACCTTTATTTAACTAGGCAAGCCAGTTAAGAACAAATTATTACTAACAATGACAGCCTAGGAACAGTGGGTTAACTGCCTTGTTCAGGGGCAGAACGACAGATTTTTACCTTGTCAGCTCTGGGATTCGATCGAGCAACCTTTCGGTGTTTGGGTTATATGTGTGTGTGTGAGCATGCATGGGTGTGTGCGGGTGGCCATAGAAAATTGAGCTGATTGGGATAACTGTTTGAACTGGGGTTTTCAAAGTGTGCGGTTTGAATTCGGGATATTTGGAAAGGGTCAAATGTATTGGTTGGGTTGGATGTACAAGGATAAATGTGGGATTATAAAATGAAAGACTTGACCTAAAAACCACAAGGAGACTGCATTTACAAAAACGACCCCGCAAACACAAAACAATGGTTGGTCTGGTGTTGGATATTCTATTGCTAAATGTTTCTTTCCTCTGTGGTGAGAGTATTTTGTTCCTGAGTGCAGTTGGTGAGAGGGATTGAGTTCTGCAGAGGAATGTTGCTGTAGTGCCTCCCTCTCTTTCATCCCTCTCTCTCTCTCCTCTAATCATTCTCTCCATCGCTTACTCAGCCTTTGCTTGACTCCTTTCGTGATGGTCCACTTCACTTAGCTCATAAACAATGCCCCAGCCCCCTCCACACCTTCATATTTCTCCCTCCTATGAACACTAACCGGGCTCTGCTGCCTTTCTACCTCCAAGTCATACTGGACCTTTTGCCAGCACAATTATAATTAGTTGAGGAGCTGCAGCACAGCAAGATATTCCCCTAATACGTCTTCATCCGAGCCGTGTGTGAGGTTATATTGAGAATGTTAAAATGATAATGTGCTCATTATACACTTATTCAAACAAAGTGGGATTTTATCCTGAGTGTGATTCCCTCTATGTTCTAGACAGGGTTGTCTAAATGTAGCTATCATAATAACATAACTGGGCAGGATGTAAGTGAGACAGACATGTGATTTTGCCAAGTTAAAACATGCAGTTTGTGGAGTGTGCACACAAGCTGAACATATCAGTACCAACCAATGACTACCTCACTGGTTTGTTACTGCACTATTGGACATTACCCTCTAATGGTGGGGGTATTTGAATTTAATTTAGGAAAATACTTTTCCGTTTGGTGCAGTGACACAGTCCCATGGGTATCAGCCACCAACCACGGTTGAGCTTCATTTCAGTGCCTCTCAATGAAACCGTTTCTAATTGTCCCTGCAATGCTTATCAACACTGCCAATCCCAACTAGAGCGGAAAGACGGACCAATTTTCCCATTACTACAGGAGCAGAAAATGGAGGATAGCTGAGGGGATGGGGGAGCCTGGCCTCTCAGGAGAGCACTGCAGATGGCTTCATCTCTAAGTTCAAAAACACAGACAGGAGGGATGGGGTGAGGGGCACTCATTTGGCTTGTACACACACACACACCCATATACACACGTGCACTCTCTCTTACACACACACACACACACACACACACACACACACACACACACACACACACACACACACACACACACACACACACACACACACACACACACACACACACACACACACACACACACACACACACACACACACACACACACACACACACACACACACACACACACACACACACACACACACTGACAACACGCAATCAATTTGCTTTTACCTCCTTTCTGTAGCCAGACACTGCTCCTGTACACAGTCCCACAGCACAAAGTGGAGGGGGAAGATTTTTACTGAGATCACAGCCATTTTCCCCCGTGTAAACACCCCAATCAATCAATCAATCAATCAATCAAACAAATGTATTTATAAAGCCATTTTTACATCAGCTGATGTCACAAAGTGCTATATAGAAACCCAGCCTAAAACCCCAAACAGCCAGCAATGCAGATGTAGAAGCACAGACCATGACCATGGCAGTCAGATGAGACTGGACAGACAGTCTGCCTTCCCTCTCTTCATCACTATATCACTGGGTCATTTCACCTTTCCAATGCCTTTCATGTTTGGATTTTCACTCAGAATGTGGAAATTTACTTTGGAGTTTCCAGGTGATCTAGAACTGTGTTTTTAGACTGCAGAGGAATGCAAAAGCAACCGTGGTTGAGTGGTTATGACAACAAGCGGCCTCATGATAAAATCATTTGGACTTGGATTCACGTGGAGGTACTCCACTACATTGGGATTGAGATTCATTTGTTTACTTGCTTACATGAAGGAATGTTTATTCAGAGACATACAGTATACTGTGAGATCACTGGACGAACAACAACAGGGTAAAGTGTGTGTGTGTGTGTGTGTGTGTGTGTGTGTGTGTGTGTGTGTGTGTGTGTGTGTGTGTGTGTGTGTGTGTGTGTGTGTGTGTGTGTGTGTGTGTGTGTGTGTGTGTGTGTGTGTGTGTGTGTGTGTGTGTGTGTGTGTGTGTGTGTGTGTGAAGGAGAGACTGCCATGACTAACTCCCCCGTCTAGTATCAGTGCAGACATCTCCAAGTCTACTGCAGAGTGTCTACAGTCTGGCTCCATACGGCTTATCAGAGTTCCTCATTGACTTACACAATAATAGAGCACACACACACACACACACAAACACCCACACACACAATCACAAGTATCATTATCCACCGAGAACATTTTGTATTTTGGGGGCTAATCGAATCAACTTAAAAGGAGAGTATTATTTCAACTTAATCGCCCTAATAGCTTTTTGATTATGTCAAGTCCACTGAAGTACATAAACATGCAACTTTAAGATAAAAGGCTCTTGTCTGTAACATACTAACTCCATATACATTATACAATCAATTCACACACGTAGGTCTCTCTCTGCAGTCACTGAGGTCATGAACAGTAGAGAATAAGTAAGTAGACAGAGATAAGAAACCAAGATGGTGGAGTGACTGTTGGAGTATTTATGTACTTGTATTTATTCAGGGGAGCCCTATTGAGACCAGTGTCTCATTTGCAATGGTGCCCTGAGGACAAAAATGCCATCAATACAACAACAAAATATAAAATAAACTATAAGACAGCTATAAATACATTACATCAGGTTATTACAACAAGTTACAATAATAATTCGAAACAATTGCACACTTCAGTGAACTCATTTAACAACAGAGTTTTAAACGGCCCTATCGGGATTCCATTTGTAATTAGGGAATCCATTTGTAATTAGGGAATCCAGTTGTAATTAGGGAATCCAGTTGTAATTAGTTTTGTAAGGTATTCCATAACTGTGGTGCGTTAAAACAAAAGGGGATTTACCAAAGTTTGTGGAGACAAGCGGGACCTCGTGTCACGACTTCCACCGAAGGTAGTTCCTCTCCCTGTTCGGAGTCGCCGGTCTACTAGCCATCACCGATCACTTTTTCCTTTTCTGTGTGTATATATTTACCCTGTTGCCTGCCTAGGTTTGTGCGGGATTATTATTTTATTGTGATGTAGCTCGGTGAGGTTATGCCCTATTTCTTGTTTTCACGGATTTAATAAGAGTGTGTTATTGTCGGAGCTTTATTTGTTCCTCCGTGCGTTTGTACGGGTTCTCTGTTGTCGAGGGCGTTTTACTTTTGGATTGTGCCATACCTGTGTTGGTGGACTTGCCAATTAAAGTACGCTTCTCAGACATCTCTGCTCTCCTGCGCCTGACTCCTTCACCTACCTCCTAAACGCAACATTATCACACCTCAAGTTAGTAGTAATAAGTGTGGGATACACAAGGTATACACCGTCCAACGAAATGCTTACTTGTAGGTTCCTTCTTGACAATGTATTGTTTCTTTTTTTATTCAACTTTTACTTATTCAGGTGAGCCCAACTGAGACCAGGGTCTCATTCTCAATGGTGCCCTGAGAACAAAGAATTCACAAAATCAACATGATAATTCAATAAAACAGCAAAAAAGAAATGACAAGCTACAGCAATTACATTTGAACAACACAAATCAATTTTTACAATCAACTAAAACACTCGCAAACCTCAGAAAATTCATTCCTTATCAGCATAATAAACTGCCCTATTGGCACCAGCGATTCAAGAGGTTTGTTAACAATTCCAAACATGGGGGGACATGGGGGGGACTACAGTTTTTCCCAATTGCCAAAACACAATTTTGCAAACTAGGCTGGTTTTATCAAAATACTTAACACAATTCACAAAACCACACACCCAAACTGCAAAATACCTCATATATCCTGCAAAATGAAGCACTGCAACCAAAACTACATATAGCATTATCAAAATCAAACATTTGCACGAAATTGCACACACTTCAATCATATTACCAGATTTTTGTCTAACCAACTACACACTGTTGGGCATAATGAAAAGCACTCTCGTCTTTAGTATGCTTTGCCATAATACTAAAATAGTTTAAATTGTAGAAAATTCTTCAGATGCACAGAAATATTTGCAGATACACACACATGCTGTTGAAACATTTTAATTTAAAATTTTCACCAAACAAGTCAGTGCAACATATGCACAGCAGATATATTTACATTGGACTGAACAAAAATATGCTCACAAAAAAACAGTAAACTGAAAAAGAACATTGCAGAAAAAAAGTGCAGAAAAAATATATAGAAAAAAAGAGGCAAGAAAAATAATTAGGCAGCATCTTGCCGCACAGCTGGGTCTGGCCACAACGCCTCGTCCACATCACAGGCAATATCTTCCCTTGCCAGACATCGAGGGAAGAAGCGCCTTGAGTGCCTTATCCATCCCTGAATCGCACCCACATCAATCTCATCACATGCCTCTTCCATAGACTGCACAAGAGGCATGCGCACAAAGGGCTGCCGGTCGTATACCTTCCACCGCCATGCCGAAAATAACTTTTCTATGGGGTTCAGAAATGGCGAGTATGGTGGGAGGTATTGCACGAGAAATGGTGGGTGGTCAGCAAACCAGTTTTGGACTGGGGCTGCAAGATGAAAGCTCACGTTGTCCCATACTACAACGTACCTGTAACACTCGTCGTTAGGAGAAAGAGAGGAGGACCAAGATGCAGCGTGGTGAGTACTCATATTCCTTTTAATGAAAACCGAATACTCGAACAAAACAACAAAATAACGAATAAACGAGAATAACACGAAACGAAACAATCCTGTCTGGTGACATACACAAAGACACAGGAAACAGGAACAATCATCCACAACCCACAAACAAAACAGGCTACCTAAATATGGCTCCCAATCAGAGACAACGACAAACACCTGCCTCTGATTGAGAACCATATCAGGCCAAACACATAGAAATAGACAAACTAGACAAACAACATAGAATGCCCACTCAGATCACACCCTGACCAAACAAAACATAGAAACATACAAAGCAAACTATGGTCAGGGCGTGACAGTACCGGGTTCTTTGATGGTCTGCATCATTCATACGCTCTGGTGGTATGAGAATGTTGTGGAGTCTGTCCAGAAATGTGAGAATATGGGCTGTGTTGTATGGTCCAAGGTTGGCATAACGGTGGAGGACACCATGCGTATTGGAGATGGCAGCGCACATTGTGATGTTCCCACCACGTTGGCCAGGAACATCTATAATGGCTCTGTGGCCAATGACATTTCTCCCCCTTCTTCTGGTCTTTGCTAGGTTGAACCCAGCCTCATCGATAAAGATGAACTCATGTGGGATTGCATGAGCATCCATTTCCAGTACTCCCTGAAAACAAAGAAAAAAAGCAGTCAATATGGTGTTATCCAGTACACTGGTAAACAATGTTGCGTGTAGTGTACTGCAGTCAATATTGTACTTACATCCACATACGCTCGTCTGACTTCTTTGTTTCTTTGAGAGTTTCTCTCAAACGGCACCTTATAAAGTTGTTTCATTCTGATTTGGTTTCGCTTGAGAATGCGAGCCAATGTGGACAGACTGACTCGTTGAATTTTGTTGAAGATGGTGTTGTCTTGGATGATGTGGCTTTGAATTTCTCGTAATCTGATTTCATTATTTTCCAAAACCAAGTTTACAATGGCAGCTTCCTGTACCCCGGTGAACATTTGGCCCCTTCCTCCACCATGGTTGCATCTCTCAGTCCTTTAGAAAAACAAAAAAACAAAAATATAGGGCTTGGACAATGCAGCCTAAAGATATTTCCCCCACAGTAGAGTAAATTCTACAGGAAATTTGTGCAGTTAGTGTATGACATCAGCCATTCATGAAGTAAACAAGTGTCACCCAACTGATACACTATGACATGGGGTGTACTACATAGTGTGAAATAAATTTTGGTTACATACCTGTACTCCAGTCTAAATGTCCGGATGACACAGGCGACAGTAAAACGGCTCAAGTTGGGCTGCACTCTGTCCAGCCTCTCGCATTGTCAGCCCATGGTTGATGACATAATCAACTAAGGTTGCTCTGATTTCATTTGAAAGTTGTTGTCTTCTTTGGCCATGAACTCCTCTACCAGCTCTACCCCTACCTCTCACTCATCCTCCCCCTCTCATTCTCACCCTCCCTCTTCATCTTCCTCTTCCTCTCTCTGCAATGGCTTCCATTGTTGTTGTAAAACAAAAGGTGCTCACCTGTGGTCTTTTCATAGTGCTTACTTGCTGATTGAAGTGGTAACAATTAACCATTGAGGTGTTTGGTCAGGTGGCACATGTATTGGCCAATTAGCTCATGTAGTGTCATTTTGAATGGCAGTGTTTTGAAATGGCAAACATGTGACTTTATGTCAGATTGTTGTGTCTTATGCAGAGAACCGTGTGCAGTGCGTTTAAAAAGTGCCATTTTGAATTGCAAATTGTGTGTAAAGCAGAAAATGTGTTTAGACTTTTGGAGACTTGAGAAGAGGTTTTGCTCTCTGTGTGTCAGTTTAAATAATCATTTTAGTGTGTTAGTAATTGGAAAAAACTGTAAAACTAAAGGCTGATAAGAAATAACAAAATATAAGAACACGAACAGTAAATATAAATATTTTAGCATAAGTATAATACAGGAAGGCACCATTTGTAGTACAATATTTACATGTGTTTTGGGGAAGGGAGATTGGGGACCAAGTGTTAAAATTGTGCAGTATTTAGCAATCATAATAAGAGTCTGGTAGCAGCAGATGTGATGTGTGTGTGTAGCATAAATGAATGTGTGTGTGTGTGTGTGTGTGTGTGTGTGTGTGTGTGTGTGTGTGTGTGTGTGTGTGTGTGTGTGTGTGTGTGTGTGTGTGTGTGTGTGTGTGTGTGTGTGTGTGTGTGTGTGTGTGTGTGTGTGTGCTAAGGTGCAGAGAATCAGAGCAGGTGGTCAGTCCAGTTCAAGTGTACAGCCGTCTGATGGCTTGTAGATAGAAACTGTCTCTGAGACTGTTGGTATCAGACCTCATGCTCCGATACCGTCTGCCCGATGGTAAGAGAGTGAACAGCTCGTGGCTGGGGTGTGTGGGGTCCTTAATGATGCTGCAGGCTTTCCTCAGGCACTGTTTGGAATAGATGTCCTGGATGGGTGGGAGCACAGTCCCAGTGATGTACTCTTACATCTTATGTCCTGCTACGTCTCTAAACCTTGACTGGGAATAGAGAATTCAGTTCAACAGCAGTTTGGGATGGCTCACACAGAGACACTGTGATGACAAACCACAAGCTGACTTGCGATGACAAACCACAAGCTGACACGTATACAGTGTTGACTTGCTTGCCTTGTGCGTGACACTCACCCGTATCCCAGACAAAAACACACACACATCACCCTCCCCACTCCACCCACACACACACACACACACACACACACACACACACACACACACACACACACACACACACACACACACACACACACACACACACACACACACACACACACACACACACACACACACACACACACACACACACACACACACACACACACACACACACACACACACACACACACACACACACCCTGCCATGCCCCCTATTGTCTATGTGTTCAGGTGTGTGGGTGCTGATAAGGGGTGGAGGTGCCCCATGGTTCAGTGAGGTGGGTGTCCATGGGGGTTGGCTGGGGAGAGCTCTGCCCTTGGCCCTGTGCTGGCATTTCCAAAGTGGGGAAGCAGCATGGAGGAGGGTAGGCAGACGCTGCTTATCATCCCAGAGACCAAGGCACAGACACTCAGCAGAGCCATGGGGAGTTGGCCTCCCGACCCACTGCACCAGCACTGAGCATCACCACCCTGCTTCACGCAGACCTTTCCCCAAACCATGAGCGCTGTCTGGCTGGGGGCCCTGTCAGTGTCACACACTCACAGGAAAACCGCAGTCCCACACTCTGAGGTTGAGACGGGCTCCTGAATCAGGCCTGCACACCTCTAACCCCAGTCTGAAATGATATCTCTCTTGAAATGCCATAGCACACGACCACATTCAGTGACATTTCAGCTGCTGTGCTACTTCTGATCAGCATCATCCTCTCCTGCTTATGTACAATACATGGCTTCAGACAGGCAGGTACAAAACCTTCATGCACTGACTAAATGTGAGTGTAATGGTGGTTTGATACTGTAACTGTAAGAAGGGCAACATTTTTTCCTTTGATAATCAGACATATTTTGATGCTCACAGGCACCCCATAGCAGAGGTTGATTAATGTATAAAGACTCCTGAGTTTGTTTTATTTTCTATATGGAGGCTTTTCCGGTAGGAGGCAGATATTCCTATGCCATCTGTGGTGATTATGTGATTGCTTAGGGTACATGCAAACCTGTGATATAGCAGGGGTCAAGCCCCATAAGCTGGGGGGTCTGGGACCATGCTGAGTTCAGTCCCAACGTGCCAGCGCTCAGACCGCCTTCCCCTGGAAGGCTTGAGCTCTTATTTTTAGGACTTCAATTAGAGAGCTTGGCTGGGATGGTGTGAGTTAACTTTAATGGGCAATTAAGGATTGTGTGCCTTGAAAGCATGCCCTTTTGAGGAGTGGGAGAAAGGCATTCATTACACATGGTTGTAAATGTAGACAGCAGGACACAGTGTGCTGCTGGTGTAGAGAAGAATAAAACATCTGTAAGTTATCATCAAAAACAGCAGTGATACGCTGACCAGCTGGCAAGTGTCTTCACTGACACTTTCAACCTGTACTTGACCCAGTCCTTAATACCTACATGTTTCAAGCAGACCATCATAGTCCCTGTGCCCAAGAATACGAAGGTAACCTGTCTAAATGACTAACGCTCCGTAACACTCTCATCTGTAGCCATGAAATCCTTTGAAAGGCTGGTCACGGCTCACATCAACATCCCCATCCAAGACACCCTGGGCCCACTCCAATTCACATACTGCCCCAAAAGATCCACAGATGACGCAATCTCTATTGCACTCCACACTGCCCTTTCCCAACCTGGACAAGAGGAATACCTATGTGAGTCCGCTGTTCATTGACTACAGCTCGGCCAGCCTTCAACACCATAGTGCCCTCCAAGCTCATCACTAAGCTAAGGACCCTGGGACTGAACACCTTCCGCTGCAACTGGATCCTGGACTTCCTGACGGGCCGCCACCAGGTGGTGAGGGTAGGCAACAACACATCCGCCACGCTGACCCTCAACACGGGGGGCCCATCAGGGGTGCGTGCTTAGTCCCCTCCTGTACTCCCTGTTCCCCCTCGACTGTGTGGCTGCGCATGACTCCAACACTATCATTAAGTTTGCCAATGACACGACGGTGGTAGGCCTGAACACCAACAATGATGAGACAGCCTAAAAGGAGGAGGTAAGGAAAGGGAGGGCCGACTACAGGGCTGTAGTGGAGCAGGTTGAGAGCTTCAAGTTCCTCGGTGTCCACATCACTAAGGGTCGATCATGGTCCACACACATCAACACAGTCATATAGAGGGCCTGCCTCCTCCCCCTCAGGAGGCCCGGCATGGGCCCTCAGTTCCTCAAAGAGTTCTACAGCTACACCATTGAGAGCATCTTGACTGGCTGCAGCACCGCTTGGTATGGCAACTGCTTGGCATCCGACCCCAAGGCGCTACAGAGTGTGGTGCGTACAACACAGTACATCACTGGGGACTAGCTCCCTGCCATCCAGGACCTCTATACCAGCCGGTGTCAGAGGAAGGCCCTAAAAATGTTCAAAGACTCCAGCCACCCAAGTCATAGACAGTTCTCTCTGCTACAGCACAGCAAGCGGTACCGATGCACCAAGTCTGGAACCAGCAGGACCCTGAGCAGCTCTTACCCCCAAGCCATAAGACTGCTAAATAGTTAGTTAAATAGTTAACCAAATAGCTACCCAGACTATCTGCATTGACTATCTGCATTTTTGCAACTTTTTATTATCTGCCGCTTTATTCCTAGTTGTATCTACCTCAATTACCTAGTACCTCTGCACATCGACTTGGTACTGGTACTCCGTGTATATAGCCAGGTTATCGTTACTCATTGTGTATTTATTGTTACTTTTATTATTACGTTTTACTTTTCTATTATTTCTCTACTTTCTTTCTCTCTGCATGGTTGGGAAGCGCCCGTAAGTAAGCATTTCACTGTTAGTTGACACCTGTTATTTGCGAAGCGTCTGACAAGTAAAACTGGATTTGATTTGATTTCACTGACACTCTAGACAGCAATGGAAAAACAAAAACTTGAAGGCAGTGAATGCAAGGCCAAGGGAGTCACAATAGCTGGAGCTCAACCCAACCACACCACCAGAATACATTTTTGTATTCAAAACTCTGACAGAACTTCATACACTCAGTTCCTTGGGGATAAAAATAGACTGACAAGAGAGAATGATATACGATCTCAGTCATTCATCTAAATTGGACAAATGTCCTTTAATGAAGCCCACATGTCGGAGCTGTGAAAGACCTCCACAACAGGACTGAATGGAGAGGAAGCCAGCGCTGTGTGAAAGAGAGAGAACTAGGGCGAGAGAGAAGGAGAGGGTGTTGCATCTGCTGCTCATTAACAGAGTGCTAATGAACGCACGTGTGTTCCACCTGGTTCCAGTGAGAGGGGGTTGGAACACACACTAACTAAACCTGCCAACCAGGGCTTTCACAACATTTCTACTGAGCAATAATGAAACTGTCTCAAGATGGAGAGACTGGTGCTGTGGAGTTGGATGAAGATGCCTGTAGAAGCTGATCTATGGTCATTTTTGCATTTCTCCTCCCACTGGTTAAAGTTAGGATTAGGGGAGGGTAATCTAATCCTAGATATGTCTACAGATCCTGAGGAACAGCCTCAGATTGGGTGTAGTAAGAGCTTCTGGAGTTTAGCAGTGGGGGACAGGAAGACACGGGTGTAAGTAAATAAGGTCGACACTACGCTGTGTGGGGTCGGTCTGTAGATGTAGACTCCTTCACTACTAGATGATCAGCATCCCACATTGAGTTCCATTTACAAACAGGTCACAGCCCATTTTAGAGCAGCATCTGTCCCCTGCCTCTCAGGTGAGAATAACGTTAGTCCCCCTGGGGGTCTCCAGCCTGTCTTGTTTTGTATCGATACAACACTCTGTAGGCTTACCCTAACACGGGCCACACCTGGGATAGTCAACACCACACCAGACTGTCTTGTTTTGTATCGATACAACACTCTGTAGGCTTACCCTAACATGGGCCACACCTGGGATAGTCAACACCACACCAGACTCTCTTGTTTTGTATCGATACAACACTCTGTAGGCTTACCCTAACATGGGCCACACCTGGGATAGTCAACACCACACCAGACTGTCTTGTTTTGTATCGATACAACACTCTGTAGGCTTACCCTAACATGGGCCACACCTGGGATAGTCAACACCACACCAGACTGTCTGGCGTTTCAACCATTAATATGTGAACAGGATTAGAAATAGTGCGTACAGGGGGTTGTGTGGTACTGTATGTCAAAGAACTTGTATGTTCTGCTCCCTACATTCAACCCCCTCCACCCCCCCGACCTCCTCCCTCCACCGTCCTCTGCCTCTGTCAACCATGCCCCAACACACCATTTCTCAACCATGTCAAACAATGACAGGCCATGGTAATGACAGCTGAACGCATGCTTGCTCTTCATTTTATCGAATTGGCAGCATTACGCTTCGCTCAGAATCTTAAGTGGTTGATAATTTAATATGCAAATGACTCTCTTGTCAGTCTGTATGCATTTGAATGAAAAGCCTGTTTCCAAGGGAGGAGGTTGCAGGTTGTGGGGATGTAGAGGAGAGAGAGTCCGGATAGACAGGAGAGCAGGGTGAACTTGAATCATGATCTAAATGCGACAGAGAGGTGGGGATACAAGATATCATGGGCATTTTTTTCAAAGAGACAAACTAGATATACCAAGTTGTCCCAGGGCCCAGCTAGATTTACCTAGGCACTCTAATTTTAACATCTGAACCTTACAGTAGAGAGCATGGTAGTTACTGAGCAGAACATGCAGCTATGTTTAGCTTCTGCTCTTCGAGTCAAACAGAAGAAATGGGGTGGGGTCTGGGGGCATTTGAGAGGGGCCAGTGTCACTGTGAGACCCTGAGAGGGAGCAAACACAAACATCAGCCTGCACAAACTGCATCATGCATGTGCACACACACACACAGACACACACACACACACACAGACACACACACACACACACACACACGCGCACGCGCACGCGCACGCGCACACGCACACGCACACGCACACGCACACACACACACACACACACACACACACACACACACACACACACACACACACACACACACACACACACATACCTTATCAAATGTACACACATATATACAAATCCTCTATCTACAGACCTTGGCAAAACATTTGCTTGTACATCCATTCTGTTGTAGACGTGTGATGGGAGTAAGGTGAGTGTGTTATTGGGGGGGTGGGGGGTGGATTGCAGGCGGTGTTAAGTCAAGCAGGAACTCTCAATGTTGCTAATTTATTTACAAATTTAATTAGATGGATAGAGCCCTCACAGATATAAGAAAGAGAGGAGAGATGTTGCCTGCGTTACAGCACTTTAATTATGGTACCAGGCTCCTGATCCCTGTGCGCTGCTGTCTGGGGAACCAGTTAATTAAAATCCTCATTATTTTACTTTTAATTAGTTCCCCCCTCTTTTGTTTCCTTTCACCATATGGCCGTGTTCCGTGGTCAAATTAACGTAATTGAGCTAATAAAGCCGATCAGTTTAATTATTCAAAGCATTCTGATTGGCCAGGGAACTTTTCTCTTCTCTCTCTCTCTTTCTCTTTCTCTTTCTCTCTCTGTCTCTCCTCTCTTCCTATCCCTCTGACATTCCTGTGTGAGGCTCATAGTTGTAAAGTCATTTTCTTTGTCTTAAGCCTGTTCTCTACCCACCTTGTTCAAGACAGTGAGTTATTGCTGAGGAAATGATTGTCTTGGAAAACATGTTTCTGTTGAGTTCATGCCTCATTCAGGAACATAATACATTTATAGGCCTAATAATAATGATTTCTGCAGAAGTCATCATCTTTCCAGGGGACACTAAGTGCAATGCACATTCTCTTGATGTTGAGATACTTATCACTAGTTATCTAGTGTTGAAGGAGGAACGCACAAATAGTTTTAGCAGACAGGACAGTTTTATGGTCGAAAGAAGGATTCTTAGCATAGTTACAATTCCTTAGGCGACAGTATCAAATAGATAGACCTAAATGTTAAAATTTTACTGGAAACCTGTTACCATGAATATTATGTACAGGTAACTGCCAAAATAAAGGAAACACCAACATAGAGCGTCGTAATAGGGCGTTCGGCCACCATGACCAAGAACAGCTTCAAAGCACCTTGCAATAGATTCTACTAGTGTCTGGAACTCTATTGGAGGGATGTGACACCATTCTTCCATGAGAAATTCTATAATTTTGAGTTTTGTTGATGGTGGTGGAAAACACCGTCTCAGGCACCACTCCAGAATCTCCCGTAAGTATTCAATTGGGTTGAGATCTGGTGATTGAGACAGCCATGGCACATGGCCCTCAAACTCAACTCTGGACTTCAAGGCCAGTTCCAGTGCTTTTTTTCATTGTTCCCCTCTAATCAGGAACTGATTTAGACCTGGGACACCAGGTGGGTGCAATTAATTATCAGGTAGAACAGAAAACCAGCAGGTTCCGGACCTTATAG
Organism: Salvelinus alpinus; assembly: GCF_045679555.1. NCBI lineage: Eukaryota > Metazoa > Chordata > Actinopteri > Salmoniformes > Salmonidae > Salvelinus > Salvelinus alpinus. Next base: position 40,656,079 of record NC_092104.1, read on the forward strand.
GGTAATAGTTGAATACCCCTGGAATATCATTTACATCGTTTTCATGCTCATCAAACCATTCAATGACCACTCGTGCCCTGTGGATGGGGGCATTGTCATCCTATGGGGGCATAGCCATGGTAACCAAAATAATGGCCTGCCCAGCATTTTTACACATGACCCTAAGCATGATGGGATGTTAATTGCTTAATTAACTCAGGAACCACACTTGTGTGAAAGCACCTGCTTTCAATATACTTTGTATCCCTCATTTACTCAAGTGTTTCCATTATTTTGGCAGTTACCTGTATGTTTGTGTAGGCGAACACATAGACATAACCTCAGCTTGCATGCCTGTCTATCAACACAGACCCCCTTTCAGCACAGTCTCTGGCTCTGTTCCTGACAGTGACCACATGCACATACCTCTCTAACATACTGTACACTCACTGGAACAGATCTAACATCACACTGCTTGAGCCCAGAGGATTTCAATGAAGGGCTGTCTGTCTGTCTCTTAATTCCAGTTTCTTGTCAGATTGCTCAAACCCTCTCGTTGGCTTCTCAAAAGATCATGAGACAGAGATGATCTTCTTGCCTGCTGGCACAGAGACAGTGGATCATCATCATGACACAGGGACTCCATCTTGGATCTGTATCAGAGTGTCTGGGCAGAAGGACACCACTCAGATCCTCTCTTCCTCTAAAAGAAATATACTGTCTCATTTCTGTCTCTTCACACAACGTGAAGCGTAGAAGCTAAGGCAATTACACTCATTTGCATGTGTTAATATGATTAATTAGTGAGTATAAACACTTTCTTATGACAGAAACTACATAGTGAGCCATACACCTGCAAAGTCTCTAATAAAAGACAACGCCTCTTGGCAGAGAGGCTTTTTATGAGACCTGCTAATTGGCATCTGAAAATGCTGGGCTAATTAGAGATATGCAGATGAGGCCTGATTGGTTTGAATGCAAAGTGTAACTTGTGGTGCGGTGGGATTCAGATTGTGCAGAGGTTTATTTTCTCACTATATAGATATGAAGATAATTGTAATTGTGATCATTTGCATACGTTAATGAATTTGCGTGATGCTTTTCAATCAAACGTGGAATAAATAATTGATGCAGGATCAGCACCTACCATGACAAGTGGGACTTCTGAAATAGCTAAGCACATTAAGGTGTAATTTTTATGGCTGCCATGCTCCTAGCAAAGGTGTGAAAGTACAGAGCTCATTTAAAGCACAGCAGATGCTATCGACTGCTTCACTGTAGCTTGGGTTTTCTTAAAGCCTTAAAGGAAAACTCCACCCGAAAACTCACTTTTGGTATTTGTTTCATTTGTCCATTGTTGACATAGTGCCAACATGTTATGCTTGTTAGCACTAAAGTTTTCAAGATATGTCACTTTCAAAATACAGAAATCATCCCAAAACGCAGCATCATATGATGCTAAATGCATCATATTTGGATGATTTCTGTATTTTGAAAGTTACACATCTTGAAAAGCTGACAGGCAAAACACTTTGGGTCTATGTCTACAATGAACTAATGAAACAAATACCAAAATATCGTTTTGGGGTGGAACTTTCCTTTAATTCCTCAAGTCTACAAACCTGTCTGGCTATATATGCTACACGTACATAGTCATGTCCAGTTTTACATTACAAGAAAGTTCAAGCAACTTAACCAATGCAGAGCCTAACAGAGAACAAAGACCAGCAAAGGGGGATTGGAAAAGCTTTGGCTTGTGTCTTTTAATTGCAAAATGGTAAACAGTAAAAGTATCAGATTGTTGTCATGTTTTTTTCTACATGCTGACTGGATGCATAGGAGCCCCTCCCTTTAATTAGGCTTGGTTTCTAGATTAGTCTTTATTAAAGTCAGCCACGGGATATGGCCAAAGTTCAGCCTCCCAGGAGCTGCAGCAGGCAGCAAGCACAGCAGCACAGATACACCACTCATGTTTAATTGCTTCTGTAAACGGTCAGGGCTCTAGCCCTCTAATTCCATTCCTCAGGGTAATCAGGCATGTTTTCACCATACAGAGCTGGAGGGAGCAATGCAGGGACAGTCAGGGAGGAAATGTAACACCAACCGGGTGGTAGCCTACCATATAATACCACGAGACTCGTGTCATGTAACCAACCAACTGCACATAGACTTCAATTACTTCAGTTCACCTCGTTACAGTCAAATGTTTTAATAGCATTTTTTTCTCTCCATTTGATAATTTCACATATTGAACAGGCATCCAAAATTAAATTGAATGCAACATTTATTAAGGAAATAGAACTCTACTGGGAAACACACAATAACATTGTAAAAAAAGAATGTACATTTAACTTCTTCCTTCACTTCAGCCAGATTCATATGATGGTCTAAACATCACTGAGTAACAGATGACAGGCCATTGAGAGGGATTGTGAGTTCATCAGCTAAGTGATGGGATATCCCTGACAATAATAACCACAGCAATGCCACTGTTAGTGATAGGGTTTTAGTTGTGTTCATGAGAAAGCTTATTTTTGTCTACTTTAATCTTACTATAGATCCTAGACAGGGTCCAGAATATTACCTTACTCATTGCAAGATTTGTCCAAAAGCACCAAAGTTCTGGATATGCACACAGTTGGGTGTCCTTTACATACAACACGTAGCCTCAGTCCTGAAATAGTTGATGTGGTCCATATTGTCTTTGATGGACAGACCAGCACTGCACCACACACACACACGACTCACCACCACTGTGTATCTGTACACTCTCTCAAGCATGGATATACACAACACATCTGAAATAGATACTGCAAGCAAAAAGAACCTCCTGGTCAAAGAGACAGGGTGGTGGTTGGTGATGAGGGTCAACAACAACAGTATCGGGAGCAGGGTGAACAGGGATGGACGGTCCTCTGGTGACAAGGGAAGCATGAAGGGAAGGATGAAGGCACACCGCACCGCTCTAAGCACTCAGCACACCTACAGACAAGAGCAGGGGGGGAATAGAATGTTAGTTACTAGACATACAGCATGTCTGTAGGTCTCCTATCATGATGGTTGTGTGTGTGAAATGTGTCAAAGTGTGAAAGGCCTCATGGTCCTGGTCCCTCTTTCACCTTCTGGTCAGACAACACAGGGTTGCTCTGCAGTGGGGGCAGGTGGCTGCTGAGCAGTGCACCCCCTGGCCGGTCGTGCTCACAGAAGATGGTGCCGTTGACATAGTGGAAGTGGTCGCCTGGCACCAGTCGGTTTCTACAGGTGGCACATGTGAAACACTAGGGACAAAAGACAGACACAGGAGTTAGAATCCTCATCCCAAATGTGCCACTCAAGTCCAGGCCTAATCTCTCGTGTACAGAATACGCAAGATTTTAGTTCTGGGTTAACCAAGGTTAGTCCAGGCCTAACTAGCGTCATAAGCAAACGCTAAACTCTAACATCAGGTACAAGGTAACTTTAGGTCAGTGTATAGCACTTATTTCAATGGGTTTCACACAAACAACTGTTACACATTCACTGATGACGACATACACTAACAACAGTGAGACCTTAACTGCCAGGGGGTCTTACCTTGAGATGATACACATTGCCCTGTGCCCTCATCACCATCTCATTAGCCGGGATGGACTGGCCACAGGTGCTGCATGCCCCACTGTGCCCGAACAACCTGCAGACACAAAGCAGAGCCAGATCAGTCTCAGTGCCCTAGCCTGGGAGATAAAGTCTACATCCTCCCCTTCCTGTCCTCTCCCCAGAGCCAGATCAGTCGCAGTGCCCTAGCCTGGGAGATAAAGTCTACATCCTCCCCTTCCTGTCCTCTCCCCAGAGCCAGATCAGTCTCAGTGCCCTAGCCTGGGAGATAAAGTCTACATCCTCCCCTTCCTGTTATGTCCTCTCCCCAGAGCCCAATTAGGACCTCACCTGATATAGTCGCTCCTACACAGGATCATGCCTCCTTTACTGTAGCAGGTGGTGCCAATGTCGCCCAGGTGTGCGTGGCAGCAGGAGCAATTGAGGCAGCGTGTGTGCCAGTAGCGCTCCATGGAGAAGAGCAGGAAGCGGTCAGCGATCTTTCCCCCGCATCCTGCACACGACCTGGGGGGTGACGCCACACCACCGCCCACCTGACTGTTCACCATGCTGGGCCCTCAGGAGCTCTTGTTAAATAAAAACAATGTTGACACTTCAGCGACATGGGAAAGGTACTGTAGCATGCTGTTACAATGACCTCATTGACAACGTCTCCCTCATCCACTATGGTTTTGATTTTGTCTGTGGTTTGGTTAACAACTTCATTACACTGTTCATCCGCAGTTGTCTAAGACAGGGCTTGAAGTGTTCAAAACAAACAAGTGTACAGCCACACAACAACCAATATGATGCATAGCCTAATGCCTCACTCACTCTATCAAAAACTGACCTGACAGCAGTGAGCCCCAAAACAACTACTACTGGAAGAGATCAGGTTATCCAAAGTCCTAACAGGTGACCACTATCGTAAGCATGCATGGGAAACATGAAGAATATTAACTAAGTACAGTGTTTAGTCAACATGCTCATGTTTCACTACTGTACACCTTCAGACAAAGGAACTCCCCACACCTTTACTTTCTGTATGTTCGCTAGCTCAAGAACATGTAGGAATCTCTTACAGGACATGCCGTGTAAGCTGTAAATGTAGGTTTTAATGATGGTGCCCATATTAGTTGTTGGATGCATTTTTTTTAAATTCCAAATACCAAGCAATACCAAGGTATACCTAGAAAGTGTTCATTTGCCTCCATCACAACTCCCCAAAAACATTGGAGTTCCACAAATAATCTGTTCACTGATTGAACAAAATAGGCTAAATTATACTAAAAACAATAATATAACATTTATAACACGTTTTATGACAATCCACAAAAAGAACACCCATTTAACCTGTCATTTTAAAGGTAACACAATTAAAAATACTTCAGTATGATAATGTAGTCTAAGCATCCAGGTTTCTGCAAATAAAATTCAAGTTTATTCAAGTTGGATGAAATATTTGGGGAAAACTGTGATTTATATTCCACAAGACAAGGGAGTTATATATATTAATACAGAACACTTTCCTATGAGTAAGGTCCTGGTTTATGAATAGTACGTTTTTTTTTTATAGAGGAAATCATACAGTGAAACACAGAAGAGTGCGGATGATGCCCTTGCATGAAAACAGAACAGCAGTCTTAAAACAGGAGGCTCTTGGTTGAACTTCGAACCAGCATGCAACAGAGAATCAAGATGCGGTAAAGATAGCCTGTATGTAATACAAATTCATATGAACATTACGGTTAGCTCTGTTTTGGTTATGAAAAATAGGCTAATTTGCACACCACAGCGAACAGAGAGATGCTCACCTTGATGTGCGTTCCAGATAATTCAGACGTGAAGAAGTTCAGTTGTAAAAAATAATAATAATACAAATAAATCCAATGGATGACAGCGGATAATCTTTCAACAATAGCTAATCCAGACTGTGACAATCTAGCGCTTCTCTGATATCCATATCAAACAAATAAAGCGAAACATTTGCGATGGTTTAACTGGTTATTTAAAAATTGAAGCAATGTCAAAAAGGAAAAAGCGCACGTCTTCAAAGATACAATTTGAGACAATGTAACTAAATTGGTTTTAAAGAGATGGCATAAACCATGTTTTTTTCATCAATTAGATTTATCATCCGACTCTCAACTATGACTAGCGTCTTTGACAGCAACACTATTTACTGAATTGCACAAGCGGGTAGGCTATTTAATTCGCTTTATGGTGACGTTTTGAACACGCAGCGTGCGCAGCCAGTCAACTGTCAGGGGTGGGGTTACTGTCAAAATGATGTATGTGTTTATAGATGCCCATTGTACATTCATATTCTCATTAGATTGAACTAAACGATAACTGTTTTCAAATATGACAATCCTTTCCACAATTCATATGTGCAATTAAAACGCTTAAAATGAACCACTTCCACTTCCATGCATGATTTAGTCTATTCAGAATCATACAAATTAGAATTTTAATAGACATTTACATTTACTGTTAAGAAAAGTTAGGGGAGGATGTGGCAATACATTTATTTGAATATAGGCTAATATTGTTTAGGCTAAATGATGTATACCATATTTCTCTTAATAAATGAAGAATTGGGGGTAAACAATGCATCTTAGTATTATAAGAGTAGTACACAGTGGTTAAATTGAGCTGGAGCCAGGCTCCTGCACATTGGGTCTAAGGGAGAGCCCTAGTCGTAACCCTAACCCTAGCTTTATGTCCACACCCCGGCTCAACCCTAACCCAAGCCATAACCCTAACCGTGACCATAAACATAACCCAGGGGCAGTGTTACAGCTGTTTCAGTTAACTTTTGCTTCGAGTTCTATTCAGAATCAAAATGTGCATTTATGAATTTAAGTATATTTCTGCACTGCTTCCTAAGTGCCAGTAGAGGACAGTGTTCTCTTGTGCTGTAGGCCTACTGTCTCCTCATCACTGGGCGCTGAACAGCTAGAACGTCAGTGTACTGGAAAACAGTGGTCTGCAGAAAACGTTCACCCAGTGTAGGTTTTCCTTTACATATATATATATATATATATATATATATATATATATATATATAGTACCAGTCAAAAGTTTGGACCCGCCTACTCATTCTAGGGGTTTTCTTTATTTTTACTATTTTCTACATTGTACAGTAATAGTGAAGACATCAAAACTATGAAATAACACATATGGAATCATTTAGTAACCAAAAAAATGTTAAACAAATCAAAATATATTTTAGATTTTAGATTCTTCAAAGAATCTTCCTTCTCTCAAGGAGCTTCACCTGGAATGCTTAACATTCTTGAAGGAGTTCCCACATATGCTGAGCACTTGTTGGCTGCTTTTCCTTCACTCTGCAGTCCGACTCATCCCAAACCATTTAAATTTGGTTGAGGTCGGGGGATTGTGGAGGCCAGGTCCTCTGATACAGCACTCCATCACTCTCCTTCTTGGTAAAATAGCCCTTACACAGCCTGGAGGTGTGTTGAGTCATTGTCCTGTTGAAAAACAAATTATAGTCCCACTAAGCGCAAATCAGATGGGATGGCATATCGCTGCAGAATGCTGTGGTAGCAATGCTGGTTGTGTGCCTTGAATTCTAAATAAATCACTGAGTGTCACCAGCAAATCACCATTACACCTCCTCCTCCATGCTTCACGGTGAGAACCATACATGCAGAGATCATCCATTCACCTACTCTGCGTCTCACAAAGACACGGCAGTTGAAACCAAAAATGTCAGACCAAAGGACAAATTTTCACCGGTCTAATGTCCATTGCTCGTGTTTCTTAGCCCAAGCAAGTCTCTTCTTCTTCTTGGTGTCATTTAGACGTAGTTTCTTTGCAACAATTAGACCGCGAAGGCCTGATTCACGCAGTCTCCTCTGAATAGTTGATCTTGAAATGTGTCTGTTACTTGAACTCTGTGAAGCATTTATTTGGGCCGCAATTTCTGAGGTTGGTAACTATGGGTCTTCCTTTCCTGTGGCGGTCCTCATAAGAGCCAGTTTCATCATAGCGCTTGATGATTTTTGCGACTGCACTTGAAGAAACTTTCAAAGTTCTTTTTTTTCCAGATTGACTGACCTTCATGTCTTAAAGTAATGATGGACTGTCATTTCTCTTTGCTATTTGAGCTGTTCTTGCAATAATATGGACTTGGTCTTTTACCAAATAGGCTATCTTCTGTATACCACCCTACCTTGTTACAACACAACTGATTGGCTCAAACTCATTAAGAAGGAAAAAAATTACACAAATTAACTTTTAACAAGGCACACCTGTCAATTGAAATGCATTCCAGGTGGTTACCTCGTGAAGCTGGTTGAGAGAATGCCAAGTGTGTGCAAAGCTGTCATCAAGGCAAAGGGTGGCTATTTGAGGAATCTTAAATATAAAATATATTTTGATTTGTTTATTACTTTTTTGGTTACTACATGATTCCTACATGATGCTATTTTATAGTTTTGATGTCTTCACTCTTATTCTACAATGTAGAAAATAGTAAAAATAAAGAAAAACCCTTGAATGAGTAGACGTGTCCAAACTTTTCACTGGTATGGCGTCTCAAATTATTAAATGTTTTTATTTTTTACAAAGGATGGCTCAAAGTAAGTTTATTTACATGTGTACATACAGTGGGGAGAACAAGTATTTGATACACTGCCGATTTTGCAGGTTTTCCTACTTACAAAGCATGTAGAGGTCTGTAATTTTTATCATAGGTACACTTCAACTATGAGAGACGGAATCTAAAACAAAAATCCAGAAAATCACATTGTATGATTTTTAAGTAATTAATTTGCATTTTATTGCATGACATAAGTATTTGATACATCAGAAAAGCAGAACTTAATATTTGGTACAGAAACCTTTGTTTGCAATTACAGAGATCATACGTTTCCTGTAGTTCTTGACTAGGTTTGCACACACTGCAGCAGGGATTTTGGCCCACTCCTCCCTACAGATCTTCTCCAGATCCTTCAGGTTTCAGGGCTGTCGCTGGGCAATACGGACTTTCAGCTCCCTCCAAAGATTTTCTATTGGGTTCAGGTCTGGAGACTGGCTAGGCCACTCCAGGACCTTGAGATGCTTCTTACGGAGCCACTCCTTAGTTGCCATGGCTGTGTGCTTCATGTCGTTGTCATGCTGGAAGACCCAGCCACGACCCATCTTCAATGCTCTTACTGAGGGAAGGAGGTTGTTGGCCAAGATCTCGCGATACATGGCCCCATCCATCCTCCCCTCAATACGGTGCAGTCGTCCTGTCCCCTTTGCAGAAAAGCATCCCCAAAGAATGATGTTTCCAGCTCCATGCTTCACGGTTGGGATGGTGTTCTTGGGGTTGTACTCATACTTCTTCTTCCTCCAAACACGGCGAGTGGAGTTAGACCAAAAAGCTCTATTTTTGTCTCATCAGACCACATGACCTTCTCCCATTCCTCCTCTGGATCATCCAGATGGTCATTGGCAAACTTCAGACGGGCCTGGACATGCACTGGCTTAAGCAGGGGGACCTTGCGTGCGCTGCAGGATTTTAATCCATGACGGCGTAGTGTGTTACTAATGGTTTTCTTTGAGACTGTGGTCCCAGCTCTCTTCAAGTCATTGACCAGGTCCTGCCGTGTAGTTCTGGGCTGATCCCTCACCTTCCTCATGATCATTGATGCCCCACGAGGTGAAATCTTGCATGGAGCCCCAGACCGAGGGTGATTGACCGTCATCTTGAACTTCTTCCATTTTCTAATAATTGCGCCAACAGTTGTTTCCTTCTCACCAAGCTGCTTGCCTATTGTCCTGTAGCCCATCCCAGCCTTGTGCAGGTCTACAATTTTATCCCTGATGTCCTTACACAGCTCTCTGGTCTTGGCCATTGTGGAGAGGTTGGAATCTGTTTGATTGAGTGTGTGGACAGGTGTCTTTTATACAGGTAACGAGTTCAAACAGGTGCAGTTAATACAGGTAATGAGTGGAGAACAGGAGGGCTTCTTAAAGAAAAACTAACAGGTCTGTGAGAGCCGGAATTCTTACTGGTTGGTAGGTGATCAAATACTTATGTCATGCAATAAAATGCAAAGTAATTATTTAAAAATCATACAATGTGATTTTCTGGATTTTTGTTTTAGATTCCGTCTCTCACAGTTGAAGTGTACCTATGATAAAAATTACAGACCTCTACATGCTTTGTAAGTAGGAAAACCTGCAAAATCGGCAGTGTATCAAATACTTGTTCTCCCCACTGTATACACCACACAAATTATATGTGTTTTAGAAGTTAACCTTTCACTAAAATATTATCTAATGGTCGCATGCTAATTGCTAACCGCTAATGCTAGCTAGCTCAGCACTAGGTACTATCTAGCCCACCATTTCGGCCTACTAGCTAGCTTATGTTGTTGTTAGCTAGCTGTTCATGGGTTTTTGTTACATGCAATACACAGGCACCTTCTATAATTTGGTTGTACAATTAGCACTGTATAAATAGTGTAAATGAGATTTACTGTTATTGCCCATACAATGCATGGGTGTCAGAGGAAGAAGGGGACAACCATCCTCCTCAGTGAATTTCATAAAAATTAAAATAGTGAAACATTTAAAAAGTTATCCTTTTTAGATAAAACTATACAACATATATTCACATCACCAAATAATTGATTAAAACACATTGTTTTGCAATGAAGGTCTACATTAGCCTCAACAGCACTCTGTAGGGTAGCAGCATGGTGTAGCCATAGGGCCTCTAGCTTCCGTCCTCCTCTGTGTACATTTACTTTATTGCAAAACCTAGGAGGCTCATGGATCTCACCCCCTTCCATAGACTTACACAGTAATTAGGAATTTTGAATAACCTCTGGAGGAAATCCTCCAAACTAGGGATGCTATGTTAGCTAGCTGACTATGACTGTCCAACACCGGAGCTCTTCCAAGTCAAGGTAAGCTTTTGGTTTTGCTAATTTATTGCTAATATGGTGACAACAATGTAGTCTGTGTGTAGAGGTTATGAATTGAAGGTTTGGCTTGGAAAGTTTTTTTTGCCTGGTCACAGGCAGCTGATGTGTTGTGCATTGAAGTCCACAAGCAAAGTGAAAAAGTGAGAGGAGAAGAGCATGTAGATACGAGAAGGAATACAACGAGCTGTTTGTATGTGGTGATGAAAGTGAACTTTTTTCGTGTCATCAGGGGTGTATTCATTCCACCGATTCTGTTGAAAAACCTTTCTTAAATGGAAGCAAACGGAACGAAACGGGGATGAACATACCTGAATTTGTCCAATAACAACTATCATTTGCAACTGTGTGCAAGGTGGTATTGAATGTGTCATTGTCTGTCACAAATCTTTCTCTAGACCTGTGTGCACCTACATTGTAAACTTTAATTCATAGGCTAGGTTGCGGCAAAAAAAACAAAAACATTTGAGTATCATGTAGTAGCCTAAACCTATCGGTGTTACATTGAACTGGGTGAATGGAATATAAATGACAGTATGCTGTAATAGAAATAAGGCTGCGCTCATAAAAAAAAAAATTGTCCTCCCTCATCTTAAACGGCCCCGACCGCCACTGGTTTATACAGGAGACAAAGAGTGAAACTCTCAGATGCCCTTTTTACATACAACAGCAATGTCCTGCACCGGTGTCCTGGCCACCAAAACAACATTGTGCTTCTATCCATTGCAGGTTCTTGTGCCAGATGAGTAGAATGAAAGCAGATGATGAATTCCACCCACCTGGTCTAAAGTGGCTGCTATGTCCCCCGTAGTTCCATTAATCACCAATTGCTGTACTTTATTGAAACACTAATTGCCTCTGTATCAGAACTGCCAAGACTGTCTTACTGTAAATAGCAGTAATCATGAGCTAGGTACACATTTTGGTTTCCTACTCTAGTCCATATGCCTGTAACTCTGTGCACTGCCAGTACCACATCCATAACTTGTGGCATATTTCGTTGATTATAATAATGACATTTGGGTAGATGTTTGTGATACATCCAGTGTACGGAGCAAAAGGCATGTGGAGCCAATTTCAACCAGGTGGATGGAATTCAACTAGTGTTTTCACAATAGTCCAATAATACCAATAATCTCAGTAATTTCACAAGATATCAAACATTGTTTGGGGGATCTACCATCAAGGTCAGAGTGATATATGTCAAAGGTTGGAATTCACCTTTAATATCTCTCAATCTGGGGTTGCTGGGGCTTTAAAGTAATGTTCAGCCTTGAATTGTATGAATATGCATGACTTGATGCATTTGTTTAGTGTGTTCTATTGTTTTGCACAGTTGAGTGCTCACAGAGGATGAGAGAGACATTGGAGAGAAGTTGATGTGGACCTGATGAGCGATGAGGAGGATAGCCTGCAAAACAGCAAATCAGTGTGGTTCGTCAAGCCACCTTACTTCTGGAGTGAGGTGTACTGCCCTTTGTCAAAAACTATAGTGCCGCTTAGAGAGGGAACTAAGATACTTGGCGAGCCACACCACAAGGATCATGTCTGTGGAGATTTCGTCAATGCAACCTAGATCCCACAGACCCCTCAACTCTTAACACTATAAGTCAACTCTCCCAGGGTCAACCTGTGCTCTATTCTTTTGAAAACACTTTTGTTTTGAATAAGCTCGTTCATATTCCTCCATCTGGTGCCTACCTGTTTCCATCTGGTCCCATCTGGTGCTTATCTGTTTCCATCTGGTCACATCTGGTGCCTACCTGTTTCCATCTGGTGCCATCTGGTGCTTACCTGTTTCCATCTGGTGCCTACCTGTTTCCATCTGGTGCTTACCTGTTTCCATCTGGTGCCATCTGGTGCTTACCTGTTTCCATCTGGTGCCATCTGGTGCCTACCTGATTTCATCTGGTGCTTACCTGTTTCCATCTGGTGCCTACCTGTTTCCATCTGGTGCCATCTGGTGCTTACCTGTTTCCATCTGGTGCCTACCTGTTTCCATCTGGTGCCTACCTGTTTCCATCTGGTGCCTACCTGTTTCCATCTGGTGCTTACCTGTTTCCATCTGGTGCCTACCTGTTTCCATCTGGTGCCTACCTGTTTCCATCTGGTGCCATCTGGTGCTTGTCCCAGGTCGAGTTTATGGGGTTTACTTTAGTTTCAGGCCCTGCTTAGCCTAAATGCAGATACTATTACCTGCTTTCTCCTGCTCTACTGAAATGAATTATCATCCTTCAAGAAGTGATTAAGTGGAACTACAACATGTTTAGAGATAGCATAGCGATGTCGTGAGGTGCTGGTTAAACCTTGACAGTGGTGCTCAAATGTTATTTCTGAAAAGGTGTAGGAACCCTGATGTGTGATAATAATAAAATATTAAATAATGTATTCATTCATTCATATTTCACTGTGATTAATTCATTCAATAATGAATTGAGTTTTAATATACCAGTGACTACCACAAAGGCAAGCTATCAATGACTAACATTCAGTGGGGGGGCGAATAAGCATGCGCAGCCTTGAACAAGGGCGCGGTCATTTACTGACATTTATGGCAGAGATGTTGTGGGACATGGACTGAGATGTAATGCAACTGATGTCAAACGTGCACTGGAATTTCAAGATGTGTCCCGATCCATAGGTGGATGTGTGTGGTCATTTCAGGGGATTTACTGAACCGTTTCTGGACATATACACGTCCGTGCATGTCCGTGCACAAAAGTGGTCTGTTATTGGAGATATACGGGACGTGTGCAGGGCCGTACAAGGCAGGACACTTGCCGCAAATTTCCAGAAACAGTACATTTTCGGACTTGTGCACCAGAGTGTTCGAGATGTAAATGTGCCTTTGCATGCAGCGATGTATAGACATCCTTTACAGTTATACAGTATGGCTGGACAAGTTATACATTGTGTTTTAAACACAAAACAATTGTCCCAGGCTGCAGTACTGAACTGCTGGAACAGTTACATTTTGATTAAAACTGACTCATGTTAAGAGAGTGACATTCCTCTCAGAGAAAATGTTTTGCTCAGAAAAAGGTGTTTGTAACTGTTGCTTATACGACAGTTGTCTTCTGCAGAGGATGCTATGGTTGTTTTGGGGAGTGTCTTCTGCTCTAGTAAACCTTCCACCCAGGCCCCCACCGCCACTTCCCAGAGGCCCTGTTGATTTCCGACATATTTCCTTTTCCTATGTCACAGCCATGCTGAAACTCACACTCCACTGTGAGGCTGGACAACACCTTCCAGTCTGGTGCCCAGGCCAATGTAAACTCCACCGCAGCAGGAGGCTACAGCCAAAATAATCACTTTCACAGGGGAGAGAACTGCATACACTCACCGCCTTCATGAGTAACGCTCCTTTCACCGGATGCTGTGCTTTCATATGTTTCAGTGTAAGTCAACTACAGTACATCACAAAGCTTTTGTTTAATGTGGACTGGACCCTAAGTTGTTCTTTCACACAACCTCCTATAACCTCCTCCCCAGTCCTCATATTGCCATGGCTTTCACTGAAATACAAGAGCACCTCTTTGACAGCCGTTTTGTCAAACGTTGTCCTGGGACACATGCTTTAGTGTACAATAAGTCTGAGGATGATAGTCTTTCCCTAAATTTACAACACCAAATAGCCCTACTATACAAACACTACAGACCATAGTCTTCGGGGAAACGTGGTACAGTCAGATGGGATACAGCCAATAGGAGTTATGCCTCTAGTGACGACAATGGCAGATAGTACTGCCGTCTCTATGGTGATGATGGAATGCCATGTGTGCTCTGTTGATTTTTGTCTGTCATTGGACCAGTGAACAAAATGCAAGGAGGTTGCATAGGCCTATAATAAACGAATTGTAGCCCTATTCCCAGCCTTATCTCTAACCTAAGGCCTGCCCTAGCCTTTTGGGGGCAATTTTACACATTTTGCCACAGGGTGGAGAAATATGTGCAGTTTTGAAGCAGATTTCCTGAAATTCTACACATTTTGCCATGGCTTATGCCATGTTAAAGGAAAATTCCACCCAAATCTATTTTTTTGTATTTGTTAGGACTATCATATAGTCCCAAAATGTTTTGCATGTCAGCAATCAAGCTTTCAAGATATATCAATTTCAATATACAGAAATACAGTCGGTATGATGCATTTTGCATCATATGAAGCAAAAGCAGCATCATACCAGCTGTATTTCTGTATTTTGACTAAGATAATCAATGGGGGCCCCTGGAGGTCAGGGCATCTGAGCACGTACCCGGTGTGCCCAGTTGGTAATTCGTTTAGATAGCTGGCTAGACTCATTTACCAATCTGACATGTTTTAGCTGACATGGGCTAATTGAGTGACTGTCGGTGAATGACATGACAAAAAAAATGTATGATGCACAACCAAATTTCGAAACTACACCTTGTATATTATACTGTTTTAACTCTCAACAGTAAGTTGAGACCCCAACTGAATTCCTAAAAACTTGGTCGGGGACACCCTAACAACTGTGGGGCCCCAAGTGGTTGTTTTAGTGGCTAGGGACGGCCCTGCTCCAACCCTGTAGTGTATGCTTGATGTGTCCAAACCTACATTTCTAAGCTGATTACATTGAGGATGTGGATAGGTGATACATTGAGATGTACTAAATACATTAAACAGTAGGCCCATGCTGTGATAACCTCAGAGTCGCCATTTAGGCAACTAGCACACTAAGCAGACAGACAGGTCTGTAAAGAGAGGTGGGATAGACAGGGGAGGAGGTCAGGGTGGGATAGATGGACAGGGGGAGACATAGGAGATGGGGAGGAGGACAGGGTGTGGAATTTGGGAGGCTGCTGTGATGTTTGTGATCCAGAGACCAGCCTGTACATTATGTTGAAGGATATGAGGGAACATAAACCTGGCTAGAGCACTGGCTGCGGCCTCACTGGAGACCCAACTTGCCTCTTCTCCCCGGCCCTAACGCCAAAACAACAGGCTGGCTTTCAGCACTGCACCCCTCTTTCGAGTTATGTACTCCTAGCCCTAAGGTACTTCATCAAGTTAAGTGCCAGACTTACAGTGCATTCAGAAAGTATTCAGACCACTTCCAATATGTTTATCAATCTACACACAATACCCCATAATGACAAAAAACTGGTTTTTAGAAATGTTTGCAAAAACATAAATACCTTATTAACATAAGTATTCAGACCCTTTGCTATGAGACTCATAATTGAGCTCAGGTGGATCCTGTTTCCATTGCTCATCCTTGAGATGTTTCTATAACTTGATTGGAGTCCACCTGTGGTAAATTCAATTGATTGGACATGATTTGGAAAGGCACACACCTGTCTATATAAAGGTCCCACAGTTGACAGTGCATGTCAGAGCAAAAACCAAGCCATGAGGTTGAAGGAATTGTCCAGAGACAGAATTGTGTCGAGGCACAGATCTAGGGAAGGGTACCAAAAATGTCTGCAGCATTGAAGGTCCCCAAGAACACAGTAAATAGAAGAAGTTTGGAACCAGCAAAACTCTTCCTAAACTGAGCAATCACGGGAGAAGGATCGAGGGAAAGATGAAAGGAGAAAAGTACAGAGAGATCTTTGATGAAAACCTGCTCCAGAGCGCTCAGGACCTCAGACTGGGGAGAAGGTTCACCTTCCAACAGGACAACGACCCTAAGCACACAGTCAAGACAACACAGGAGTGTCTTTGGGACAAGTCTCAATGTCCTTGAGTTGCCCAGCCAGAGCCCGGACTTGAACCCGATCGAACATCTCTATAGACCTGAAAATAGCTGTGAAGCGACGCTCCCCATCCAACCTCACAGAGCTTGAGAGGATCTGCAGAGAAGAATGGGAGAAACTCCCCAAATAGAGCTGTACCAAGCTTGTAGTGTCATACCCAAGAAGAATCAAGGCTGTAATCGCTGACAAAGGCACCTCAACAAAGTACTGAGTAAAGTTCTTTAATTGTCATTATGGGGTATTGTGTGTAGATTGATGAGGGAAAAAAACAAATGTAATCAATTTTAGAATAAGGCTGTAACGTAACAAAATTCTGGGTCTGAATACTTTCTGAATGCACTGTACCCCCTTCTCTGAGTCTGTCCCAACTCAGGAGAGACTCGTTTGCCCTCCTTACAGCAGCATTCCAGACCAACCACCCTATGCTGTCATCTAAATCACCATCCACCTGACGCACCTCTCAGAGAAGCACAAGACAGAGCACGTGTTGAAGGTTTTATTTGATGTATCAGAGAATTATTGATAAGAATTCAAACAATATATAAATCTTAAATATATATATATAATAAAATCTTCCCTCCAGTATAAGAAAGTCTCCATACTATGAGGCAATAAAAACACACCCCGGAAAATGAGGTGATCTGTATAAATTGCCACTCAACAAAGAGTGAAGTCTGTACACTATACTCTGTAATATGACAAACACACACACATGTAAACACTCTGTTTTCTCACCCTTTCATTCTCTCACACACACACAAACACTTCACTTTACAACATGTAACATACAGGTAAAATCATTGATGACGTCCTGTCCTCATTCGACCATCAATGTATCAGACAAAACACTTCATCATACATTAATGTATGGGATTGCCTATGGTCATCGCTCATCACATCTTTACACATTATGACAAAAAGTAATATGTCCCTCATATACATGCATACAAGTTCCTTTCTTTTCCCCCCACTGTGGTTATAGAGAGACTTGACAATGTTAACAAATAAAAAATAATTAATAATAAAAGGGTGAAAAGCAGAGGATTCATTTACATATTTCACCCACAAGTCCAACATGACATCAAGAAAGTGACATCAGGCCATCTAGTCTGTTGTGCTCAGTGCTGTCCCTTCCTCCACCGGAACAGTTCCGTGGCTGGGTCATCAGCAGGGAAGGGGGACTGGACCTAGCCGCAGAGAGTTGCACCAAATAGCTACCCATCTCTCATGTTGGATAACTGGGGGCAACGTGTCAGGAAGCTTAAAGTGCAAGCAATGGTTCTGCATGGTTGGGGGGAGCGGCCACCTAGCTCTCTCTCCCATAGTCTGGCGCTGGTGCAGGCGGGGAGAGGCTGCCAGCCACACTGGTGTCCAGGAAGGGGCTGAAAGGCAGGGCTATCCGTGGGCAGAGGGCGTATGGAAGATGGGGAGAGACTAGCATGCCCTAGCCCTATCCAGTGTGTCGAGGCTGGGGTTGGGCATCCTCCTAATCCTGACTCAGTGCCTGAAGGTGTGGATGTCATTGTGTAGGCTGACAGAGGGCCTTGAGGGGGAGCCGTGATTGTTGCAGCTCTTCTTGCAGCTGCAGTGCTGGATCCACATGACGTTGCGTGTGAAGCCCTCTCCGTCGGGACAGTGGAAGCGCAGGCGGACGGTGCGGGTCAGTGAAGGGGTGCAGCATCGTCTGTCCGCACAGGAGCCGCAGCTGCGAGGTCGATAGTGCCGTGCTGTGTAGCAGCCAGCAAAGTTGATGCTGATTGGCTCCTGAGGGCGCACTGAACGCTGGCACTTCTTTCCCCTCTGGACAGTTAACAAACACACAGTTAGACAACTGAGCTACATAAACCATAATAAATAGTCATATTGAAAAGGTTCTCATCATCAAAAATGAAATTTTAACATGTTCTATGTGCTCTACTTGTATGCTTCATAATTTCCCACAAACATATCAGACATTGAGAGGAGCCTCATTTTACCTTGATTGCTGGGGTAAGTCGCAGGTCACATTGGCGGACTTGACACAGTCGTGTCTCTCTGACAAGCCGGCAGTCTGCGTTGTTATTGGTCACCCGACTGGAGATGCCCATCCCACAGGTAGTGGAACATTCCGTCCAATCAGTGGTCTGCGGGAAGCATCTGGCGCTTAGCGACACCTGGGACCTGGGGAGGGGCACCACCTCTGTGAAAGGAGGGGACAGGGAATCATGAGAAACATACAATGTAAAGACTATGGGAACATACAGGGTTACAATTAAGAGAAACATACAGGGTTACAATTAAGAGAAACATACAGGGTTACAATTAAGAGAAACATACAGGGTTACAATTAAGAGAAACATACAGGGTTACAATTAAGAGAAACATACAGGGTTACAATTAAGAGAAACACACAGCGTTACAATTAAGAGAAACACACAGGGTTACAATTAAGAGAAACATACAGGGTTACAATTAAGAGAAACATACAGGGTTACAATTATGAGAAACATACAGGGTTACAATTAAGAGAAACATACAGGGTTACAATTATGAGAAACATACAGGGTTACAATTATGAGAAACATACAGGGTTACAATTAAGAGAAACATACATGGTTACAATTAAGAGAAACATACAGGGTTACAATTATGAGAAACATACAGGGTTACAATTATGAGAAACATACAAGGTTAGGATTATGACCAAGATAGGATTATGCCTGGATAGAGACTGTGGAAGAATGAGACATTGGGATAGGTTGTTGACTGTACCTCTAAAGGTGACTCCAGTGCTGGCCTGATAGTGTGGCTGTTCCTGGAGCTGATTGTTGATGTGGTTTGGGAGGGTTTGTGGGTTGGGCAGGGCTGCCTGTGGAGGTTCCTCTGGGTCCTCACTGATGTGGTTATTGTCGTCACAGACCCACTCCGCACAGCAGCGGCCCAAGGGCCGTGCCAGCCTTGGCCGGGAGCAGCGCCAGTCGGGCAGGGACACCTGGTGGGGGCAGAGTGGCATGCAGCCCACCACCCCGTCCATGCAGCTGCACTGGTGCTGGCAGCTGGGCTGGAAGTCCTCTCCATGCTGGTAGACACGCCCGCTGAACTCGCAGGACCGGCCCTTGGCCTCCGCTAGGGAGACACACAGACACATTATCAGCACAGTGGACTTTATACCACTATGGCAGTGTTACAATGATGCTGAGCATTTATCTACTTGAATGATAACATTTCTACTATAATTCTGAAATCCCCATACCCAGCTGCTACACCCATACTTCTGCATACTCCCATACTGGCCCAACCACCTCTCTCCCGCTGATGTTAGGGGTGCTCCTGGTCCTTACCTCGGCACAGGCCTCTCTCTGGGTTTCCCCCAGCCCCCAGGTGGCAGTGCAGACCCTTGATGTGGTCACAGGGCTGGCTGGGGCTGCAGTCCTGGTTGAACTGCCTGGCACACACCTTACAGCAGCCACAGGCGTCTGTCACCCAGCTGACGCCCACTGGGCACAATGGGGGTGATGGGCCACAAGAGCACTGGGCAGGACAGTCACTCTCCACCTGAGAGAGAGAGCAGTGTCAGTGTTACAGATGTGTTGGGGTCCGTACAGCAGCAGTAGGGTAGAGGTGCAGCCTCGTCTTTACTATGACTAGTAGTACTGTAGTATACTCTCATACTGGAGTGTCTTTCTTCATTGTAACAAAAAAACAAAAAAGTTAAACAATTAATTTTGTAGAAAAAACTTTGGAAAAGCAGAAACGCATCGTAAATAAAATAATGCAAAATGTAGAGAGAAAGGAAAATAAAGGAAAAAATAGGGCAGGCAGGTAAGTATGCATCTATGAAACTCACCATGACAGCAGCACTGGAGAGGAGAACGAACAGGGTAGAAACAGTCCTTCTCAAACTAACCAGAGAAAACATCCTGAAAGCGTACTTCCCAAAATTACAATCAGAGGTCGTTAGATGGAGAACAGAAACCTGGTGGCTGTGACGATATACTGTCCAGAGTCTGCACGTGAGTCCAGAGAGGACAGAAGTCTGTTGATCTGTCAGCTTACCTATTCATTCATCTGAACCGATCCATAGTTCTGTGCGAGCGCACTAAAAGCTACATTAGTTTGGTGTTTGCTCTCCTACAGTGTCAGCACAGCTCAGCTAGGGTTAGCTTCCCTTCATATAGAGATTCCCTCTGTGGTGCCTGTACTTATAGACACAGGCAGACCGCCCCCTCCCTGTGACATCAGCTCTCCTCTTAAGGAGTAAGGGAAAGTGTATGGAGGAGGATTCAGTGAGTGGAGTAGGAGAGAAAGAAATTGCACCTTTGCTACATTGCTATAATGAGAAAGCATGGTTATATTATGAACACAGTACTGTAGGCACTTCAGTGCACTGACATCTTATTACTTATATGTCCCTAATGCTATTGATAAACTACAAGAATAGCTAATTGCTGGTAAATTCACAATAAGCAAAGCTAAGTGTGGAGTAACTTCAAATAGTATTTGATTTCTTTCAAATAGGTTGAGCATATGATTAAGCCTGCCTGAAGTGCCAGATGGGTGTGGTTTGCACTTTTGGGACTATTCCTGCATATGAGCAGTGTTTGACAATGAGGATCACCTAAGCTAAGACCGATACTGGAAACAGAAAAACAAGTGCAGGTGTCATGGGAAAAATGAGTGGGGAATCCCGCTCTGGCGTAGAATCCACTTTAATAGGGGAAGTGGTTATGCAGATAGCTGAGAAAATCTGTGCGTACAACTCTTCAAACATTCTATTACCTGGCCGTGCTGGCCCCAGAAACCCCACTGAAACACACTGCCCAGGCCAGGACACGTATCCTGTGTTCCCTCCATCTCTTTCCTAATGGCCACATTCCAGGACAAAAAAAGTATCTTCTACAGGTTCCCATGTTCGGTAGGAAAAACTAAACATTGCCATTGTCATCCCAGAGTAATATAAAGTGTTTTGCTCGAGGGCAGGAAGGCCCTGCGTTAGGCCTTGGCTCTCTCTGTTATGAAACACAGGAAACATCATTTAGCACATTTGATGAGGCAACTGAAAACCTGCAAAGCGGGAGAAAGGAGTGAGTGGGAATATAGTCTCTCACACCACAGGAGAAGGCAAAGAACATAAATAGGACCCATTTCTGTGGATCCTTGCTCTATTTGTCAGACCTGTCCTCACTTAACCCAGTTCACCTTCACAAAACCACAACGACAACACAGCTTCATCTACGAAGGCAAATCCTAAAAAGCATCAAATAGGATATAAATAATAACGGTTTAGAATAACACGTGTATTTCTTTGAATACCAAAACCACTTCAGAAATCCAACAATTGCGAGGAATGAACCAAAATGAAAAACCAAAGATAAAAACCGCCATGGCTATGTTGAGAGTTGAGGCAGCAGGAATCTGTGTGTGTTAAGATCAGTGGGAGCAGGGGAAACCACGGAGAGCAGGTGTTGCTACCTGCCTGCCACTGATGTGGGGATGGATGAGCACTGTGGAGAGAGGAGTAATGGAGAGAGAGAGAGACGTGAGCCACACCCAGACACCCAGGCCACTGGGCTGAAACCACCAGGATTCTGGGAATGTTTGAGAGAGAACACCTTGTAGGGGAAGGAGGGGTGGGAGGATTAGGGCAGAAGTCTGGATTCCTGGCATTCCTGACCCACAAAGACAGGATGTGTGTGCTGGCCATGGTGCATGGGACACTGACGAAAGGGGGAGGGGGGCCTGTTTGGCAGCGTCCCCCCCTGGCCCTCAGCCAGCGATTGTTTGTCAGCCAGACAAACATTTCCCAAAACGGGGGGGGGGGGAGGAGCCGTGACGATTTATCACCGCAGTCCCTTTGCTATCTACTCAGCCTAGTCTCAACCTACACCTCAGTTATCATACAAACCACCTACGATCTGAAGATTCACTGCACCCTGATCTGCACCATCCCTATTGTATGGCTGCAGTTAGCAGCTTCTCTCCTTTGGAGGCTTTTACAGCGGCTTTAGGTCTGGTCTACTCACAGCCTGAAGATAATGGTCTGTGGACATATTGATATTGTTGGCAACTCTGATGCCAGTATGTACCCTGCATAGTGCCAAGAAAGGCCAGTGTTGATGGGAAACTCTGTATCACTGGTGAAGAAGTGGGTAAACAGGAAGTCTATCTGCACAACTCTCAGGAAGAGTTGTTCTAATGTTCTAATCGAAACAGATCTGCCCTGAACACGTAAAGCAGTGTAACTGGATGTGTGTGTGTGTTCCATATCATATAATAGCAAACAGACAATTTTATTGAAGTCAACTCCATCAGACTGGTTTACTGTAGCTATTTCTTTCACTAAAAGTCCATTTAAAAAAGAAACATCTGACAAATACGTGATTTGCATTCTGAGTAACAGTATATGACAGTGGGAGCAGCCTCACATGTATTTGGGTAAACATATACATGTGTGGAATCAGCTGTGTGTCAGTGGTGCACCCTAACCCAGCCCATGATACAACCTCTATAGTTCAGGCCACTGGATTCCTCATACTAGTGTCCTAAAAACCTTGGCTGGTACACTCACACACTCAATCATAAGTAACCCTTAAAAGCGTCCCTTCCAAAAGTGCCTGCTTGTTTGCCAAATGTCCATAAATGTACATCTAGGAGAGAGAATACTAATTACACAACAAATAAATATGTTGCACTTCGCACATTCCTTTAAGGCAGTTGAACAAGACAGCTGTGAAAAGGATGATGTCATGGGCCCCGGCCTTGTGGCGTATTAGGGGCCTCATGACTGGCAGTAGACATCTGTGCATCTTCCCTCCAGTAGGATGACAGGTAGCCTAGTGGTTAAGAGCATTGGGCCAGTAACCGAAAGGTCACTGGTTCAAATTCCCAAGCCTACTGGGTGAAAAATCTGTCAATGTGCCCTTGAGCAAGGCACTTAACCCTAATTGCTCCTGTAAGTCACTCTGGATAAGAGCGTCTGCTAAATGACTCAAATGTAAATGCACGCTCCTCCATGAGGCCCCAGAGAAGAGCCTGATTAGTAGACCCGTGCTAGCCTAATGCAGGTGTGGCTGTCCTGCACCCATTAAGACACAAATGGGCCTCATTTAACCTGGCGGCTGCCCAAGCAGGAGCGCAAAGGGAACCTGTAGTCTGTGCATTCCTTCACCCAGCCTAATAGGAGTGATGAAAGCAGCCAGAGACCCCGTGGGGCACTAACCTGTCCATTGTGTGGCTGACTGACATGAGCAGGTATGCTACAGTCAGATACAGAGAGACAGACACCCCCCCCCCCCCTTCTCTAAGAGAAGAGAGGTATGCATGCCCAGTGTAATCAGTCGGCCCATGCTGTAAGCCAAAACTACTGCTGAGTCACCTGATATTGTGAAGCACACCCACCTACAAGGTTATGAGTTGTGGAGTACTTGCATGACAGCCAGGGACCTTACAAACGCAATGCATAGAAAATGAAATAGAATCCCAGGACAAGACTACTAGACTGTGACAAGGGATTGATTATAATCCATTTACTGTAATAATGTCTGAATCCAGACCACCTATACAGTCCATTTCCAAATTAATCCTCTCTTTTACTGTAGCCTACCTAATCAACTGTGGCGACTAGATTACGAACATTCACAAAATACTTCTCAGAATTCAAAGCTCAAATTAAATCAGACAAACAGATGATGGGCCACAGCAACCATAGCTACTGAGGTTTCTTAAGCTGCACACTGCCTATTAAGTCAAATAAAATCAAATGTTATTCATCACATGCTTAGTAAACAACAAGTGTAGACTAACAGTGAAATGCTGACTTATGAGCCCTCGCCAAAAATGCAGATAGAGAAATAATAGAAAAGTAATAACACAGAATAGTAAAAGTAATAATAAAAACACAATGAGAAACGATAATTGGCTATATAAAGTGCCTTCGGAAAGTCTTCAGACCCCTCAACTTTTTCCACATTTTGTTACATTACAGCCTTAATCCAAAATGGATTAAATTAAAACATTTCCTCAGCAAACAACACACAATACCCCATAATGACAAAGCAAAAACTGTTTAGACATTTTTGCAAATGTATAATTTTTAAAAACAGAAATACCTTATCTACATAAGTAAAGTACGCACTACCCTCTGTAGCGCCTTGCGGTCGGATGCCAAGCAGTTGCCATATCAAGTGGTGATGCAGCCAGTCAAGATGCTCTCAATGGTGCAGCTGTATAACTTTTGAGGATCTGAGGGCCCATGCAACATATTCTGAGGGGGAATACTGTTTGTTCACGACTGTGTTTGTGTGTGGGGACCATGATAGATCCTTAGTGATGTGGACAGCGAGGAACAGGAAGCTATCGACCCGCTCCTCTACAGCCCAGTCGATGTGAATGGGTGCGTGCTCGGCCCTCTGTTTCCTGCAGTCCACAATCAACTCCTTTGTCTTGCTGACGTTGAGGGAGAGGTTGTTGTCCTGGCACCACAATGCCAGGTGTCTGACCTCCTCCCTATAATCTGTCTCATCGTCGGTGATCAGACCAACCACAGTCGTGTCGTCAGCAAACTTAATGATGGTGTCAGAGTCGTGCGCGGCTACGCAGTCATGGGTGAACAGGGAGTACAGGAGGGGACAAAGCACGCATTGCTGAGGGGAGCCCATGTTGAGGGTCAGCGTGGCGGATGTGTTGTTGCCTACCCTCACCACCTGGGGGCGGCGTGTCAGGATGTCCAGGATCCAGTTGCAGAGGGAGGTGTTCAGTCTCAGGGTCCATTGCTTAGTGATGAGCTTGGAGGGCACTATGGTCTGGAACAGTGAGCTGTAGTCAATGAACATTGTTCTCACATAGGTGTTGCACTTGTTCAGGTGGGAGAGGGCAGTGTGGAGTGCAATATAAATTGCATCATCTGTGGATCTGTTGGGGAGGTATGCGAATTGGAGTGGGTCCAGGGTATCTGGGATGATGGTGTTGATGTGAGCTATGACCAGCCTTTCAAAGCATTACATGGCTACAGATGTGAGTGCTAAGGGCCAATAGTCATTTAGGCAGGTTACCTTAGTGTTCTTAGGCACAGGGACTATGGTGGTCTGATTGAAACATGTAGGAGTGGGTCAGGGAGAGGTTGAAAATGTCAGCGCATGCTCTGAGTACGTGTCCTGGTAATCTGTCTGTCCCGGCGACCTTGTTAACCTGTTTAAAGGTCTTACATCAGCTACAGAGAGTGTAATCACACAGTCGTCCGGAACAGCCGGTGCTCTCATGCATGGTTCAGTGTGGCTTGCTTCGAAATGAGCATGGAAGGTATTTAGCTCGTCTGGTAGGTTTGGTTCACTGGACAGCTCGTGGCTGGGTTTCTCTTTGTAATCCGCAATAGTTTGCCAGCCCTGCCACATCCGATGAGCATCAGAGCCGACGTAGTAGGATTCGATCTTAGTCCTGTATTGACGCTTTGCCTGTTTGATGTAAGGGTCCAGATTAGTGTCCCGCTCCTTGAAAGCGGCAGCTCTAGCCTTTAGCTCAGTGTGGATGTTGCCTGTAATCTTTGGCTTCTGGTTGGGATATGCCCGTACGGTCACTGTGGGGATGACGTTGTCAATGCACTTATTAATGAAGAAAGTGACTGATGTGGTAAACTCTTCAATGCCATCGGATAAATCCCAGAACATATTCCAGTCTGTGCTAGGGAAGGAAACAGTCCTGTAGCTTATCATCTGCTTCATCGGACCACTTCCGTATTGAGCATGTCACTCCTGATTTCCGTTTGTAAGCAGAAATCAGGAGGATAAAGTTATGGTCAGATTGGCCAAATGGAGGGCGAAGTTGAACTTTGTATGCGATTCTGTGTGTGGCGTAAAAGTGATTTAGAGTTTTGTCTCCTCTAGTTGCACAGGTGACATGCTGGTATTAGGAAAAACAGATTTCAGTTTCACTGAATTAAAATCACCGGCCACTAGGAGCGCCACCTCTGGATGAGCAATTTCTTGTTTGCTTATGGCCCTATACAGCTCGTTGAGTGAGGCCTTACTGCCAGCATCGGTTTGTGGTGTTAAATAGACAGCTACCAAAAATATAGATGAAAACTATAAATAGTATAGTCTACAACAGGGGTATTCAACTCTTACCATACAAGGTCCGGAGCCTGCTGGTTTTCTGTCCAACCTAATAATGAACTGCACACACCTGGTGTTCCAGGTCTAATTCAGTCCCTGATTAGAGGGGAACAATTAAAAAATATATTGGAACTGGCTTTGAGGTCCATAGTTGAATTTGAGGGGTCTACAGCTTATCAGGAGGTATTCTATCTCAGGCGAGAAGAACCTCGAGACTTCCTTAATATTAGAGATTGCATAGCAGTTGTGAACAAAGACACATACACCTCCCCCTTGAGCTTACCCGAGGCTGCCGTTCAACCCTGCCAATGCATAGAAAAACCAGCTTGATGTATATTGTCCATGTCCAACCCACGACTCAGAGAAACACAGGATATTACAGTGCTTCAGGTCCTGTTGATAGGATAGTCTCGAACAGAGCTCGTCCAATTTGTTCTCCAATGACTGTACATTCACCAATAGAACGAAGGGTAGTGGCGGATTATTTATTCGCCAAAGTAGTTTCATCAGGGTGCCCGCACATCAGCCTCTCTTACGTCGTCTCTTCCTTTTCCGAGTCTCAGGGATTAGGGCTTGGTCTGGGGTGAGCAGTATGTCCTCCACCGCCGACTCGTTGAAGTAGAAATCTTCCAAATCGAGGTTAGTGATCGCTGATGTACAGTTACAATCAGCGCAAAATTGGACAGAAGCCCGTAAAACTGCAGCTATCCATTGCAGCGCCATTCTACCACTAAAATGAACGGTGTATTAAACTAAGTACACAAAAAAATATACAAACTTGCATTGCAAAGAGACTTTAGTGTATCCTGTTAGTGGGGAGGTGTGAGGGGGGAGGGCTGTGTGGCACCATTATACAGTAGTGCCTGTGATTCAGAGGGGAAAATGTTATCGCAGAAAGCTGTAAGCAGAAAGTTTCAGGATTATCCAACAGGGATGGTGACACAAACACATAAAACCTAATGTGACTGACTGGGCCACTAGGCTAAATTCAAGCCAATAAAGTGTAGCCCACCATACACTTGATCTACAAGAAATCTAGAGCTTATGATGAAACAGCCAAGTATGTCCAGGTAAGGGAGTCAGACCTACTGGATATTCACACTCAACTACCACAGTTCATAGCATTAAGCATTCATTTCCTTAGTAGCTAGATCATTTGTTTATTCAGAAGCTTGCAGCAGGCACTAATACCCACTAACACATTATGCAGTGTTATGCCACCTAAAATGAGGCCAGTTTGTTTGCTCTGACATTCAACTTCATTCCTAATCTAAGGCTTCTTTATACCCTGGTGAGGTCTCATGTATAAAATCATACAGGAACTTTACGTTATGAAAAAATACCAGTTTTATTAAAAACAAACTAATCTAATCTAAACAACAGTGTATAAGCAACAGAAAGAGGCCTTTCCCTGATAGGGTGATAGGAGATGCTCTGGGGTAAGGCAGTAAGAGAGAAACCTGTTGAAAACATGCTGTAACTTCATGTAGTAGTATTTGCTTTAAAAACCTTTACTTATACACAGAGAAGTAAGTAAAAGCTGGCATCAGACAGGTTCGGTTCAGTCAGTTCTTTCCTGAACTCAGCTTTGTTATAGTAAGAGTCTGAACTTAATAAGTACTGTTAATGTGAGGGCTTCATAGGAGCACCGGGCAGAGCAGCAGGAAACATCTCCTGGGCGTCTGCTCCACTAGCGGTAGGAGAGCTAGCCTAACCTCCTGCACCCAACACTGGCCTTAACACCCTCTCCTACATTACCAACCACTGACTGACTGCTGCTGCTGTCATAATTAAACCAAGGACAAGGAGCGGAAATGAGCACAGCTGGAGAGTTTGAGTCTAGGGGGCACCATCAACTATTCCATAAACAAACTGACTGAACAATAGCCCTAGCCTTGTGATGTGTTCCAACCCCAGGCCCACTTCTTTCAGTTGTCATTGCCAATGTACAGCGCCTTTGTAAAGTATTCAGATCCCTTGACTGTTTCCACATTTTGTTACGTTACAGCCTTATTCTAAAATGGATTAAATAATAAATCGACACACAATACCCCATAATGACAAAGCGAAACCAGTTTAAAAAAAACAGAAATACCTTATTTACCTAAGTATTCAGACCCTTTGCAAGTCCCGAAAAACACAGTGGCCTCCATCATTCTTAAATGGAAAAAGTTTGGAACCACCAAGACTCTTCCTAGAGCTGGCCGCCCAGCCAAACTGAGCAATCGGGGGAAAAGGGCCTTGGTCAGGGAGGTGACCAAGAACACAATGGTCACTCTGACAGAGCTCCAGAGTTCCTCTGTGGAGATGGGAGAACCTTCCAGAAGGACAACCATCTTGGTAGCAGTCTACCAATCAGGCCTTTATGGTAGAGTGGCCAGTTGGAAGCCACTCTTCAGTAAAAGGCACATGACAGCCCACTTGGAGTTTGCCAAAAGGCACCTAAAGGACCCTCAAGACCATGAGAAACAAGATTCTCTGGTTTGATGAAACCAAGATTTAACTATTTGGCCTGAATGCCAAGCATCACGTCTGGAGGAAACCTGGCACCATCCATGGGGGTGGCAGCATCATGCTGTGGGGATGTTTTTCAGCAGCAGGGACTGGGAAACTAATCAGGATCGAGGGAAAGATGAACAGAGCAAAGTACAGAGAGTTCCTTGATGAAAGGACGCTCAGGACCTCAGACTGGGTCAAAGGTTCACCTTCCAACAGAACAACGACCCTAAGCACACTGCCAAGACAACGCAGAAGTGGCTTTGGGACAAGTCTCTGAATGTCCTTGAGTGGCCCAGCCAGAGCCCAGACTTGAACCCGATCGAGCATCTCTGGAGAGACCTGAAAATAGCTGTGCAGCAACGCTCCCCATCTAACCTGACAGAGCTTGAGAGGATCTGCAGAGGAGAATGGGAGAAACTCCCCAAATACAGGTGTGCTAAGCTTGTAGCATCATACCCAAGAAAACCCTAGGCTGTAATCGCTGCCAAACAAAGTACTGAGTAAAGATTCTGAATACTTATGTAAATGTTATATATAGCAAACATTTTTTTTAAACTATTTTTTCTTTGTTATTATGGGGTATTGTGTGTAGACTGATGAGGGGAAAAAAACAATTGAATCAATTTTAGAATAAGGCTGGAAGGTAACAAAATGTGGAAAAAGTCAAGGGGCCTGGATACTTTCCAAATGCACTGTATGTGGGCCGCTGCACAGACTGACAGAGCTCACGCTGCACATTTGTGGCCTGCTGGAGGTCATTTTGCAGGGCTCTGGCAGTGCTCCTCCTTGCACAAAGGTGGAGGTAGTGGTCCTGCTGCTGGGTTGTTGCCCTCCTACGGCCTCCTCCACGTCTCCTGATGTACTGGCCTGTCTCCTGGTAGCGCCTCCATGCTCTGGACACTACGCTGACAGACACAGCAAACCTTCTTGCCACAGCTCGCATTGATGTGCCATCCTGGATGAGCTGCACTACCTGAGCCACTTGTGTGGGTTGTAGACTCCGTCTCATGCTACCACTAGAGTGAGAGCACCACCAGCATTCAAAAGTGACCAAAACATCAGCCAGGAAGCATAGGAACTGAGAAGTGGTCTGTGGTCACCACCTGCAGAATCACTCCTTTATTGGGGGTGTCTTGCTAATTGCCTATAATTTCCACCTTTTGTCTATTCCATTTGCACAACAGCATGTGAAATTTATTGTCAATCAGTGTTGCTTCCTAAGTGGACAGTTTGATTTCACAGAAGTGTGATTGACTTGGAGTTACATTGTGTTGTTTAAGTATTCCCTTTATTTTTTTGAGCAGTGTATAAACTCCAGTCGTACTTTATCAAAAGTCTTTTCAAAATCAGCTATGAAAACCAGGCCTGGTGTCCCCAATATTTCATAGTATTCTATTGTTTCCAGTACTTCTTATATTATCTCCAATGTATCATCCATGTAAAAAACCTGTCTGATTAGGATGAATAATATCTGACAATACTTTTTTAATTCTATGCGCAAAGCATTTTGCTAGGATTTTTGCATCACAACACTGAATTGTAAGAGGTCTCCAATTTTTTTAATGGACTGGATCTTTATATATACCACTTGGGTCCTGTTTCAATAATAATGATGATATCAGACCCTGTTGTTGCGTGTCTGAAAATCTACCATTTATATAGGAGTGGTTAAAACATGCTAATAACGGTCCTCTGAGTATATCAAAAAAAGTTTTGTATACTTCCACTGGTATCCCATCCAGCCCTGGAGTTTTCCCAGCCTTAAAGGCTTTAATTGCATCAAGAAGTTCCTCCTCTGAAATTTGGCCTTCACATGAGTCTTTCTGTACAGATGTTAATTTTACATTATTATTAGGGGAAAAATCCATACATTTAGTTTCAGTCAGCGGAGATGGAGGAGACTGTAACGTCCTGACCAGAGTTCTTATGTGTTTTGCTTGTTTAGTGTTGGTCAGGACTTGAGCTGGGTGGGAATTATATGTTGTGTGTCTAGTTTGTCTGTTTCTGTGTCCAGCCTAATATGGTTCTAAATCAGAGGCAGCTGTCAATCGTTGTCCCTGATTGAGAATCATATATAGGAGGCTTATTTTGTGGGTGATTGTTTCCTGTCTCTGTGTTTGTGTTCTGCACCAGATAGGTCTGTCTCGGTTTTCACATTTCTTGTTTTGTTGTTTGTAGTGTTCTATATTATTCTTTATTAAATATGTTGAACACTAGCCACGCTGCATTTTGGTCCTCTCCTTCACCAATGGAAGAAAACCGTTACAGAGACAAACTAAAACATATTCTTAAAGTACTTTACTTCCTCTTTCAAAATATAATTCGGTGAATCATGCGTGACTCCATCATTCGTAACAAGTTTCAATAAAAAAAAAATTGGTAGCATTTCTATATTGAATATTGAAAAAGAATTTGGTGCATTTTTCCCCATATTCCATCCAGTTCGCTTTATTTTTTATAATATATTACACTGGATCTTTCTTGAATAAGTTCCTCCATTTCTTTTTCCTATAACTTATTCTGTGCCTCTATGGTATAGTTTTTATTGCTATCTAACTGTACTGTTAGTCCTTCAATTTCCTTTGTTAATATGGACTCTTTTGATCTAAATTGCTTTGTTATATAGAAGAATACTGAATTGCATGGCCTCTAAAAGGCACATTTAAAAGTGTCCCATACAATAAGGGGATCTGCTGTACCGATGTTATGTCTGAAAAAGTCAGTTATAAATTCTTCTGTCCCTGTCCTAAACAATTTATCATCTAGTAGGCTTTGATTAAATTTCCAATATCCTCGCCCACGTGGAAATTCTGTAAGAGTAATATATATGCCAATTATGTGATGATCCGACCGCATTCTGTCCCCTATGAACACTTTTTAAACTTTTGGTGCCAGAGAGAATGGCATAAGAAAGTAGTCAAGATGACTAGCTTGATTAAGCCACTAGGTCAGGGTATTTAAGTCTCCATATATCCACTAATTCCAATATATCCATGACATTCATGATTTTCTTAAGTGCCTGAGGGTGATAGTTTGTAGTGTGATTTCCTTTCCGATCCATAGAGGTATTTAAGACCGTATTAAAATCTCCCACCATAATAATAGGGTCTAGTGTTGCTTGTAGAGTTAATATATATTTTCAAAGAAGCTTGGATCATCATTATTAGGAACGTATAGGTTAATAAGCCATATCTGTTTATTGTCCAATAACATATTTTTAAAAATCCATCTACCTTGATGATCTGTTTGGACAAGTTGCACATTTGGATCAAAATTACTGTTAATTAAAACCATCTTTGTCCATGGGAGAAATATATTTCGCGCCCCCAGTCCTTTTAACACAAAACTTAATCTAAAATTGTTGAATGAGTGTCAAGTAAGGCTTCTCTCAGAACGATGTTCTCCTTTTTAAGTTCATTCACTTCGGTTTTAATCTTATTGACTGTCACTTTTAGCTTGTTTGTTTCCTTCTCCAATGTCGCAGCTTTTTCAACACTCATCTCGAGGCTCGCCTTCAACTCTTTTATATCCTTACTGACTAGTTCAAGTATACCCAGCTTGTCATTTATTGATTTTAACAGATCGGTTTCGACCTTTACCATTCCCGGTGGTGAAAATATTAAATCGTCTGTGTCTGTAGAAGAGTCACGTTTTCGTTTTGAAATCGGTTCCCCTGTCTTACTCTCCGTCATGTTTGGGTGTTGCTTGTTTTCGTAATATTTGTCGTTAAATTTCTCAAGTATTAAGATTTGTTTTGTATTATTATCCAGATTGAAGGTTATCACCCACCAGATTGTGTAGTGCTAATATTTAGTCTAACTTGCCGATATTGAATATTACGTTTTTATCTTGAGGTGCTCTACATAACTACTTTCAGTCCGCCATTACCTGTCTCAGTCCCGCCCACCAATAGCACTATTAGTGGTGAGGTGCGGTAGTGCACACACCTAATTAGCAGATGTTATTGCGGGTGTAGTGAAATGCTTGTGTTTCTAGCTCCAACAGTGCAGTAATATCTAACAATACACAGAGAGAATGGCACCGGAGGGGATGGCTGCTGTTTTATGGGCTCCTAACCAATTGTGCTATTTTTTTTTTTTTTGCATTGTTTGTAAATTATGTACATAAAGTTGATGCAAGCCTCTCTTATGACCGAAAAGAGCTTCTGAATATCAGAACATTGATTACACACCTCGAACATGACAAAGATTGTTTCTTTAATGAGTCTGACGAGAAATATATAATGTTGCTCCCAGACAAGGCCCAAATCCTTGAGAATAAGGAAATATATGGAGCGCAGATCAGAGAGTCTTGTGAAAATTTGTTGGCGAGTGGGTAACCCGCCTCTACCATCAGTTCTATTGGCCAACGTGCAATCACTGGAGAATAAACTGGATGAGCTCTGTTCGAGACTATCCTACCAACGGGACATTAAACTGAAATATATTATGTTCACTGAGTCGTGGATAAACGACGACATGGATAATATACAGTTGGCTGGGTTTCCCAGCATCAGCAGGACAGAACAGCTACATCCGGTATAACGAGGGGTGGGGGTGTGTGTCTATTTGTCAATAACAGCTGGTGCACGATGTCTAAAATTTATCTAGTCTCGAGGTATTGCTCGCCTGAGGTTGAATACCTTATGATAAGCTGTAGACCACACTATCTACCAATAGAGTTTATCTACAATTGCTTGTAGCCGTCTATTTACCACCACAAACTGACGCTGGCACTAAGACTGCACTCAACGAGCTGTATAAGGCCAGAAGCAAACAAGAAAATGCTCATCCAGAATCGACCCACCTAGTGGTCGGGGACTTTAATGCAGGCAAACTTAAATCAGTTTTACCTAATATCTACCACCATGTCACATGTGCAACCAGGAAAAAAGAAAATCCACATCACCTTTCAGATGACGCAGATGTTATGCTACAGAACTGTAATACGTTCATCCAATGGCATTGAGGACTATACCACCTCAGTCACCGGCTTCATCAATAAGTGCATTGACCACGTCATCCCCACAGTGACCGTACGTACATATCCCAACCAGAACCCATAGATTACAGGCAACATCCGTACCGAGCTAAAGGCTAGAGCTGCTGCTTTCAAGGAGCGGGACACTAATCCGGACACATAAGAAATCCTGCTATGCCCTCAGACGAACCATCAAATAGGCAAAGCGTCAATACAGGACTAAGATTGAATTCTACTACACCGGCTCTGACGCTCGAAGGATGTTGCAAAGCTTTCAAACTATTATGGTCAATAAAAGGGAAGCCCAGCCACGAGCTGGGAAGCCCAGACTGCAGGGCCAGACGGACTACCAGGACGTGTACACTCAGAGCATGCCCGGACCAACTGGCAAGTGTCTTCACTGACATTTTCAACCTCTCCCTGACCATGTCTGTAATATCTACATGTTTCAAGCAGACCCCCATAGTCCCTGTGCCCAAGAAAGCGAAGGTAACCTGCATAAATGACTACCACCCCGTAGCACTCACGTCGGTATCCATGAAGTGATTTGAAAGGCTGGTGATGGCTCACATCAACACCATTATCCCAGAAACCCTTGACCCACTCATACCGCCCCAACAGATCCACAGATGATGGAATCTCAATCGCACTCCACACTGCCCTTTTCCACCTAGACAAAAGGAACACCTATGTGAGAATGCTGTTCATTGACTACAGCTCAGCTGTTCATTGACTACTGGGGTAAACAGGCCGTGGCTCGGGTGGTTGAGGTCCTTGATGGACTTCCTGTGATTCATTGGGCAGACCGCACCACCACCCTGTGGTGGTGCTACAATCCTGATCCCCAAGGCTGCCATGAAGATGACTTGTTAAATAATCAAATACTGAATCATGAGATAGTTGATTGTTGAATAAGGATTAGGCCTGTAGAAACGATGTAACATATATTGTTATGTTACCATGTTAGGCTACACTTTGACAAAAAAAGAAAAAGCAACCAGCCAGAAATATTATTATTTATCTAAAATAAAAGGATAGCTCTGGATGAAATATTTAATGTTCACAGGCCTGATGAGTGTTTTTACTTCTGGGTCTTTCAGTGTCTTTCTTCCTTATCAAGGTTTACCATCTCCATTTGTATCCGAGTTGACGCGTGGTCTGTGGCCATTGTCATCAGAGTTCCTCCTTGACCTCTCTCGGGCTCCTAGACTTCCTTCAGCATCTCTCCCTGAGCATAGGCCAAATGTATCATCCTCTCCTTGACAGTCTGTGGAATCACATAGAGATCAGGAAAATAATCAATGAGAATAAAATGCATATATTAACACTTCTGATGTACAAATACATTTCAAAAAGTAGCAGATGAATGATGATACAATAAAACAAACATAACAAAATATCCTATACTATATTGATTGTGGCGTACAGCAGGTCAGCCACCAGGGGGAGACGGCTCCATCTGCTGGACGTGCCAGGTCTCGACGTGCTCTCCGGACAGGATTAATTGGGGCTGATTGAGAGTTGGTGAGTAATCAAGGGCTGATTGCTCACCAGCTGTACAAGTCCCATAAAGCTGCCAGAAGGGCAGCACACAGGAAAGATACTGGTGAAAGAAAGGACTCCCGTAAAGTTGGGGACAGTTCCAGAGGTAACAGGAGTGAGTTCAGTTTTTGATCCCCACAGGATACAGCAAGACCCGGAGCCCAGAAGACGGTATCCCGGAGAGGGTCTCATGGGGGAGACCTATTATTTTAATAAACACCTTTGAAACTGAGCTAATCCTTCTCTGTCCGTGTCTGATCCGTGTAAACGTTTTGACCCAACCCCCTCGTCTGCCACAAGTGGTGGAGAATGCGGGCATTCTGATAACGTGGTCAGATCAGGGTTGACGTTTACGCAGCATCAGCATGGACGAGATGGTAGCTCAGTTCATCCGGGCCCAACAGGCAGTTCAGGAACGAACGCTGGAGGAACAGCTGCTACAAAACGTCCGCCTCATTGAGGAAATCAGGAAGCCACAAGGAGGAGCGTCTAATGAATCACATCCAAACCAGTTTTTAATCAAGCTAACAGAAGATGACGACATCGAAACCTACCTCTGTACGTTTGAACGGACGGCACTACGGGAAGGATGGCCAAGACAGAAATGGGCCAGTCTGCTGGCCCCGTTTCTCTCTGGGAATGCCCAAAAAGGCATATTGGGACCTGAACGATGCGGCTAACTACGACGGACTCAACCTGGAGATACTCAGCCGCTACGGGTACAGCCTGGCCCATCGGGCTCAACTCTTCCACAACTGAAGGTTTGTAGCCGACGCATCCCCCCAGCCCAGATGAGCGACCTACTGCGTGTCACCAGAGGATGGCTCCTAACCAACGTTTCCACCCTCTCCATCCTAGACAAAGTGGTCCTGGATCGCTTCCTACAGGCACTACCCCACGACATGAAGAGGGCAGCGAGTTTATGCGCATCCCAGACCTTGGAAGGCCTCCTGGAAGCAGTGGAGACGCATCAGAACACTCAGGCTCTGCTGAGTGTGAGCCGGGCCGAGTCGTCGACCAGTTTGAGGAGTCGGAAGGACAGCCCCACTGCTGTGTACCCCAAACCGACAGTCGGCAGGGCCAAAGGACAGCAAACCCCTGGAGAGACGGCTGGGGTAGGGCCAACCCGCCACCGACGACCCCAGGTAGATGGAGACCAAAGGAGGTGTTTTGAGTGTGGCGCCTGGGGGCACATTGCCTGGAATTGTTCGGCTCGAGAGGAGTCGATGCCATCAGCAAGCCCCGGAGGCGAGGTGTGTCACACAGTGAACTATGTCACCTCTATTAGACTCCGGAAGTATGGTTACCCTCGTAACCACGAGCCTGCTGAACCAGGAGACCGAACGTGGTAGGGAGATGTCCATTCCCTGTGTTCACGGGGACACAAAGCGGTATCCAACCGTATGGGCCAACATCGTGACGCCACAAGGGAGCTGCCAGATGAGGGTGGGTGCAGTACCAGAGTTGCCTGTACCTCTGCTAGTGGGACGAGATTGTCTGCTGTTCGCGGCCCTGTGGGGGCACGAGCTGAGGAAGAAGGTACAAGCCACCCAAAGACGAGAGCGAGGACAACCCATCGCCTGTGCGGCCCGGAAGCAAACGGTTGACCAACCTGTATCTATGGGTCTGGAGTCGGAGGGGGTGTCGGAACCCGACCCCCCTGGGGAACCACGGGAGGTAGAGCCCAGCCTCCCCCTCCTCGATTTCGAGGGGCCAGTCGAGACACCCGCTGGGGCCAACTCAGGGGACAATTCGGGACGGCCCAGTGGGAGGATCCTAACTTGAAAGCCGCCGCAGCCCAAGTGATAGTGGTGGATGGACAGCTACTTCCGGGGGTGACTGACTGGCGATACCCCCATTTCCAAATCAAGAATAACCTTTTGTTTCAGGGGTCGCGCCAACAGGGGGAACTTCGAGAGGTATTGTTGCTGCCCCGACGGTACGTGGGAACCGTTCATCAGCTGGCCCACACCCACCTGTTGGGGGCGCACCTGGGAATGGAGAAGAACCGGGAACGGATCACCGCCAGGTTCCACTGGCCCGGGATGAGGAGGGCCGTGGAAGACTACTGTCGTAGCTGCCCGGAGTGTCAAATGATTGCCCCAAAGGCCCACTTCCAAAACCCACTGGTCCCCCTACCGATCATCGGGGTGCCCTTTGAACGTGTCGTCATGGACATAGTGGGACCCCTGGTAAAAACAGCACGAGTACACCGGTACATCCTGGTAATAGTAGATTATGCCACCCGGTATCCCGACCCCCTTATGCAGCGTGGTAGAGCACGTGGAGACAATGAGGGAGCAGATGACAGCCATATTGCCAGTCGTGAGGGAACATATGGAGAAGGCCCAACGCGCCCAAGCCCAGGTTTACAATCGGGGAGCCCAGCCCCGAGAATTCCAGGTGGAGGACAGGCTGTTGGTCTTAATCCCCACGGCCGAAAGTAAGTTCCTGGCAACATACCATATGAGGTGATCGAGAAGCTGGGACCTGTCAATTACCACGTACGGCATCCGGGGAGACGGAAACTCCAACAGATTTACCACGTGAACCTGTTGAAGTGGCACAAGAGGACAGCCTTGGCCGTGTTATGGTCGGGACCCAGGACGCCCACGGTACCAGTGGTGGTCCCGAGCAATGAGGACCTCGACCCGGCCTAGAAGCAAGAGCTCAGGGAGCTCGTCGATCGGAACACGGCGGTGTTCTCCGAGAAGCCGGGCCGCACAACCCTCATTGAACACCACATCCGTACCCGGCCCAGGGAAACGGTACAAGAGGCCATATCGGATTCCGGAGGCCCGAAGGAAGGCCATAAAACAGGAAGTGGAGGCTATGCTGAGGGTCATTGAAGAGTCCCACAGTGCATGGTGCAGCCCCATTGTGTTGGTGCCCAAACCGGACGGTAGCCTCCACTTCTGTAATGATTTCCGGGGAGTGAACGACATAAGCTTGTTTGACGCCTACCCCATGCCGAGGGTGGACGAGCTCATCGACCGATTGGGAAAGGCCCGGTACATCAGCACCCTTGACCTGACCAAAGGATATTGGCAGATACCATTGGCAGCCTCATCCCGGGAGAAGACAGCGTTTTCGACACCAGACGGATTGTATCAGTACCGGGTACTCCAGTTCGGTCTCCACGGAGCCCCACCCACATTCCAGCGACTGATGAACAAAGTACTTCGACCCCACCAGCAGTACGCAGCGGCCTATCTGGATGATATCATCATCCACAGCCAAGGTTGGGCAGAGCACCTGACGTGCTCAGACAAGCCGGGTTGACCGCGAACCCCAAGCAATGCAAACTAGTGTTCGAGGAGGTGGAGTACCTGGGGTATTTGATCGGACCGAGGAACGTCAAGCCCCAGGAGAGGAAGGTTCACGCGGTACGTGACTGGCCCGTTCCACGCACCAAGACACAGGTCAAGTCCTTCCTGGGACTGGCAGGATACTATAGCCGGTTTATCCCCAACTTTGCGGCTATAGCTTCCCCCCCTCACCGATCTAACCAGGGCTTGCCTCCCGAAAACAGTGAAATGGAGGGACGAGACAGAAGCGGCGTTCAGGCGCCTGAAGGAAGCGCTGTGCTCCCATCCGATTCTCGTAACGCCCGATTTCCACGTGCCGATGTTGGTCAAGACGAATGCATGTGACACGGGACTAGGGGCCGTTCTGTCCCAGGTATACGATGGGGAGGAGCACCCCATCATGTACATCAGCCGAAAGCTGATACCCATAGAAAAAACTCTATTGTTGAGAAAGTGTCTAGCGGTGAAGTGGGCGCTAGACACTCAAGTATTACCTGTTAGGTACCCACTTCACCCTGGTCACGGACCATGCTCCCCTGGTCTGGATGGCCAGGGGAAGGGACACAAACGATCAGGTCACCAGGTGGTTCTTGTCCCTTCAACGCTTCTCTTTTTCTGTTGTGCACAGGTCAGGGGCGAAGCATGGAAACGCGGATGCCCTATCGAGAAGGGAGACATACGTCGCACTGATGACAGTCCCCTCCCTGACAGAGCTAGGGGAAGGTGGGGGCGTACAGCAGGTCAGCCACCAGGGGGAGACTCGTCGAGGTCTGGTGACAGACGGAGTTATACATCGAGGCAACGGCTCCATCTGCTGGACGTACCAGGTCTCGACGGGCTCTCCGGCCAGGATTAATTGGGTCTGATTGAGAGTTGGTGAGTAATCAAGGGCTGATTGCTCACCAGCTGTACAAGTCCCATAAAGCTGCCAGAAGGGAAGCACACAGGAAAGATACTGGTGAAAGAAAGGACTCCCGTATAGTTGGGGACAGTTCCAGAGGTAACAGGAGTGAGTTCAGTTTTTGATCCCCACAGGATACAGCAAGACCCGGAGCCCAGAAGACGGTATCCCGGAGAGGGTCTCATGGGGGAGACCTATTATTTTAATAAACACCTTTGAAACTGAGCTAATCCTACTCTGTACATGTCTGATCTGTGTAAACGTTTTGACCCAACCCCCTGGTCTGCCACATGATATACTCACCACATCTGTCAAAGAATTGTAATTGTAAGGCGCCGATGGTGCTTTGAGGACATGTGAAATGAGTTTCAAATCCAAGGATGAACTTTGATTGGTTCATGCTGAGTGTGTTGGCTAGATTTGAGAGGTGAAGAGTCAGACACTTACTTGGTTGCAAAGGGTTTTGACAGCTGAGGTTGGAGCTGCTATAGAACCTGAAGGAACTGTTTGGCACCAATGAGAGATGGCACTTGGACTTGGAGGCCAGTGGACCACCAGCATGGCCCCGCCACATCCCGTCCACACAGTCCAGGCAGTGCCAAACAACAGGACCTGCAATACACACACATTTTCCTCAACAACTTTCTTTGACATATTTATCTCTATTGGTATCACACCAACATGTATATATATAAGTTCGTTACAAATGAGCTATTCTTTGATCAACTTAATCCATTCATTGTCAGATCTACAAATCTGTAAGCCTCTCTGTGACAGCATAGCAAAGCCTCCTGGCCTGCATGCATATGTAGCCTAGAGCTCCAGTGTTACCTATGGACAGAGGGATCCTGGGGTGGTGATGGAGCATGGCCTTAGGGATGGGGTAGAAGCCAAAGCCATCCCACTGCTGGGCTGGCTGGGAAACAGTTACGTCCTCTGGGGGCGATGGCTTTTCTCTGTCACAGTTGGGCGGAAGGTTGTGCATCCCCTCCAGTCTAGAGTAAGAGCTATGACGACAGAAGAAAAAGGAAATCATTTTTTGGGGAAACAAACTTATATTATTCTCAAACAAAACATGGGTCGCCAGAATTACCTTATTCAAGTGCGACACTACAAATATTTGTTTATTCTCATTGACTAAACCCTATGAAATAGCAGTTCCTCTCCTCGTTACACACACCAACAGGACATTACGATAGACAAGTGTTGTCTACAAGAAGCATACATCCTAGACAGTATATTTTGAAAACATTCAGTTAAGTCTTTAATTCATTTGTTTATGAAGAGCTGTAAAAACAAAATTGTCTTACATTCTTCCTAAAGCACGGATAATCAAGGAAGTACGTGACAACTGACCACTCTCTACATGAGATGTTGGAAAACAGAAAATAAACACTGAGTTATAAAACTAGGCAGAAAAGCTCACTGTAATAAGAGCTATCAGGGCCCGCATCTTCAGAACCAATGCCCAGTCTCACTCTCCCATGACTCTCCCTCATTGCTAGACATGTGGAGCCAAATCAGGGTTTTTCCCATCTCTCAACAAGACTGATGAATAAGGACTGAGAGGCAGCAGCAGGTTTCACGCCTGTTAGTTACATGTACTCTACGCATTCCATTTCACTCAAAGAGCAATGGAGACACCCCTTTTAATGACCAGTCAGATCATAGGTCAGCCATACTTCGAGTTTCAAAAGAATGCCATGGGGCAGTACGTATTGTATGTTTGTATGTTTGTATGTTGTTTGTATGTTGAGCGATCCTGCTGGGTGTGTTGCCTCAGCACCCTCTCCCTAACACTGTGGAACACCAGAGGCTTGTTCCTGAGGAGGAAAGCACTGGGGACCCTGGGTGCTGAGGGGGGTTGGGCGTGTTTGAGCCTGGGTCTGGGCCTCTGGGCTAGCCTACAATGACAGGAGCTCCTGGTTCTGGGGCCTACCAGCATCCTCCTCCTCCCTCTGGGGGTCAGTGCCAGGCTTGGCCAGGCCAAGGTCTTTTGGGTGGACAGCTTGCTGTGCAACTAGGGAGCCCAACCCATGCTCACTTCTCAGCTGTGACGTCAATGGTGTCAGCTGGAACGGCACCCTCTTCCACACATTCTTGGACTTCTTTCTGTTCTATAACACACAATATAGATGAGCAAATGTAACTGGTAAACGATATAGGTGTTTTCATTGACACTAATGTAATACAAAGATAAATAACCTGCCACATACAATTTATGAAAGCAGTGAAAATATGGTACTCACCACTTGAGGTTTTTCAAGACGGAAGGCAAATGAGCTCCTTGACAGCTACATGGGGAGATTTAGGCATGTGTTCAAAAAAGGCAATTTGACACCAAAATCTGCATATCTGCCAAGTTTAATGCCTAAAAAGGTTATGTGGTAAGCAAACAATACAATCTTCTAAGGTCTAGGGCTATAACATAAAAAGTACAACAAAGTGACTGATATGACGAAAAAGAAAGATAAAATCCACATCAAATACAATAAATCATGTGACCTATTTTGGGCGT
Source organism: Salvelinus alpinus (assembly GCF_045679555.1). Lineage (NCBI taxonomy): Eukaryota > Metazoa > Chordata > Actinopteri > Salmoniformes > Salmonidae > Salvelinus > Salvelinus alpinus. The sequence continues at coordinate 40,698,126 of NC_092104.1, forward strand.
GGCTCTGAAGGATGTGTTGGGGATTGGGTATCCACATCAATAGGGAGCCAGAGCCCCATGATGCACTGGAGCAGCTGGCCAAATTATTGATCTGGGCTGAGCTGCAATAACAGCCACAACAGACATTACACAGCATCAGCTCTACTACAATCAACATTACTTACCATAGAAAAGAATAGTCTACAAAAAATACAACTTTGGTTTTCAAAGGATGTAAGACAGTCAACAAGCCTTGCATCTGACATTAGGCTTACTATCTGCTAGTGTAACTGTGACCAACCTTGACTCCCTTGTGTTGCTTGTCACTAGGACTATGGTCAACAGAGTTAAACCCTGGAAAGTGGAGATCTGCACTGCAAAGAATGAGAGTTGTAATTGCTTCAAATGTAGACCCTTATGCAAATCTATTGGTCAAACTTTTAAACATATTCAACTAAAATGTAGGACTCAATTTTGGGGGGTGTTTTCTGTTGCAGTATACTGGATAGCCAATGGCAATATACTTACTATATTGAATTGTATTAGGCTATAACTCTGTTCTGTTCTCTCTCACCTCTCCAACCTTGTGTTGTGCTCCCTCTGGTGGGCTTGTGACTGGCTGGAGGGGAGAGTTTGAGAGGCATCTGTGGCAAAATTCTCATCTTGTAGAGCAACTTCACTTTAAGGGTCTTTCGGCCTTCATTCCACTCTGATAACCACACTAAGGGTGGTTAATGTATCAAGGCTGCCCATGGACTACACTTGAGAGAATGAGTAAGTGCAATCATTTAGTCCTGTACATGTGCTACACACTAGCTATTCCCAGTGTCCATGCTAGCATAACACATAACAAGTAGTGTGCTATTACGTAGATTAGAAAAGAACTGACTACTTTTTTGGCGAAGCCCCATTCTTCTCATTCATTGGAAGGAAACAACTTCAAAACATCCAGAGAAGCTTACAGTAGCTATCTAGGCCAGCCACTTCTACAGTAACATGCTGACCAGACACGTCGCGTGCGCGAGCATCGCAAAATACATTTAGAAATCCATGTTATTCGAATATTGCGCCCACGCGCGTCAACAACCATCTGCGACGCCAATTGCTAAAAATATAACTTTCTATTTCTTACGCAGATCGCGCTCAAAGTCCTGCCTCTCCCATCTCCTCATTGGTTTATAGAAGCAGTTACCCACGTGCCATCTCATTGGTTATACACACATGGGTGATTGAAAGACGAACTTTGTTTCCGGTTGTCATGGTAATACAATGAAAGTTTAGATGCGATCACCATATAAGTTCAAAGATGAAAAAGCATGGAAGGAGGAGAGATGACTAGAAACGATTCGGTTGGCCATTTTATGTGTGGATTAATTGTCGGAGTAGAGGTCCTTGTGCATTTCAGGTAAAATAACAACCTCACTACTCACTGGACCCTTATGATCACTCGACTAAGCATGCCTCTCCTTAATGTCAATATGCCTGATCCATTGCTGTTCTGGTTAGTGTTTGTCTTATTTCACTGTAGAGCCTCTAGCCCTGCTCATTATACCTTATCCAACCTTTCAGTTCCACCACCCACACATGCGATGACATCACCTGGTTTCAATGATGTTTCTAGAGACAATATCTCTCTCATCATCACTCAATACATAGGTTTACCTCCACTGTATCAAATCAAGTTTATTTTATATAGCCCTTTGTACATCAGCTAATATCTCGAAGTGCTGTACAGAAACCCAGCCTAAAACCCCAAACAGCAAGCAATGCAGGCCAAGATGTTCAAAATGTTCATAAATGACAAGCATGGTCAAATAATAATCAGGAATAAATGTCAGTTGGCTTTTCATAGCCGATCATTAAGAGTTGAAAACAGCAGGTCTGGGACAGGTAGGGGTTCCATAACCGCAGTCAGAACAGTTGAAACTGGAACAGTTTCGCAGTTGAAACTGTATTCACATCCTACCATACCTTTGTCTGTACATTATACCTTGAAGCTATTTTATCGCCCCCAGGAACCTCCTTTTACTCTCTGTTCCGGACGTTCTAGACGACCAATTCTCATAGCTTTTAGCCGTACCCTTATCCTACTCCTCCTTTGTTCCTCTAGTGATATAGAGGTGAATCCAGGCCCTGCAGTGCCTAGCTCCACTCCTATTCCCCAGGCGCTCTCTTTTGATGACTTCTGTAACTGTAATAGCCTTGGTTTCATGCATGTTAACATTAGAAGCCTCCTCCCTAAGTTTGTTTTATTCACTGCTTTAGCACACTCTGCCAACCCGGATGTTCTAGCCGTGTCTGAATCCTGGCTTAGGAAGACACCAAAAATGCTGAAATCTCCATCCCTAACTACAACATTTTCAGACAAGATAGAACCGCCAAAGGGGGCGGTGTTGCAATCTACTGCAAAGATAGCCTGCAGAGTTCTGTCCTACTATCCAGGTCTGTACCCAAACAATTTGAACTTCTACTTTTAAAAATCCACCTCTCTAAAAACAAGTCTCTCACCGTTGCCGCCTGCTATAGACCACCCTCTGCCCCCAGCTGTGCTGTGGACACCATATGTGAACTGATACCCCCCTTCTATCTTCAGAGCTCGTGCTGCTAGGCAACCTAAACTGGACCATGCTTAACACCCCAGCCATCCTACAATCTAAGCTTGATGACCTCAATCTCACACAAATTATCAATTAACCTACCAGGTACCAGCCCAAAGCCGTAAACACGGGCACCCTCATAGATATCATCCTAACCAACTTGCCCTCTAAATACACCTCTGCTGTTTTCAACCAAGATCTCAGTGATCACTACCTGCATCCATAATGGGTCAGCGGTCAAACGACCTCCACTCATCACTGTCAAACGCTCCCTGAAACACTTCAGCGAGCAGGCCTTTCTAATCGACCTGGCCGGGGTATCCTGGAAGGATATTGATCTCATCCCGTCAGTTGAGGATGCCTGGTTATTTTTTTAAAATGCCTTCCTCACCATCTTAAATAAGCATGCCCCATTCAAGAAATTTAGAACCAGGAACAGATATAGCCCTTGGTTCTCTCCAGACCTTACTGCCCTCGACCAACACAAAAACATCCTATGGCGTTCTGCATTAGCATCGAACAGCCCATGTGGTATGCAACTTTTCAGGGAAGCTAGAAACCAATATACACAGGCAGTTAGAAAAGCCAAGGCTAGCTTTTTCAAGCAGAAATTTGCTTCCTGCAACACAAACCCAAAAAGTTCTGGGACACTAAAGTCCATGAGAATAAGAACACCTCCCAGCTGCCCACTGCACTGAGGATAGGAAACACTGTCACCACCGATAAATCCACTATAATTGAGAATTTCAATAAGCATTTTACTACGGCTGGCCATGCTTTCCACCTGGCTACCCCTACCCCGGTCAACAGCACTGCACCCCCCACAGCAACTCGCCCAAGCCTCCCCCATTTCTCCTTCTCCCAAAACCAGTCAGCTGATGTTCTGAAAGAACTGCAAAATCTGGACCCCTACAAATCAGCCGGGCTAGACAATCTGGACCCTTTCTTTCTAAAATGATCTGCCGAAATTGTTGCAACCCCTATTACTAGCCTGTTCAACCTCTCGTATCGCCTGAGATTCCCAAAGATTGGAAAGCAGCTGCGGCCATCCCCCTCTTCAAAAGGGGGGAACACTCTTGACCCAAACTGCTACAGACCTATATCTATCCTACCCTGCCTTTCTTCGAAAGCCAAGTCAACAAACAGATTACCGACCATTTCGAATCCCACCATACCTTCTCCGCTATGCAATCTGGTTTCAGAGCTGGTCATGGGTGCACCTCAGCCATGCTCAAGGTCCTAAACGATATCTTAACCACCATCGATAAGAAACAATACTGTGCAGCCGTATTCATTGACCTGGCCAAGGCTTTCGACTCTGTCAATCACCACATCCTCATCGGCAGACTCGATATCCGTGGTTTCTCAAATGATTGCCTCGCCTGGTTCACCAACTACTTCTCTGATAGAGTTCAGTGTGTCAAATCGGAGGGCCTGTTGTTCAGGCCTCTGGCAGTCTCTATGGGGGTGCCACAGGGTTCAATTCTTGGACCGACTCTCTTCTCTGTATACATCAATGATGTCGCTCTTGCTGCTGGTGAGTCTCTGAGCCACCTTTACGCAGACGACACCATTCTGTATACTTCTGGCCCTTCTTTGGACACTGTGTTAACCCTCCAGACGAGCTTCAATGCCATACAACTCTCCTTCAGTGAACTCCAATTGCTCTTAAATACAAGTAAAACTAAATGCATGCTCTTCAACCGATCGCTGCTTGCACCTGCCCACCATCACTACTCTGGACGGTTCTGACTTAGAATATGTGGACAACTACAAATACCTAGGTGTCTGGTTAGACTGTAAACTCTCCTTCCAGACTGACATCAAACATCTCCAATCCAAAGTTAAATCTAGAATTGGCTTCCTATTTCGCAAACAAAGCATCCTTCACTCATGCTGCCAAACATACCTTGTAAAACTGACCATCCTACCGATCCTCGACTTCGGCGATGTCATTTACAAAATAACCTCCAATACCCTACTCAATAAATTGGATGCAGTCTATCACAGTGCCATCCGTTTTGTCACCAAAGCCCCATATACTACCCACCACTGCGACCTGTACGCTCTCGTTGGCTGGCCATCGCTTCATACTCGTCTCCAAACCCACTGAATTCAGGTCATCTACAAGACCCTGCTAGGTAAAGTCCCCCCTTATCTCAGCTCGCTGGTCACCATAGCAGCACCCACCTGTAGCACGCGCTCCAGCAGGTATATCTCTCTGGTCACCCCTAAAACCAATTCTTCCTTTGGCCGCCTCTCCTTCCAGTTCTCTGCTGCCAATGACTGGAACGAACTACAACAATCTCTGAAACTGGAAACACTTATCTCCCTCACTAGCTTTAAGCACCAGCTGTCAGAGCAGCTCATAGATTACTGCACCTGTACATAGCCCATCTATAATTTAGCCCAAACAACTACCACTCCCCCTTCTGTATTTATTTTGTTCCTTTGCACCCCATTATTTCCCTCTACTTTGCACATTCTTCCACTGCAAATCTACCATTCCAGTGTTTTACTTGCTATATTGTATTTACTTCGCCACCATGGCCTTTTTTTGCCTTTACCTCATTTGCTCACATTGTATATAGACCTATTTTTCTACTGTATTGACTATGTTTTTTTACTCCATGTGTAACACTGTGTTGTTGTATGTGTTGAACTGCTTTGCTTTATCTTGGCCAGGTCGCAATTGTAAATGAGAACTTGTTCTCAACTTGCCTACCTGGTTAAATAAAAAAATATCCCAGGACACATTAGCTAGCAACAGCAAGCTAGCTAAATAAGACAAATTAACGTTAGCTTGCACTTGCTAGCTAAAGTGCCATACATGTTTAATGCTTTTCGACCTGTCCCCAAATTAATGTAATTGGTTCAGTTTGTTTTGATATTTTAACTTGCGTGTCGTGGTCGCGTTTGGTGTGGGAGGGCAAAATACATTTATGCAATACGGTTTGGGTTCCGTGTAAACTCTGCTGATATTCTTTGAGCAAAAACCATCCGTGCAACGCATACGTACCTTATGGGAGGGCAAGCCAGACAAGTAAATGAAATAGGCTAAGAAAAATCAGTGTAGAGCTAGCTAAACAACTTTGTTAGCAAGAACACTAGCTACCCAAGAGCTACCTTTCTAGTTCTTCTCCACCTGCTGGTCAAAGTTGTTTTTACGCCCACCCCCAGCCTTTCTCGGAGGATGCCATGGACAGCTCTCCATACTCATGACATTGCTCATCTTGGGCATATTTCTTGATTATATGGTGTTATGTAAATGTATATCAACACCAAATTCTGATCCAGTTTTTTGTCAATGTGTTTAAATGTTTTAATTGCAAGTATCAGTATTCAATTTAGCAAGTTGTTGGTTTGATTCTGGATGTCATCCCCAAAATGATCCAGAAATCGCTCTAGTGCAATATCTTAACGAAATACAAGAAAAGGTCAAGTTGGAAAGGAAACAACAATAGATGTCCACGTATTCTATGCATTTTATTTTCTGGAATGAATATTGGTTAGCAAAAATGTGTAAAAGTTAGAAGTTCTTGAAGAGGCAAGCCCTCTTATCATTAGCACATAATACATGACCGCCTTGAAACCCTTGAAAACAAACAGACAAACATGACAGGGAAAACAAGCAAAATCATCAGCTAGAGACCAAAATTGTTAATTTAAGGCCTAATGAAGTCAACAAATGACAGGACTAACAGATAAAGATTGATTGACTTTGATTGCCTGGGGGGGGGGGGGGTTCTGGTGGAAACCACCTTTAATCAATACTTGATTAAATGTGGTTTCCAGGCAGCAGCAGTCAGGTCCGACCAAAAGATCTCAACACAGCACAGGTCTCTAACCACAGTGTTCAGAGCAGTCAGACAGGACGTCCTTCTCACTCACTTGAGTTGCCTTATCTGAGACAGAGACAGTTCACCACGTCCCTTCCATGTAGTCCCTTTTAGGACAGTGGAAAAGATATCTCAAGAGGGCCTGTCCCTCCATCTGGACTTTAAGACTCATAAGACTTATCACTTCAGTTGTTGCTCATCCCAGCCAGTCAAGATCATCCTCTTCATCGCCAAACAGAGGGGCTGGGGGAGGTTGCCCCTTCAAGCTCTGAGAAAACATGGGGAAAGTATATCAAATGTGAGTTGTGTTAAGTAATTCTCTGCTGACCACAAAACACTTCAGAAATAAATGAATTCAGAACAAGTTCCTGTCAGACTTTCAACAGTAAAGAATGCCACTGAATTCGATCCCGAAACCATCTTTGTGTTACCTGCTGTACTATTCACAGAGTAAGCCACAAAACAGATAAACATAGGCTTCACTGACAAACAAGGGGAACAGAAGCAGTGTGGAGACATCTGAGAGAACTGGTGTGACCCTACAGATCCTTCCTCACCAGCTCATCATCCTCCTCAGTGGGTTGGGGCTGTGCTCAGGAAAAATGTCTCCTTCCCATTTTCCTCTCCTACTCCCTCAGTCAGACTGAGAGAATAGTAAAACACACGAGTGAGAATGGACATAGAGGGGGGGGGGTGAGAAATAGATACATGCAGGATTTCATGCATATTAGCAAGGGACAACAGGCTTATTATGAACATAGATAAGGCTCAGTTAAATTAAACTTGGTTGAGTATTAGTTCACTGGTCTCTCTATAGAACTCACCTTGTTACTTTCTCATGACTATCATACAGAGGGCTTGGTGGAGGTGGAAGCTGGGTTTGAGGACCCGTGGCTTTGGAGCTAGTTCTTTTCAGTTCACCCAGGGGACCCTCAATAATCACACTCACTTTCTTCACCTCCGGGCTACTTATGTCACCTTCGGACTGAGTTTTCTGTCCTATCTCAGAGGGCAGATTCTCCTCAGGGTTTATGCCAGTGGGTTCAGAAGGCTCTGTGGTGATCTCTCCCTGTGGTTGGGGAGATGGTGGTTGTGGCTGGGTTGAGAGTGGTTGGTGCTCTGGATCTGTGTCGGTGTCTGCCTCTAGCTCCACTCGAGTCGGTTTCTTTGTCTCTGGTACTGCCTCAAGGTGAGCCCTCTCCTGCACATCTCTGGGGTCTCCCTCCCTCTGCACAGAGGACTCACTAAGCTGCTCAGGCTCTGTCCTCTGCTCCTCCTCTTCCTCCTTCCCATGAGCATCCTGAGCTGGTCTCTCCTCTCTATGCCTCACATCACTGTCCACCTCTTCTTCCCTCAGATGGGATGAACGTCTCTCAGTACCATTGAGCAGTTGCAAGGTAACACTCTGTAAAGGGACAAAGACCAACATTAATTCACCCACATCCTTTTCAGTCCATCTTCATTGTGAATAACACATTGAGATAACAGTTTTTGTCATTGTCCTGAAGAGATGCTGTACCTTTATGGTGTTGACGATTACTCCGAGCACAGTGCTGCCTGTGTAAGTCTCGTGTAGGTCAAACTCCCCCCTCAGAGAGTGAAACACTCCATTCATTACACGCTTCACCTACCAGGAAAACATGGCCAGGGTCAAAACATGAAATACAGTTTGATTGATTTTTGTGTCGTACGCCAATTAGTGCGCAGCCCGTATGGGCTTATAAAACACTTTAAGTATGTGTGAACAAAACACACATATATATATTTTTAATGCATAACAAAGTACAGCTTTCACCACGTCACATTATACAAACAATACACTTCTCCCCAAGGCTTTGAAAATAAATTGGGCAATGTCAAACTCCCGTTCTGAAAAAGAATACTTGCCTGTGTTCATCATGTATCCAGAACACTTCAAGGTGAGCATTTATTTTAATTTATTTTACTGAACTTTAAGTTCAGACTGACATATGGTTCAAGGCTGTAGTTCTACTTTAAAAAATGTATTTTCAAATTTTTGGTTTAAACCAAATATCTACTGCCCATTTTTCCAGGTAAGAAAGACACAGCTGTCTGAAAGAAAACATGGCTCTGTGTCCCTCTCACCTCCCCTGCAGTGTCCTGTTCTGCACTGTCCGCTTGGCCCCCTTGCTCTGCCAGCCTCCTTTCCAGCTCAGCCACTCGCCCCTCCAGCTTCTGTCTCACAGCTGACCACTGCTCCTCCAGGCCTGAATACTGAGAGAGCGAGAGAAAGAGGGCTTCATGACATTATGGAGAGAGTTAGCTGCTAATGCTATTACTAACACATAACCAGATCAATACCTTTTCTTGTAGGACCTGCTGCTCCTCGTCCTGTCCCTGCTGCTGTAACAAGCACTGCTCCTCTGAGTCCCTGGACTGCTTCAGAGCTGAGAACTGTTAGAATGAAAGAGAGAGCCCAGTTAGGGTTCCGCACCACTACTCTCACAGATTAAGCTACAGAATATGTAATTCCATAGTTGTAGAACAACAGTAACAAAAAAAAACACGCATTATAAAACGATGTATGAACTCAGGAGTCCAAAGTGGCGTCGTGAGAGAGAAAGTTGTGTGTACGGTATAATATGGGTTAGGCTGTTGACCTTTTCCTGTAGCTGGGTCAGTCTCTGCTCCAGTGTGTCTCTTTGCTCTGCCAGTTCGGCCATCTCACGCCCCTGCTGCTCCTTGGCCGAGGCCAACGCCTGCTCACACTTCCCCTTCCACTCCTCCTCCAGCTCTGCTTGCAGTTGGGCTAGCTGGAACACACACACAAAAAAATAGACACGCACACAGTCAGGCACACACACAAAATGACTCTTCATAGACAAAAAAAACTTATCCAAAAGGAGATTTAGCTGTGTAAATATTTGTGTTATTATTTATCACTCCCTATAGACTATACATATACACCAGTGTTTACCCTAGGATATTTTTCAGCAGCGGTGGCCAAGTTAGTGTAGGGAATGGGGGTGTTGTGATGGGGCTGACATGGCGCTGAAAATAAAAAAATACCAGTTATGAAGCTAATTTCCTGCAATGCTACACATTTTGCAATGGGGCTGAGAGAAAATGTGCAGGTTTAAAATAATTGACCAGTGCAAATCTCTTTAAAAAGTTCATATTCTGTTAACTCACACCCCCAAAAAAATGTGGGAAGGAAAACTATTTCGCTCCTATTGTAAGTAATTATAGGTAATATTTCATAATCTGGAAACACTGAACAATTACTTTAAAGCCAATTTCCTGCAATTCTACACAGTTTGCCATGGCTTGTGCCGTGTTCTAATACTATCTAAGTGACTCAAAGATTCTTTAATTCAATAGGGGCCCCATGCCATGACATTTTTGGAATTGTAGATTCTCCCTGTGTAAGAACATTTCCATCCAACCATTTCATGTGGATGAATTACCTGAGGCATGGAAAAAGTAATGACCGGGCTGATTGTACCGGCGTTTCATGTTGCAATTTTAGAAATGCTGACAATTGGTTCGTTCTACATGGCAGGATCTTGTGTCTGTAAAATGTATTATGCTAGAAATGGCGGGGGAAACGCCTTCATGCGCAAATATTGATATAATAACCATCAGATCGAAGTGAACTTAGGAGTCACATGATATGGTTTATGGTCCTCCCACTACGACCGGGGAAAGCCTGCAGTTTATTAGGCTACAAATGAAATAAGTTCTAATGAACTTTACAGGGTGGTGAATGTGCACGGTGATGAGCTTGATGCTCCTTTCCAATAAATACTGAGGGTCTTATTCTGGTGACATGATGATCGATGCTTAGCTTCCGTTTGACAAATAATATTGCTCATATCCATAATAATCTCATAATGTAGGTAGCCTACCCGCAATGCATCTGTGAGCTGTTGATTAGGCTAGAGCTCACGTGTCAAGACCAGAGTGGACCAGCTATATAACAGTTTTTGTAGAGTTGAGTTGAAAATGTGACGGAAACCCATTTAACTTGTATTTTTAATTCGGTACATGGGAATTTAATGGCAAAAAAAAATATTTTTATGTGCACTACGTCACCACACAGCCTTTTATCCGCAAAAAGTCATTTTTGATGGAAACATCTCTAGTGGGAAAATGCAGATTTTAGAATATTCGCATGAAAATCTGTCGCAAATTGGATAGAAACCTAGTTACGGTCTAGTTTTTACTCTGGTGGCTGTTAGTTCTCAAATATATAGGTCCATTATCTTTTCTACATACTTTATATCTGGTTTTAGTTGTTTAACTTTAAACTGAAAATGTTTTACCATCCCAAAAAGAATAAATATAATATATATATATATATATATACATAAAAATGTACATCATACGATTTAATAGTGGAGCCCGCCGCTGCTGATTAATATAGGGGAAACACTGTACAGTACCTGTTCAGAGGCTGCCTGGCCAGTGCTGGTCCTGGCCTTGCGGAGCTGTGTCCTCAGACTTTCCAAGTCCTGCTGGCTGCTCCTCCTCAGCTCCTCCATCTCCTCATCACACCGCTGCCTCTCTGCCTGCCACTTCCTCTTCCTGTCCGACACCATCTGAGAAGAAGGATGATGATACCCTTAGACACCGATCTAACGTCAGTTTTAGGTCCTTCTCCAACTAATGGTTAAGGTTTAGGAGTGAAGAGAGCTGAACTGAGATCTGTACGCTGATCCTAGATCTCTGCCTCTGGGCAATTTCTACCATGGACATCTGAGAGGAGGCCCACGCACACTGACGTAAGCATTGGTGCTCAAATCAAAAGATAAACCAACAAGAATATTTACTGTGTGCCATACTCACTCGTTCCATACAGTCTTTGTCAGCCTTCAGGTCCTGCAGTTCCTCCTCCATGTTGTTCACCCGGAGATCCATCCCTTTGCGTTTCTGCTTCTCTGTGCGGTACTGAGCCTGGCCTCTCTCTGCCGTCTCCTTCAGCTCTACACACACACAAACCCCTTTAGTGACACTTCCTCCGTCCTACACCAAGATGAACACACTCTCACCTCTCTAAATAAAACACATTGTGTAACAGTAGCGCATACCTTCCAGTTGGGTCTCTAAGGAGGAGATGCGTGTGCAGTGTGTGTCGCTGTCCTGCAGGGCGGAGGTCAGTTTGTTCTGCAGCTCTGTAGCCCTCTGCTGGTGAGACGTGGCCTCCTGCTGCAGCTGGGACACCCGTGATGTGCACGTGGCCAGCTCCTCTGTCAGACGTACCTGAGGGACAGAGACAAGCACTGTTAGTCACCAGTGTTGTCTGTCTATACAATACACAGCCCAGTGACAGGCTGGTGTCCCAATAACCTCAAATTTCCTTAGTTTCCTCATCTTCTTTCCTTTATGATCACTTATCTGACTGGAAGCAAAGCAACATGGTGGGAACTGTACATTTCTAGACCTTTTTTCCAGTGGTCATGAACGAAAGGCATCGAGGAAAGGAGGCCATCTCACATTTTTGGGACACAGCCATAGAGAGTGAGTTGACAGTGGTGGTGATTGGCTGGACATGATGAGTGAGAGACAGACTTAACATGGACTCGAACAGCATGACCCTGTGGGAAGAAGATTAAAATGACTGATAATGAGGGAAGGGTTGAAGAATGAAATAAATGAAAAGTTAGCGAAAAGGGGGATGGGGAAGATGACGAGTGGAGGGAGGTAGAGAGTGAGCAAACAGGCTCACCTGGCCCAAGCCCAGGTCCTGAGGCAGAGCATGCTGGAAAGAGAGAACGGTCACTACTAAAGGTCCTGAGACTAACACCGCAGGACAAACAGCCAGGAACAGTGGATGGAGGTGAGATTCTGTTAGTCCCCAGACACACCAAAGTTCACGTAAAACGCCACTGAAATCCCCACAGCCATGTTAAATACTGTAATAAACCCTTTTGTCATGAGAAGAATTCCTAGAGCCATCGCTATGGGATTAAATAATCACACCTCATACTGCCACTGGCTGGGAGAGTATAAGGGAACGTTTGTTGATCCTTGCAGGGTGATAACAGTATATACAGACGTAAGGTGGGTGATGTACCTTATCCTGCTCAGCCTGCAGCGCCCGGGCCTGGTTGTGTTCACTTGAGGACTTTAGGGAGTCATTCCTCTGCTCCATCAGCAGGTTACTCTGCTCCATGTACCTGGACGACAACAACAGGTAAATTCAGCAGATCAATGTCTGCCTCCTACAGCAGATCAATGTCTGCCTCCTACAGCAGATCAATGTCTGCCTCCTACAGCAGATCAATGTCTGCCTCCTACAGCAGATCAATGTCTGCCTCCTACAGCAGATCAATGTCTGCCTCCTACAGCAGATCAATGTCTGCCTCCTACAGCAGATCAATGTCTGCCTCCTACAGCAGATCAATGTCTGCCTCCTACTGCAGATCAATGTCTGTCTTACCTCTGGTTCTGGTTGATGAGCTCCCCGATCTTGCAATTCTGCTCCTCTATACGTGAGCTCTTCTCGTACACGTCCTTCTTTAAAGATTCATTTTCCTATAAAGACAGTTACACATTTAATGATCAATAAATATGTATATATATTCAAATAAATTGAAAGCTTAAAATCCCCCCCACCCCCGGACTGTACCTGAATGATTCTTTGGATGTTGTGCATAATCATGGCGGTTTCCATAGTGACACTGGGCACAGCCAATGAGTGGCCTCCATGCCTATGAAGGTCGTCAATCTGTCAAAACATGAGGATCGAAGAGAAGTGAAAAACTGATGTCTGATAAAACCAGAGAAATACCCTTCATATTACTGCTGACCTTTGAAGCCAACTGGTCCACTTTATCTGCCACTTTGCCAACAGCCAATCGGGTCTCAGAGTTACGCTGCCGAGCTTCAGCCATAAGGAAGGAAGTGACCTCGCCAGTGCCTCCCATGTATGGTACTGCCTGGGTGGGGTACATCTGGCCCATTGGTTGAAGTTGAGATGGAGACATAGAAGACTGTGGGTAGGCGTAAGGCTATGAAAGAACATAACGGACTGATTTAATGACACAGAGAATGAGGAAAGCATCATTAGAAAGGGAGGTTAGCCTTAAAGTCAATACAAAATAGCATGGAAATTAGTTACATTTTTGACAGTTGAATGATGATGACATGGGTCATTCTCACCTGAAAGGCATGGACGGAGCCTGACATCACAGGCTGTGGAGCAGCAGTTGTCATAGCAACAGACATCAAGGCAGAGGGCGATGCCCCGTGAGGGTAAGAAAGCACTTAAGAAAGAAATTAATATGTACAAACTGAGAAATGTCATCCAAAGGCAGCCTCCAGGGCATCAACAAACAGACACCCTGAAAAGGAAGTTTTACAGCAGATCTCAGTCTAACAATTCAAGACATAGGTCAATATCACTGTTTTTTAAGACCAATCTATTGGTCAGCTAAACATGGAGAGTGATGACTCCAGCAGAGGTTGTGGGAGAGCTCACCTTGCACTGGAGCTTGGGGGGCAGTGGAGATCTGTACAGGAGAGGGAGCAGCAGGACGCTCCTTCACTCTGGGGTCCTGGAGGAAGACAGAGATTCTCTCTCGAATACTTATCTCAGCTAATATACTGTAGGTGCAGCTATATGAAAATAAACCCTTCATCTCACCTCCATCTCTGAGTCACTGGCGTCTGGCTGGGAGGAGGGCCCTGCCATGAAGGGCAACATGGGCTGGCCCATCTTGGCCATGCGAGAGATCAGCTTGGCTTTGGTGGCATCTGGATTCTGGAGCAATGGGAAGATTAAGGAATAGGTTATACTTCATCAGGTCAGCTGTGCCTAGGGCTGTTGCGGTGACAGTATTACCGCCACACCAGCTATCATGAGTCAAGACCGCAGTAAAATTCCACGTGACTGTTGAGTCACAGTGAGCTCTTGGCTCTATTCTCCCTTCATCAGGTCACTAATGGCCTGCTACTCAGGGCTCTATTGTCCCACCATCAGGTCCTAATGGTCAGGTATTCAGGGCTCTATTGTCCCACCATCAGGTCCTAATGGCCTGGTACTCAGGGCTCTATTGTCCCACCATCAGGTCCTAATGGCCTGGTACTCAGGGCTCTATTGTCCCACCATCAGGTCCTAATGGCCTGGTACTCAGGGCTCTATTGTTCCTCTAACCACTCTGACGTCAATGCAAATACAATCGAAAATCACATCAAACACTTATCATCAAGACAGTATTGTGATTTTAAAACTCACCTCACTGTGATTGATCAGTTTGAAGAAAGAAGTTCAACAGCAGGTTGAAACCGTGTTTGTTGTGGATATTGTTTCAAAGTCTAACAAAGAAACGGACAGCGCTTTTTAAGGTGATGATTAACTCAAAACATCCATATGCATATTAGAGTTTATGCATAGGCGTAGGAGTCCAAGCCCCCCCAAAAAACTGAATTCAAATAATGATTTTGCCGTTATATAATACATAGACTACCACATACTATGCATAACAGAAAAACATCAAACAAAACTGATTTAATGTCTTTGGTACATACTGTAATTGGTAGCCTATACTCCAAAATTAAACAAATTCAAGTAATCGTCTTTGGAGTGTGGACTGTATCATTATGCATACTGGATGGACTGGTTACCTTATGCTACTCTCCAAAATGTCTATCCATGATTCTGGGAGAGAATGTATGGCCCTAGGCGATGCTGTTGGTTCACTGATTGTGCAGGGTGGCTTACAGTTAGCCTACAATGAGTGCATTTGTATTTGATTTTGAATAGCCTAGTAATAGGGTAATTAATTGAGGGACCCCTTTAGGTATAACAATTTTTTATAGTATACTTTTTTTTTTTAATAACAAGGTTTTGAAGTGTCAGTCCTAAATCTAGGAGATATACATTTTAAAAAATGTATCTCTATATACATACTCAAACACAGTACCAGTCAAAAGTATTTTTACTATTTTCTACATTGTATAATAATAGTGAAGACATCAAAACTATAAAATAACACATGGAATCATGTAGTAACCAAAAAATAAAGTGTTAAATAATCAAAATATATTTTATGAGATTCTTCAAAGTAGCCAACCTTTGCCTTGATGACAGCTTTGCACACACTTGGCATTCTCTCAACCAGCTTCATGAGGTAGTCACCTGGAATGCATTTCAATTAACAGGTGTGCCTTGAAAATAATTCCATATATGAACTTCTGACCTTCTTAATGTGTTTGATCCAATCAGTTGTGTTGTGACAAGGTAGGGGTGGTATACAGATGATATCCCTATTTGGCAAAAGACCAAGGCCATATTATGGCGAGAACAGCTCTAATAAGTAAAGAGAAACGACAGTCCATCATTACTTTAAGACATGAAGGTCAGTCAATCCGGAAAGTGCAGTCGCAAAAACCATCAAGCACTATGATGAAACTGGCTCTCATGTCAACTGCCACAGGAAAGGAAGACCCAGAGTTACCTCTGCTGCAGAGGATAAGTTCAGAGTTACCAGCCTCAGAAATTTCAGCCCAAATAAATGCTTCACAGAGTTCAAGTAACAGACACATCTCAACATCAACTTTTCATAGGAGACTGTGTGAATCAGGCCTTCATGGTCAAATTGCTGCAAAGAAACCACTACTAAAGGATACCAATAAGAAGAGACTTGCTTGTGCCAAGAAACACAAGAAATGGACATTAGACCGGTGGAAATCTGTCCTTGGTCTGATGAGTCCAAATTTGCGATTTTTGGATCCAACTGGAGATGCTAAACGTGTTTATGT
Source organism: Salvelinus alpinus (assembly GCF_045679555.1). NCBI lineage: Eukaryota > Metazoa > Chordata > Actinopteri > Salmoniformes > Salmonidae > Salvelinus > Salvelinus alpinus. Next base: position 40,714,267 of record NC_092104.1, read on the forward strand.
TCATTTACAGTCAATTACCGTGAGACCGGCAGTCTTTTGCTTGACAATAACCATCTGACAAAATATTATGATCGCCACAGCCCTAGCTGTGCCTGTTTTATATAAAGTCTAATGTGACTCAGATGAGAAAGAGAGAAAGCACTCACTGTCAACTGTTCACTGATGGAATTCGACTTTGCCCGAAGTGGTGGTTCCCTGAAAAAGAGATGGTGAAAACAATGGAAAGAGGAACACAGACAGAAAAGAGCTGGTTGTGATTGTGTTTAGATAAGCCCATGCTTTTACCCTGGTGTCCCGGGGCTTGTAGCATGGGGCAGAGTGGGCCCTGCCGGGAGGTAGGGACCGAGGTTCTCCACACAGGGGGCAGGTGAAGAGGCAGCAGAGTCCCGAGACCCAGCACTGGCACGGTCAGACCCACCGTCTTTCGCCAACTTCACCTGGGGACACAACAGAAGGGCATGATGAGACAAAGACACTCATTAAATATTACATTTTGGCTTAGAGTTACTGGACAGTCCCATTTGCGATATTCTGGAGGTCCTACCCGTCGTAGCTCTGCCTCAAAGATGAGTGTGCTGTCTGCTGGGATGCGGTTGGCCACTCCCTGGGAGCCATAGCCCAGACTGGGGGGGATCACCATGAGACGCCGGCCTGACTTCCTCATACCCACCATGCCCTCCTCCCAGCCCTAGCAATCAGAGAGGACAGAGGAAGCGGTGCATTCCCCATGCAAGTCTGGTATGGAATGCCCCTACTATTCTTCTTTAGAACAGAAGTGTTAGCTGTGCCTATACGACCCACATTATCCACCCATTGTACATCAATTAATCACCTTAATCACTTTTCCAGCGCCAAGTTTCAGTCGTAGCAGCTTGTCTTTGTTCAGGTTGGAGTCAAAAACCTGAAACAATAGTTGAACATTACAAGAATACTGCTGTACCACTAGCTCCCAGGGCAAAGAGGACACACAGCAATGTGCGAAGCACTAATCTCTAACGGCACAACACATACAGCCATATCTTACCTGTCCGACAGCATGGTTCTGCAGGAGCCAGCCTGTGTATGTCACCTCCAGGGAGTCTCCATTCCCAACTCCCTGCCCCTCCCCTAGTGTCAGGTCCTGCATCACCACCATATCTAAGGAGGGGGCGCTGTTCACTTTTGCCAAACACACCTAAATTAAAGAAACAGCCAATTTAAAATATATTTTATACCAGTCTCCATTAAAAATGTTTCTGCACAAAGCAATTAAACATGACCTAAGCTCAGCTGTCCATCACCTCTTTACAAAAGTCTACAGCAGCCTTCTCTGTGTCAAACATCAGGGACCAGTTCTGGCGCTGGTCATCATAAAAAGTGCAGTAGTTGTTGGGCTGAACCTGCAGGAGACAACGGGAGAGAGTGAGATTCTTTTAGAGAAGCTTACTGGCTCTCTTTTCACTTGCTCAGCTTCCTCTGACAAAAAAATAAAAAAATAAACTCGCCGTAAAGATGAAGCCAACATGAATCTTGGCCGCAGTCACTTGTTTCTGCTGACTGATGTAAAGCAAGAGTTTGTACTGCGAGAAAACAGACAGGGAACTTTTAGAATAATGGTAGCAAACGTGCATGATGATAAGCATTTTCAAAGCATAGAATTCTCATGGAAATTCACCGTTTCCAATAAAAGCCCAACTCTGGTCTCACCTCTCTTGTTGTTTGGTTACCCAGGACTGCAGCTCCCAGCTTCCCTTGTTTCTGATACTGTCCGTTAAGACTAAACAGAAAGATGCACCGTCAGTTATGGATTAAGTCAAAACCAATGAATGGGTCTAACGATGTCACAGGAGCCACGGGGGTGGTATTTCTAGTCATTTGTACAGTTTAAAGATACTCACTATTTGAAAGCATGGATAGCTGTAGCCAATAGTACTGCAGGAGCACCTGGAGGGACAGCAGGTTTTTGAGCAGGAGGACCTGGAAATGAAAACATGCGGTAAACACATCTCAGGTTCACCTGAGCATATTAAAACTTCTTATGGATCAAATTAAATATTAAACTTTCATGAAATCACACATGCAATACACCAAATGAAAGCTACACTTGTTGTTAATCCAGCCGCAGTGTCAGATTTCAAAAAGGCTTTACGGCGAAAGCAAACCGTGCTATTATCTGAGGACAGCACCCCCCCAAACAAAGACAGACAATCCTAATTCAACCCGTCAGGCACGACACAAAACTCAGAAATAAAGATTTAATTCATGCCTTACCTTTGACGAGCTTCTTCTGTTGGCACTCCAATATGTCCCATAAACATCACAAATGGTCCTTTTGTTCGATTAATTCCGTCATTATATATCCAAAATGTCAATTGATTTGGCGCGTTTGATCCAGAAAAACACTGGTTCCAACTCACGCTACATGACTACAAAATCTCATGAATTACCTGTAATCTTTGTCCAACCATTTCAAACAACTTTCGTAATACAACTTTAGGTATTTAACGTAAATAATCAATACAATTTAAGACGGGATAAACTGTGTTCAATACCGGACGAAAACAAAGAAAGCACGTTCCAGGTCGCGCGCACCAACTCATTAGAGTGCACCTGGAGTGACACAGGGCTACTTCTTATTTTCTCTAAAGAAAAACATCAACCAATTTCTAAAGACTGTGACATTTACTGGAAGCTATAGGAACTGCAAGCATATTTCTATTAAAATGGCCTTGCCATAGAAAACTAATGGAAAACAGATTGACCTCAAAAAACAAAAATCCCTGGATGGATTGTGCTCGGGGTTCCGCCTGCCAAATCAGTTCTGTTATACTCACAGACTTTATTCAAACAGTTTTAGAAACGTTAGAGTGTTTTCTATCCAAATCTACCATGCATATCCAAGCTTCTGGGCCTGAGTAGCAGGCAGTTTACTTTGGGCACAATTTTCATCCAGATGTGAAAATAGCACCCCCATGCCATAAGAAGTTAACCAAACTTTGGTCACATTTCCTTGCATCGGTTAAGTTATGTTTTTACCTGGATTTGAGGTCTTCCTGGGCTGTTTAGGGGCTGTATATTGAAAAGATTCATTCCCCTGACTTGCTGCTTGGTCCAGTCCAAAAAGTGATGCCAGCTTTGCGCTGAAATAACACAGAGGAAGTGATATTTAGGTTATTTCTGTAAGCCTATTATCTGCGATCGGCCTATTGGTGTGATGAGGTAGGCCTACTAGGCCCCCCTCCTAAATTCACAAATATTTTATCAAAGATATCAATACACCATGGTATGTTCCATAAAGACAAAAACATCTCATTGAATGAAAAGCTAAAGGTCTTGTGTCATTTCAGCAGCTGTCCTGTTTCATGGTTAATCATTTCCTGGCTTACTGTTCCTGATTTCACCTAACACAAAAAAATGTTAATGAAAAAAGTTAATGTATATTGAGCAGGGAGAACAAAAGTCCCATGCCCATTTGACACAGCAACCACACACTGTATATCAAGACCCATGCCCAAACAATAGAGAAAAGCTGCTCTTATGAGCCCTTTCATCTGACAGACTGAGGATATCTGAATCCCAATACAACTGCCTCCAACAAGTCAGCATTCCGTAGTTAACATTAACAAGTCATTGTGGTGTTAAGTCAAGTAGCCAATTTCCAAATTTAACAGGTCGTTGAATGCAAGACGCCGAAAACACAATACCATTAGTGTAGGTCATTTTATCACAGCAGCTCTTACTACGACTACACACTAGAAAAGCCTATATCATCATGTATTGCAACATCTCTAACAATGTCACGTTGCCATAACTGAAGCGTAAATAGAACGATCACAAGAACATTTTCCCAGTCGCTACTAGAACCAGGCAACCACAAATTCAAATAATAAAACGCCCCATAACCTTCCTCAACTGCTACAGACAGACCACCAGTGGCAAATGAGGCTTATGCGGTCATCATCAAGACAACATCAACTTTTACTTTAACTCTTCCCTCCAGAGCAGGACAATACTGACCCTTGGATCTCCCTCCACAGGTAGTCATTATCCCTTAGAGCAGAAGACATGGTGGACACCTTGAAGCCTGTCTGTTGCTTACGACTGGTGGTGAAGAGTAGCCCCTTTAGCCTACATGTGTAAGGCAGGCACGGGCCACCCAACACACTGCGTTTCAGTGTTCCCACCCTCAGTGATGCCCTCCACTCCTTTCCTCAATGTCTTGCTCTCCAATGCAGTCACACATCCATGGCCGATTTGACACCATATCACTGGAAGAGCTGTGGAGCTCCGGTTCAGTCTGCAGTCCAGTGTGTGCTGAGCTGAAGGAGCAGGCAGCCCTCGCCCTACTGGCCCAAACTAGCAGCATGTGAGAGGAATTAGGAGCCACAATGCTCGCCTCCCCCCTCCTTCACTGCTTCTGGCCCAGACAAGCTTCATTCCTCCAAATCATATTAGCTGAGGGAACTATTGCCCTACTAGCCAGGAAATGTTAGAGAGCAAAACACATAGGCCGTAGTTGGCAGTTAGCCTGCTTTGTACAAGTGATTTATAGCTATCTACTTCAGAGCAGACATAGCAGGCCGATTAATCCAGCAACCAAAAACTGGGCTCGCAGCCAAAAAGGAAACAAATCATAGGATAGCATAGGATCTAGCAACTAGAGTGACCTGCAACTGAATGCATGAGGCACCACCTACTGTACCTGCAAATCCCGTGCAGTACTGTGTCTCTGGGTAAGAGGTGGAGGACAAAGACTGTCTCACAAGGCTCTGACTGAGGATGCGCGAGGAGTCAGACGAGGTCAGGTCACCCTTCCCATCGATTATTATTTTGCAAGGCATAGATGCGGTAAAGAGGGTCAATCGAACTCGACCAAAACAATGGAATTGACATTAAAACGCATGGGGGAAATATCCCGAGACTCCTCATTGGCCCCTAATAAAATTAACCTACATTTAGGCTATTGTTTATATGTGTAATTCACACTAATTTGAGGAGAAAAATCAGAGCATAATGCTGTATGGATGTCAACCCCAACACATGTTCATGTCATGGTTACCAATCAACTGCATTGAAGTTATAAACGAATTTGACTACCACCCCCGATTTATGTATGCTAGTTATGAAGATTATATGAACCAGAGGTAGCATTTAGCAGTCAATGAAAAGAGACAACTTCTACATGTTATGCAGCGAAAACAGACAAATCGGACTTAATTAACAACATTATGGGCCTCTTACAATACTTCAATCATGACGGATTTCACGAATATCCACTTTGTTTGACCAGATGTGTTCAATGTGCGCCAATCTGGTAAATGGAACGTCTGCGTTTTTACAGCATCTATGCACCTGACTTGGTCAAGTCAATAGAAGGGTTGGTTGTTTAGCAACAAAAATACCAGAGCGCAACCACGGGGAAAAGAGAAGTTGGCTTAGATTGTTGACAACATGTAATCTGTATTTCGTCTCCAATGTTTATTGAAAACATAAATATATTTGCACAATGACCACTTGTCTCGCAAATACATCATTATAGTTGTTGGTTAGTTAACTAGAGAATTTTTGGCCATATTAACATTGACAGGAAATCAGTCAAAACACCTCAAAACAAGACATGGTATCAATAACAATGAAACAAGCTGAAACGAGAAATGATTCCCCCACATGGCAATTTCTTGTCATTCTTGCTAGCAATCTGTCCAGAAAAAGAAAGGAAACTTACTCACCCTCCAGTAGGTGATAGAAAATCTCCATCCTCGTCGTCTGGGGCAAACATTATGAATGGATTTGCTATTGTGTAGCAGTTACGTTTTTCTCAGATAGTATGATGTATCTTGGGGTGAGAACTAAAATACTTATTGAAAATAACGCTATGACTGCCACCGCTCACTGAACTTGGATCTCTTCCTGTTCAGATCAGCTGACATACCACCTGATCCATGGTGCCGTACATTTTTCTGCTCCCGGGTAAATTGAGGCACTCTTTAAATTCCATTTCCGTTTGACACACAGCGGAAGCTTTTCCTTTAGGTCTGACTGCAGGTCCAGGGTCAGTTTATCCAAAATGGCTTTATTGGGGCTTGTGCAGAGAGGAAGCGGCGATGCGGTAATTGACCCCATTAAAACGGTAATTGAAAACGGTAATTGCCCCAATGGGCTGATCTAGAGTTATTATATACCGGAAGCTCTGGCTTATCCTACCAAAAGCACCTGAATCAGAAAATGACTCTCGATAAACCCAATGGGACAATTACCGTTGCAGTATACAATGATAACCACTAGAGTGAACCGTTACTCCGTTACTCCAATCCCAGTATTTGCAGGTTACCCCCAAAAAGAACAAAACTGACATTATAGACCACTAATTACGGGGGACACTGTAATTGGGATACTTGTTCCATTGAGCCACATTTGCATGTGTCAACAGGCTATTTTATTTGAGAACTATTACAAAAGGATTACACTTTGTATTTTGTAAAATGTATTCTGTCCCTATAATAGCATTAGCAGGGTATATCAACGTGGTCCGTGTTTAATCAGAGGCTCTTATCTGACTTTTGGTGATGATTGAAATAAAAGACAGATGTGGGGGGTGGGTGGATCAGCACCTCTCCAGTGGAGCCATTCAGATGGTGGCTTTCATTGGGCCTACATTGACAAATGGTTTTCCAAAAAAATTATGTCATCAGGTTGAAAATAGATCTAATTTATATTACATAAACATGACCACATGTCTTGCTATTAAGGATAATTAATTTTAATACCCATGTCTTACTTCCTTGCCAACTTTATTACAAGCGATAATCTCACAATATTACTGGCCTATTCCTTGATAAAGGGGTTAGTGCAATATCATTTTTGATCTGTCATAACAGTACCGTAAATCCATGTGATTGATCATTTGGAATAATTTGATGTTTTGTTATTTATTTTTGCATAACAAATTCATCCTACACAGAACATGAATGGTGCTATGGGATGGATTGGTGTTGTTGCTCTTTTCAAATATAGGGTTAAGGCAACATAATTAATATCATGGAATTGAGTAGGTATTGAAGTTGAATTCATATTCATGACCAAAAGTAAAGTACATATCAGTAAATAAATTGAAGATTTGAGCCTGAGAAATGAATATTGTCTTTGCATAGCCGTTTGTTTGAATGATATGCCACTTGGCTATTGATTTTTATACTGGATTAAAAAAATGGATGCACCTATTGTGCACACAGATCTGCGAAACAAGAACATTACTAGTTCCTGTACATTTCTGAAGAGGTTTTGTTAACTCAGAAATCTATTTCAGCACACGTACCAAGAAAGTAGTCATTTGAGAGACACGATCTTAAGGTAAGATGTTGCATTTGTCACGCTTAAGTTTTGTGCCAACCAAGTTGAACATGTTTATTAATGTACCTATTTCCTCTCTGTCGCATCACCACTCCAAAAGATAAATAAAACACATACACACAGTCATATTAAATATATACATCAATCTCATTTACTCTCTTACATTATTTACATGGGATCATTTTACAACAATAATCCTTTAGACTTTTGAGCATTTTAAGTATCTTCACGTATTAAAAATATAAAGTTCCATATTTTTACTCAATAATATGAGTCCAATTTGTTCTGTACTAGGCAGCAGCCTGTGATTTCCTGTTCCGTTTCGCACGACGGGTGGGGGGAAAACTGATGAACTCAAAGTGTTTGATTCTATCCATGTTGGGGAAAGGTAGTGGGCCCTTGTGTAGCCTCTTGATGAAATGGACCTCTCTCTGGTTCTCCCTCGTCTTTGAGGCTTTGATGGGTCTCCCTTTCCTGGTGAAAGCCACATACCAACCCTCATACTTGGCATTCTGGAAGGCAGTGTAATTGTTCTCCAGCACAATCTCTGTAAAGATACAATCCCTGCTTCTTCCATTAAGCTGTTGAGAGGATGAGAGAGAGGAAAGAGATCAAGTCAGAGTGCTACTACTAGAAGGCATATAGATCAAAACAACATCTGGATAGGTTAATTAAAGTATGTCCCTCTGAACTCCATTGCTATCTATTGATTCTCAAGCTCCAAACAAAATGGAACACTTCAATGTTCTCCTGAAACACCGGAACCGTCTAGTTTACAGTTATGATGTTTACTTGAGTTGTATCACCATCAAACAAATGCAAACAATGTGTACAAGACAAGCTCACATCCATTGTATCTACATTTTCAGACAGTTTCATAACAACTACAATGAAGATGCCATATCAGTAAAGCCTCCTCCATTTCAAAACAATAAACTATGAACAGCGAATGTTAAATACATATCTAAACCACAATAACTATATTGTTGGATTTGTCCAAAGGACAGTTACCGCCAGAAAACTACAGCCTTCATCTGTACTTAGTTATTCACTAGATGAAACCAGAACCTAGTCTTTCAACACCCCAAAAAGATGGAGCGATTTACTTCTCATGGCAAGCAGACAACACTGAATACATATTTTCCATTTCCATGCAGGACGTGGAGGGTTGACTTCCGACCAACCACCAAAGGGAATGAGGAGAGTTTATCCCATGCCTTGCAACTGTAGATCTGCTACAGTTGGAAATACATGTTGGTTGTCTCCCCATCACCGACCCTATGCAGGCTAATGAATAACATTACAAACAAGTGTCATTATAACACGCTATGAGCCAAATATGTCTGCCATATGACAGGGAGAAACACTGGTTAGTAAATACATCCCTTTTATTGCAGTTTCACTATTTCAAACTATTTTTCTACTTGTTGAAAGAAAACTTAACTTAAAGAATTTACAATCACAGTTACATAACAATGACCATATAACTATGAAACAAGCAAGCTAGAATTTGTTCAACTTTGAAAGTGATGTGGATTTGACATTATACCTTTCCAACCAGTTTCCCCTTCCCGTTCATACAGAGGTAACGTCCACTCTCTGCACCTTTGATCCGAACCCGACTGCCAAAGGTGTCAGTTTCTACAAAGAGACGTGCTACCACACACATATCCATATGAAAATACAACAATGGTGTGATAAATCCAGTATGTCAATTAACTATATTTTGTACACTCCTTATATCATATTACAATTCTTATATGGAAGTGGAATGAAAATAAAAAACCGTACGAAGCTAGCAATAAGCTGACCTAATTGGCCTATAAACAACTTGCATATATTGAAGAGAGATGATCTTAACAGCCTATGATGTGAGATATTCTGGGTTTCGGGTTGAGACATTAACAAGCCATTGCTATGATTAACTAAGTGTTGTTATGCATGTTTGAAGACAAAAGTAAATCAGGGTGGAATACACAAATACCAATTGCATTTGTCCTATTGGTCCATTGATTTGCTCCCCCTGGTTAATTAGGGCTAACAACAGGAATGTGTATTGGACCTGGACAAAAGACTTGGCCTGATTCGCCAGACGAGATTTAGATATACCGTAGGTAGGCTAAATTACCATACAGCCCTATACAGAGGGTGGAGGCAGAATTAGGTGGGCAAGTAGGCCTAGCCTAGGCTACAGACCTCTTCATAGACAGCACATTGCAAATGCAGTCCTCGTCAAAAACTATTAATAAGCCTTGCATGCATGCGTCCGACTGTTTGAAAACAGTGTCATGGCCCTCATGAGAAGAGAACAATTTACCGTAATTGTTGCCGTCCTCAGCAGTAGCAGTGACCCTCTTGCCCTGTATCTGGACGTGCTTCCCGCTGGTCCGGCTGTATAGTTGGTAAACCCTGACCTGTCGCCGGCTAAACTGGTCCGTCACTGCGCCCTGCTCCCTCACATACTGGTTAAAATTAGGAGACGGGTGATTCTCCCCCTTTTTATGCAAAGGGAAAAAATAATCACTTATAGGATTTACTTCTAACCTCTAATTGAAATGTTTTCTAAAACAAGAGACCACTGCTTGACTCCAGAGTTTGACTGAATAACATAATCCCAAAAATACAAAAATCTGGGTTTGTAAATTATTTGGTAAAAAAACAAACATGATATCAACTCTGGTAGGACAACATATTGTGTTGCATCAGGCCTATAATACATGTATTCAGAGGCAAGCGGTCCAATTAAAAATAACAAGAAAATCAAGACATCAAATTTTACATTTATCATCAAATGCGTATTAATAATTTGTCTAAACTATCTGCACGGGACTTTGAAAGAGGGTTTACCTGAGCATGGCACCACAGCACGAAGAAATGAAAAGATCTGCGAAATGAAATCACAATGAATAAAACATCACCAACAATAAAATGTTTTTCGATAAGGATGTTTCAAAAGGTAAATATTCTTACATGTAAATACAGCGCTGATTTATTCCATACATTCTCTTGTTATGTAATCCAATTGCACATTTATTTCTTCACGGAGACAAACGGATCCAAAGTAATCCAACAGAGTCCCCTGGTTTCGGATATCCGCTTGACCTGTCCACTCTGTGTCCCTTGTTAGTTTATGAGTTTTATTCCATTCACACACCAACTTTCAGATGTGAAACACCTTCTTCAAAGTGTTTAGGAGAAACACATCATGGTACGCATATGAGGAAAACGGTAGGCCTATCTATACTCCAATTACAGCAGGTGTGTTGAAGTGTGAAGGTCTTCCTGAGAGTATCCAAAAAGTATGCAACCAAAAGAGTCACCGAGATCCATCATACAAGTCCAGTGGAAAAACTATTAGGCCCTAACTATTGCCATTTGGATGTTTATTTCAAGAGAAAATATTGTTCCCCATACGTAGCTCAATGTAGCCTCAAGTAATTCCAGGTTTAAAAAGCGCTCTTACTCATAGCGCGTCTTGGCCTCTTGCTGCGCAGTGGTTAAATGTTGAAAGGCTGGTCCCTCCCATAAACTGGTTGTCGGAGGTTTTGGATTGTGGGTGGGCAGGGCACTGTGGCCTGTAAAGAAATAATACAAGGGGGCAAAAAGTTTTAATAGCACCCGGGTAGGCCTACAGATGATAATGTAATTCACTTTGGGTATTAAGCACAATATTACGCAATCACGGCTAATTAACCAACATGCCTTAAGCATATCAGCATGTACTTTATCTGTTTTTATTTTATTTATTTTATGGAAATACACAACATAAAAAAATACATCCTGTTTTTCATCTCTTGCGCTGGATCGCTCTCTCTCTCGCTCTCTTTCTCTCTCTCACCTCTCTTTCACGACAGATGTAAATGCGAGTTATCTACTACGTTATAATGCATTTAGATCCTAATTAATCGCTGTATTTAAAAGTGAGTAACTTAATCTCACTAGAAGGGGTGTGGCATTGAGGTGTAAAATCCATTGCTTTCTCCATTCTCTCTCGTTGAGAGGTTTACGGCTAAAACAAATCATGTTAACAATAGTCTAGTAGCCTAATCAACATCACTAACTGATGACTGACTGATGTTACCAGGATGCTTATTTCCCGCTTGTTAAACTGGCATTAATTGATGATGGTCTATTTTTGTCCAGGTTTACACCAGTTTCAAAATCGTTTTGAGATTATGGACATGTCTCTGAGAGATTATGATAGTTGCATAATGTATTGTTTCACTGTTTTTCACACTGTGCATTCATATACTGTATTCTTCACATAGCTCATTATAATACTGTTCATTGCATTTTTGTTACACTGTTTATACACGCCATAACTCTCTATAATATACAGTGCATTCGGGAAATATTCAGACCCCTTGACTTTTCCCACACTTGTTTACATTACAGCCTTATTCTAAAATGGATTACATAGTTTTTCCTAATCAATCTACACACAATACCCCATAATTACAAAGCAAGAACAGATTTTTTAGACATTTTTGAAAATGTATTAAAAATAACAAACTGAAATATCACATTTCCATAAGTATTTAGACCCTTTACTCAATACTTTGTTGAAGCACCTTTGGCAGCGATTACAGCCTCGAGTCTTCTTGGATATGAAGCTACAAGCTTGGCACACCTGCATTTGGGGAGTTTCTCTCATTCTTCTCTGCAGATCTTTTCAAGCTCTGTCAGGTTGGATGAGGAGTGTCGCTGCGCAGCTATTTTCAGGTCTCTCCAGAGATGTTCCATCAGGTTCAAGTCTGGGCTCTGGCTGGGCCACTCAAGGACATTCAGAGACTCTTGCATTGTCTTGGCTATGTGCTTAGGGTTGTTGTCCTGTTGGAAGTTGAACCTTCGCCCCAGTCTGAAGTACTGAGCGCTCTGGAACAGGTTTTCATCAAGGATCTCTCTGTACTTTGCTCCGTTCATCTTTCTCTCTATCCTGACTTGTCTCCCAGTCCCTGCCACTGAAAAACATCCCCACAGCATGATGCTGCCACCACCATGCTTCACCGTAGGGATGGTGCCAGGTTTCCTCCAGACGTGACGCTTGGTATTCAGGCCAAAGAGTTCAATCTTGGTTTCATCAGACCAGAGAATCGTGTTCTCTGGAGCCCTGTCCGAGTGACCATAGGGTTCTTAGTCACCTCCCTGACCAAGGCCCTTCTCCCCTGTTTGGCCGGGCGGCCAGCTCTAGGGAGAGTCTTGGTGATTTCAAACTTCTTCTATTTTAGAATGATGGAGGCCACTGTGTTTTTGGGGACCTTCAATGCTGCAGACATTTTTTGGTACCTTTCCCCAGATCCCCAGACCTTATATAGACAGGTGTGTGCCGTTTGAAATCATGTCCAATCAATTGAATTTACCACAGGTGGACTCCAATCAAGTTGTAGAAACATCAAGGGTGATCAATGGAAACAGGATGCACCTGAGCTCAATTTCAAGTCACATAGCAATGGGTCTGAATACTTATGTTAATAAGGTATTTCTGTTTCTTATTTATAATACACTTATTAAAAAATGCATCTCTGACAATTTATTCTGCCCAATGGGTGGCAGTCTTTGTAGCAATGTTAATGTCACTTCTTAAAATCTGTCAGTCAGTCCATCCATCAAGTTGTGTTGCCCAAGCTGTAGTCTCTGGCATAATTTGACAACAACCAATGTTTATTTTTTAGTAAAAACAAAGCAAAAACAAGCAAGAGGCAGGCAAGCAAGGTAACATTCATAATTTGAGATGAAGAAAACATGCTTAAAACACATTTGTGTGTATACATATAGATGCACATACAGCAATACAGAAATAAACCACAATTTCTTACGCAGCAGTAATAGACACCACATCACCTGGAAAACCTATTTGCTTCTTCAAAGAATGTTTGCCAGGCATCTGTTGATATTTGATCCTGTCTTCAGCGTAGTCTGCTTGGACAATTAAAATATACTATTTTTTAAAGCATTTCAAACCAGTAAACACCACTTCAAGCTTACCCACTTAGCCAGATCCCCCTCCCCCCCACACACACACACACCACCACTACCACTCCACCCCACCAATTGACCTTTCGCACATAAAATGCGCATTTATGGTTGCTCATGACATTTCCATAATGTATTAGTCATACCTAATTACCTATAGTCTTTCCTATTTCTATACTCTAGTATAGTGTGTGGAGTGATGTACTCTATAGTTGTTCCAACGGGGAAATAATGTGATGAATATGACCGTAGTTCAAAAGGGGTGTCACAAGGGGTGTTACACACTGCTATACGTAGAAACATGGCAACGTGGGATGTTTAGCTCTGTGACTAGACTCCAATTATAGGAGCTAACTAGAAGAAATGTTGGGGGGGGGGGGGGGGGGCTGAGGGGAGAGAGCTTTTGCAGTAGCTAGCCTCATCACTGTGGAATTCATCTCCAGCAGGCTGTCTTGCTTGGGTGTCAGATGTTTTGGGGGGGGAGTGGGATGTACATAGAAAAAAATGATGTGGCCTCATGAAATACAAAATGATGGTGAGATCTGAGGCCTTGCAACCTGATCTAATTTATTTGTGTCTCCGCTGGCTTTACTGGCGCTAAGGCTGTGATGGAAATAACCAGACATTAAATGAAAAGCAGGCACCTAGATCCACCCACAGAAAAGGTATAGAATTTTTCCTGGTGCAAAAAAAACACTAACTCCTTTGAACCTCATGAGAGAGAGAGAGAGAGAGAGAGAGAGAGAGAGAGAGAGAGAGAGAGAGAGAGAGAGAGAGAGAGAGAGAGAGAGAGAGAGAGAGAGAGAGAGAGAGAGAGAGAGAGAGAGAGAGAGAGAGAGAGAGAGAGAGAGAGAGAGAGAGAGAGAGAGAGAGAGAGAGAGAGAGAGAGAGAGAGAGAGAGAGAGAGAGAGAGAGAGAGAGAGAGAGAGAGAGAGAGAGAGAGAGAGAGAGAGACCTACCTTGGTCTGACCATATCTGCATCGGGAAACTTTAATATGGCAGTGAATGCACTCAAAGAAAAAGCCCGCAGAGCATTGTATGCAATAAAAATGAAATTATTCAAAATCAACATCCCAATTAGAATTTGGACCAAAATATTTGACAGTGTAATCCTACCAATAGCTCTTTACGGAAGTGAGGTTTGGGGGCCACTCAATAAACTGGACTTTAAAATGTGGGACAAACATCCAATTGAAACCCTACATGCAGAATTCTGTCGGAAAATCCTACAAGTCCAGAGAAATACACCAACTAATGCATGTAGGGCAGAATTGGGCCGCTTTCCAGTAATAATGAAAATACAGAAAAGATCATTAAAATTTTGGCTACATCTAAATTCAAGTCCAAATTCGAGTCTGCAATTTAAAGCACTTCAAACCCAAGAGCTGAGCCCAGAAACGAGCCCTCTCAGTCAGCTGGTGTTGGACCTAACCAACCAAGCTGACACCAGCACTGCTTCAAAAGAAAGAATTCCAATAAACAAAATCATGAACCAATCAAAGGACTCATATATACAACATTGGAAAAACGAAACCAAATCCCAAAGCCGACTAAATTGCTATCTGACCCTAAACAGAGAATATGAATTGGCTGAATATCTCTACTCTGTCAGAGATTCGAAGCAGAGACAGATCCTTACCAAGTACAGGCTGAGTGACCACCGATTGGCAATAGAAACCGGCAGACATAAAAAGACATGGCTACCCAAAGAGGAGCGTGTATGTGGTCACTGCACGACAGGGGAGGTAGAAACAGAGATGCACTTTCTCCTTTACTGTGATAAATATTCCTCACCAAGAGATTCATTATTCACAGAAATGACTACATTTATTCCAAATTTTAACTTATTAAACCCAGAGGAAAAACTAAAAATACTCATGGGCGAAGGAGCAATGGCTCCTCTTGCAGCCAAATATATATTTGCCTGCCATAGCCTGAGGGACACTGAATAATAACATCTGCATAGTAAGCAGTAACTTACTTATTATGACTGTTATTGTTTTTACTGTTATTGTTATTAGTATTATTATTGTTGTTTATCATTCCAAATAGTAATGGTATGGGTGGTAATGGTAATGATAGCAGTTTAATGATGGTGGTGGTGGTAGTGGTGCATTACACCATACATAACATTCGACTATTGACTGTTACCATTTTATTGTTACTATTTTTATATTTAATTTTGTATTATTATTTACTGCCATTCTATATTATTATTTGTCATTGTTTTAATTGTATTACAATGTATATTGTATACATTGTTGCTTTGGCAATATTGACACAATGTTTTTCATGCCAATAAAGCAGCTTGAATTTGAAAAAAAAATTTGAATTTGAGAGAGAGAGAGAGAGAGAGAGAGAGAGAGAGAGAGACACTGGGTGACACTGCAGAAACCCATGACAGGTGGACAGAGAGATCTGACATGCTTCAATGTGAACTGATCATATATGTGATTGTAAATGTATACTACAACCTGAAAAAGTTATTCCTCATGTTATGCAATGGCTATGTTTTTTTTACCTACCTCAAATTTTACCTGCCATCAGTTGACCAAAGGCTTCCTGCATAAAGTAATGGACAGCTTTAAAACATCACTATACAGTATCACTACATGTAATTATTATATTGAGTAACTTTGTCAACACATGATAATCTTTATCCAGTATACTTCAGAGTTGCTGTACCTCCAGTAACAAGTGAAAGGACGATTGGTGGTCTCCCAACAGCTCCAACCACATCGTAAAGATCTCCACCATAAAGAACAACTGGTCACTTTTTTCTGACCATGCAAAAATCGAGGAGGCGAAGGTTTAGAAAGTCGGTGGTCCTCTTTATGAATAATAAAAACTCAGATTGTTTCAGAGGATGAGCTTGGAGAATAGCCCTGTTGCTTCCCCGTGTGGATTTCTGCACAGCAGTTGGGCACCTTCACCTTCACTCATGCCACCCAAACCCCTGCTATTAGGTCACTCAGCAGTGCTCTGGTGAGAGGGCTCCATAGACTCATAAGAGGGCTCTCACTATTGCTCTGTATAATGACAGAACGTACATACTTGCCTCTTATGGAATATTAAGTCAGAGTGGACTTTTTCTAGAATTGTCATACTCAGACGTGAAGGGGTAAATGCTGAAAAATTAGTTCAAATGTATCAACATGTAACATACATACCTGAAATCTAGTTACATTAATCACACTTTTTCATTTATACATTTAGAGTGCTAAAAATGTACAGATTAGCAGTTATTAGAAAGGCCTCTGACCCCTAAGTATACCCCAACCATTTGCAAGCTGACCATTTGAGTTTGCCAAATTTGACACAGCTGAGACAGGCAATAAATTTGAACTAGTTTCCCCACCCCCTTTATCTGTAGTGAGCCTTGGCCTACAACACACAAACACACCATTTGAATGGGACCACACTTACTGCCAGCACAACAAAAATAGATGACATGCTGCTTTATCAGAGTAAGTGCATTTCATAGTATGGGAAGATACAGTTTAGTCAAAACACCATATCGTTTAAAAAGTATATCTATATAATACATTTTCCATATGACGTAACTAAAGTCTATCTTTGTGTAATAATGAGAACACTAGCAAGGGGACTATAGACTGGGAAGTCCCAGACCACTGGGATGCTCAACAGGTGAAACCCGAGTTGTTGATCCACGATTAACACCCGCCAGTTGCAGACAGGGTTTGACCACTTCATCTGATGAGGCCAAGAAGCTGGTAACATGTCAGGCTTCAAAACTAATAAAGTGACTCAGACAAGAGCGATTCACAGAGAGGCAATGAAAATAGCTGGACGCTGTCCAATTCCAATGGCAGGAATCAGACTGGCCTGCCGATGGCGTCAGAGCATCTGTGTTATTTTTAAGGAGCAAAATGTCACTGAGCAATGAACATGCTCAAGGCACATATGTAACAGGGTTAGGCACAAGGTCACGTTGAAGCCGTATCACTTTCTGAAGATAGTCACTGTTGTTAATGTGGCATAGATCAAGTGTGTTTAAGGTCCAACCAGAGCTGCCGGAAAACATGTGGCGAGACATCATTTACCCCAGTACTTTTCAATCTGGTGGGGCGGCGCCACACCACTTTCAAAGCAGCAGCACTGAAAACTGAAGACCTTTACCAGACAAATAAATTAGTTCACGTCATAGAAAAACATTTTGCAACGGAAAAAAAGCAAGCCTTTCTTATTGGACAAGTTGACATAGTACCTCCCCCAACTTCAGCCCGTTTGCCTCTGTTTTGTCTAGTGAATACAACTCTGTCCCTGGCATTTCACTCGGTAACCCTCCACCCTTCCTGCGACAGGTGGATTCACTTGTCAGTCACAGTGGTCTCTTAGCTACAGCCTACAGAGCCTCATCACCCATGCCTCTCAACAACTATTTGGTTGCACCAGCAGCACCTTTGACTTGGCTTCACGCTCGTCTCCGGTCTGTGGAATCCTGGTGGAATCTGACTTTGTGGCTGTGTTATCTAATGGAAAACCCTCCTCTCCTGCCTGCATGGTTGCAAGGTCGTCAATAGCTACCACAGCCACAATTGGCTAAACCCTGCCAATTTCTTCAATTTATCTTCTTAAAATCTGATTTTAAACCTAACCCTAACCTTAACCCTAATCTTAATCACACTGCTAACATTATGCCTAACCCTAACCTTAAATTAAGACCAAAAGCAAATTGTTGTTTTAATACATTTTTAATTAAGATATAGCCTATTTTCACTTTGTGACTGTGGTAACTAGTGACAACCCTGCTTGCCTGCCTCATAAGAGGGCAAACACAAATGTTCATGGAAAACAAGGAATGTGTTAATAAAAACGGTTAATAAAACCAGTTTAGTCATCTTCTAAAACAATCTAGAATAATCCAATTTATAGCTAACTAGAAAAACTGCTAAAGTTAGCTTTAGAGTAGCCTGGCTAGATAGCTAGCTAGCTTGCTAACCTTAGATAGCTAGGTTGATGCAGTCATGCTGCCAGCAGTTAACGTTAATAATTTAGATTGACTGAATAAATGTGTTTGGCACAGGATAAAGAAGATGAAATGATCTGCTGCTACTACCCAAGGCCAATGAAGTTCCTGAAAAGGTTAGTCAGACAGTTTGTTAGTCCAATAATGTTCATGTGCATATTATTTTATTTCCACTGCTGGTGATTATTCACACATGTTTGTAGCACATATTTCACTCTTAAAAGTAAAAAACCTACAAATTCCCCTGCAGAGCAGTCTACACAGAGAAGAACATTTTTGTTTGTCTAACTATAACAGATGGATGGCTAATGCAGAAAGAGAGAATTGATGGATTCTTGCACCACCATCACTTTCACAAATACAGAGACAGGCAGCCATGGCAACAACTTTTTTTGACTAGCTAGTGTATAGTGACATCCACTGATATGAACTGGTAATGCAGGTTTGGTTAGAATAGAGTGTAATAGAATGAGCGACATTCAATAAAATGTACTTCATGAAAAGGGGAATAAATTCAAGGAAATTGGTGAAAGTCAGGGCCGCAACTGGAGACGGGGGATATTCTGAAATAGCATCTTTGCCCCACCCCCCTAGTTTTATCATTGGGAATGTGTGCTTTAGGACCATCCGGACACCTCCAAGTGGTCGGGTAGGCTGTTTGGAGCGTTTATCCGACTGGATAAAACCCCCCCCACTTCTAAAGCCAAAGTTGTGAAATTAATATTTAATACATTGTAACCATTCTTTGCATAACGCTCAGCCGTGCAATGGTAGGTCCCTAAACTACAGAGTATACTTGCCCATTGAAGTTGTTGTCCCTGGCTCTTTTGATATAATATTCAGGATGAATAATATCAAGGTTTGTGATAGTTTGAAAGGGTTTGATCCACCAGGCCATAATAATATATTCTCATATCCCCAGAATAAGACCCAGAATTGTACCTGATCAGGTCATGAGATCAAGAAAAACTCCAGGCCCCAGAAAAGACAGACACATTTTGCCATACCACTTTTGAACCTGTGGTGCCACCTCTGGGTCCAACATTTAGAAAAAATACATTGTTAAATTTGATCAAGTTATTGTCAACTATTGGCAGAAGCTGTTCCAATACCCTCACAAGAGAGAACCTTGAAGTCCCTGTATGAAAATTGCATCCATTTTTATGGAGATGCTTTGCGGTTGTCCCTCATTCACGGACAGTATTTATGGATCTTTTGGGAAACTCAGGGAAACCATGAGTCATTAAAAATCTAAATGATCAAATGTATTATTCAACAGCTTTTTGGGGGCTCAGCAGAGCAAATCTAGGACTGCTCACATCTCACGTCTCAGTGAGAAAACAGTCTTTGGAGACGAGAGACTGCAGCAACAAAAAAAAGCATGCAAACAATGTGACCTTGGAACACTGGCACTAGGAAAAATAACCATTTATTAGAAATGTGTTATGCATCCAGAAACATGTGACCTCCTGCTCCCCGAGGACACATTAAGCCATTATACTGTATTTGATTGGTTTTGCATTTCAAGATCTCCCACAGCAACACTTCAGACATATGTCGCTGATGTCACTGGGCCTTGTAGTCAAAACAATGAATTGCTTAGTATATTCCCTGAGGATTTTTAGAAGGGGGATTCTTTTGAAATTCACCCCCGGTCTTTTTTTTAGCAGAGGGATAGTATGCTCATACTAGTATACACTTAGAAGGTAGTTGATTCCTTTAGCAATTAAACATTTTAACAGAAATGCTGTTTTCAAAATAAACAGTCCTTTGTTTTAAAAGCACAAGGACTTTTTGTGCACATCCAATTATGATGAAAATATTTCATCATGGAGAGGGAGAAGGATCAACTGCTGATAATACAATTAATAAACTGCCACTAATTGATTAACTTTGTCACTAGTTGAATGTAATACACACACCTGGTTGCTTCCTCGAACCCCTCAGCAACAACATATCATTTAATATTGTACATTTTAATGTTGAGGTAGTGCTAATAAACATTCCATACACAAAAAAAAAATGTAGATTCTGAGTTATAGGTCCTCCTTCACCTTACTGTTGTACCTTGTGCAAATGATAAATGTGAAACAACCAAGCAAAACATGCATCTGCTTTGCTGACATAATGATTTGTTGATACATTCCAAACAGCGGGAGCCAAATATCATGGGGGGGAGTGTTGAATATTCTACCCCTGGATACAGTTTAACAAGCTGTCAGTCATCAGCAAGTGATTGCACATAAAATGTTGTGTGTCTCAACCACAGGAGGTTGGTGACACCTTAACTGCGGAGAACGGGCTCGTGGGAATGGCTGGAGCGGAGTTGGTAGAATGGTTGTCAGGTTTTGGCCAGGACTGTTCAGGTTTTGTTCACTAGATGTCCCCCTTGCACCTTTTTTGTACCTTTTGTTTTTTCTTGCCCTAATTATTGTTTGCACCTGTAAGTCATTCCCTTGTTAGTATTTAAACCCTGTGTGTTCCTCAGTTCCTTGCTCAGTGTTTGTATGTTAGCACCCAGCCCCAGCCTTTGTGATCATTTTTCTCTTGATGGATTTTCCAGAGGTTCTCTGGTTTTGTTCTCGTGTATTTTTGGATTGGTCTTTTGAGGTTTGTTTTTTCCCTTGCTGTTTTTACCACTTTGTGGATTTTCTTTGTATTTTGGAAGATATCTATTTTTTATTAAACCACCATCTCTAGTACTGCTGTGTCTGCCTCATCTTCTGGGTTCTGCCAATTATTTAGTGACTGTTTCTCGCACCGGGTCCTGACAATGGTATCAATACATCAAACGTTTGATGTATAGTTTCAGTACGGCGCCGACAGAGATGGCCGTCTCGCTTCGCGTTCTTAGGAAACTATGCAGTATTTCGTTTTTTTATGTATTATTTCTTACACTGTTACCCCAGGAAATCTTAAGTCTCATTACATACAGCCGGGAGGAACTATTGGATATAAGAGCAACGTCAACTTACCAACATTACGACCAGGAATACGACTTTCCCGAAGCGGATCCTCTGTTTGGTCCACCACCGAGGACAATGGATCGGATCCCAGCAGGCGACCCAAAACAATGGCGCCACAGAAGGGGCAGATGGAGCGGTCTTCTGGTCAGGCTCCGTAGACGGGCACATCGCCCACCGCTCCCGAGTATACTACTAGCCAACGTCCAGTCTCTTGACAACAAGGTAGACGAAATCCGAGCAAGGGTTGCCTTCCAGAGAGACATCAGAGATTGTAACATTCTCTGTTTCACGGAAACATGGCTCACTCGGGATACGTTATCAGAGTCGGTACAGCCACCTGGTTTCTTCACGCACCGTGCCGACAGAAACAAACATCTCTCTGGTAAGAAGAAGGGCAGGGGTGTATGCCTTATGATTAACAAGTCGTGGTGTGATCATAAGAACATACAGGAACTCAAGTCCCTTTGTTCACCTGACCTAGAATTACTTACAATCAAATGCCGACCGCATTATCTACCAAGAGAATTCTCTTCGATAATAATCACAGTAGTGTATATCCCCCACAAGCAGACACCTCGACGGCCTTGAAAGAACTTCATTGGACTCTATTTAAACTGGAAACCACATATCCTGAGGCTGCATTTATTGTAGCTGGGGATTTTAACAAGGGAAATCTGAAAACAAGGCTCCCTAAATTTTATCAGCATATCGAATGCGCGACCCGGGCTGGGAAAATTCTGGATCATTGTTACCCTAACTCCCGCCATGCATACAAAGCCATCCCTCGCCCTCCTTTCGGCAAATCTGACCACGACTCTATTTTGTTGCTCCCAGCCTATAGACAGAAACTAAAACAGGAAACGCCCGTGCTCAGGTCTGTTCAACGCTGGTCCGACCAATCTGATTCCACGCTTCAAGATTGCTTCGATCACGTGGACTGGGATATGTTCCGGATAGCGTCAAACAACAACATTGATGTATATGCTGATTCGGTAAGCGAGTTTATTAGCAAGTGCATCGGTGATGTTGTACCAACAGCGACTGTTAAAACCTTCCCCAACCAGAAACCGTGGATTGATGGCAGCAATCACGCAAAACTGAAAGCGCGAACCACTGCTTTTAATCAGGGCAAGACGACCGGAAACATGACCGAATACAAACAGTGTAGCTATTCCCTCCGCAAGGAGGGAATATCAAACAAGCTAAGCATCAGTATAGAGACAAAGTAGAGCCGCTATTCAACGGCTCGGACACGAGAGGAATGTGGCAGGGTCTACAGTCAATCACAGACTACAAAAAGAAAACCAGCCCCGTCGCGGACCCCGATGTCTTGCTCCCAGACAAACTAAACAACTTCTTCGCACGATTTGAGGACAATACAGTGCCACCGACACGGCCTGCTACCAAAACCTGCGGACTCTCCTTCACCGCAGCCAACGTGAGTAAAACATTTAAACGTGTTAACCATCGCAAGGCTGCCGGCCCAGACGGCATTCCTAGCCGCGTCCTCAGAGCATGCGCAGACCAGCTGGCTGGTGTGTTTACGGACATTTTCAATCAATCCCTATCCCAGTCTGCTGTTCCCACATGCTTCAAGAGGGCCACCATTGTTCCTGTTCCCAAGAAAGCTATGGTAAATGAGCTAAACGACTATCGCCCCGTAGCACTCACTTCCGTCATCATAAAGTGCTTTGAGAGACTAGTCAAGGATCACCTCCACCCTACCTGACACCCTAGACCCACTCCAATTTGCTTACCGCCCCAATAGGTCACAGACGACGCAATTGCAATCACACTGCACACTGCCCTAACCCATCTGGACAAGAGGAATACCTATGTAAGAATGCTGTTCATCGACTACAGCTCAGCATTTAACACCATAGTACCCTCCAAACTCGTCATTAAGCTCGAGACCCTGGGTCTCGACCCCACCCTGTGCAACTGGGTCCTGGACATTCTGACGTGCTGCCCCCAGGTGGTGAGGGTAGGAAACAACATCTCCAACCCGCTGATCCTCAACACTGGGGCCCCACAAGGGTGCACTCTCAGCCCTCTCCTGTACTCCCTGTTCACCCATGACTGCGTGGCCATGCACGCCTCCAACTCAATCATCAAGTTTGCAGACAACACTACAGTGGTAGGCTTGATTACCAACAATGACGAGACAGCGTTGTTGGGCCCTCGGAGTGTGGTGTCAGGAAAACAACCTCACACTCAACATCAACTAAACAAAGGAGATGATCGTGGACTTCAGGAAACAGCAGAGGGAGCACCCCCTATCCACATCGACGGGACAGTAGTGGAAAAGGTGGAAAGTTTTAAGTTCCTCGGTGTACACATCACGGACAAACTGAAATGGTGCACCCACACAGACAGCATGGCGAAGAAGGCGCAACAGCACCTCTTCAACCTCAGGAGGGTGAAGAAATTTGGCTTGTCACCAAAAACACTCACAAACTTTTACAGATGCACAATCGAGAGCATCCTGTCGGGCTATATCACCGCCTGGTACGGCAACTACTCCGCCCACAACCGCAAGGCTCTCCAGGGGGTAGTGAGGTCTGCACAACGCATCACCGAGGGCAAACTACCTGCCCTCCAAGACACCTACACCACCCGATGTCACAAGAAGGCCAAAAAGATCATCAAGGACAACAACCACCCGAGCCACTGCCTGTTCACCCCGCTATCATCCAGAAGGCGAGGTCAGTACAGGTGCATCAAAAGCTGGGACCGAGAGACTGAAAAACAGCTTCAACTTCAAAGCCATCAGACTGTTAAACAGCCATCACTAACATTGTGTTATGCTGGTGAATGAGGACCCAAAAGCGACGTAATAGAAACAGAGTCTTTATTCCAGTCATAAGCAAACAATGATACTCCTGGATATTAACAAAGGAAAATCCAAAACAGGAAACTGAAATCCTCTCGTTAGTAGAGAGGAATGACTGGAGACGCGACCACAGACTGCAGGTCGCTTCAGGAAGGCACAGGCCGTAGCTGACATAGACACCTGCTCACACGCAGCATCTGAAGAAGGCAAAAACACGACAGGGCGGAACAAGGACACAGAACAGCAAACATCAAACAAGAATCCGACAAGGACAGAAGCGGAAAACAGAGGGAGAAATAGGGACTCTAATCAGAGGGCAAAATAGGGGACAGGTGTGAAAGAGTAAATGAGGTCGTTAGGAGAATGAGAAACAGCTGGGAGCAGGAACGGAACGATAGAGAGAGAGAGCGGGAGAGGGAGAGAGGGAGGAGGAGAGAGAGGGATAGAAAGAGGGAAAGAACCTAATAAGACCAGCAGAGGGAAGCACAGGGACAAGACATGATGATCAAAGACAAAACATGACAGTACCCCCCCACTCACCGAGCGCCTCCTGGCGCACTCGAGGAGGAACCCTGGCGGCAACGAAGGAAATCATCAATCAACGAACGGTCCAGCACGTCCCGAGATGGAACCCAACTCCTCTCCTCAGGACCGTAACCCTCCCAATCCACTAAGTACTGGTGACCACGTCCCCGAGAACGCATGTCCATGATCTTCCGTACCTTGTAAATAGGTGCGCCCTCGACAAGGACGGGGGGGGGGGGAGGGAAGACGAACGGGGGCGCGAAGAAAAGGCTTGACACAAGAGACATGGAAGACAGGGTGGACGCGACGAAGATGTCGCGGAAGAAGCAGTCGCACAGCGACAGGATTGACGACCTGAGAGACACGGAACGGACCAATGAACCGCGGAGTCAACTTGCGAGAAGCTGTCGTAAGGGGAAGGTTACGAGTGGAAAGCCACACTCTCTGACCGCGACAATACCTAGGACTCTTAATCCTACGTTTATTGGCGGCTCTCACAGTCTGCGCCCTGTAACGGCAAAGTGCAGACCTGACCCTCCTCCAGGTGCGCTCACAACGTTGGACAAAAGCCTGAGCGGAGGGAACGCTGGACTCGGCGAGCTGGGACGAGAACAGAGGAGGCTGGTACCCAAGACTACTCTGAAATGGAGATAGCCCGGTAGCAGACGAAGGAAGCGAGTTGTGAGCGTACTCAGCCCAGGGGAGCTGTTCTGCCCAAGACGCAGGGTTTCGAAACGAAAGGCTGCGTAATATGCGACCAATCGACTGATTGGCCCTTTCTGCTTGACCGTTAGACTGGGGATGAAACCCGGAAGAGAGACTGACGGAAGCACCAATCAAACGACAGAACTCCCTCCAAAACTGTGACGTGAATTGCGGGCCTCTGTCTGAAACGGCGTCTAACGGGAGACCATGAATTCTGAACACATTCTCAATGATGATTTGTGCCGTCTCCTTAGCGGAAGGAAGCTTAGCGAGGGGAATGAAATGTGCCGCCTTAGAGAACCTATCGATAACCGTAAGAATCACAGTCTTCCCCGCAGACGAAGGCAGACCGGTAATAAAGTCTAAGGCGATGTGAGACCAAGGTCGAGAAGGAATGGGAAGCGGTCTGAGACGACCGGCAGGAGGAGAGTTACCTGACTTAGTCTGCGCGCAGTCCGAACAAGCAGCCACGAAACGGCGCGTGTCCCGCTCCTGAGTAGGCCACCAAAACCGCTGGCGAATAGAAGCAAGCGTACCCCGAACGCCGGGGTGGCCAGCTAACTTGGCAGAATGAGCCCACTGAAGAACAGCCAGACGAGTAGAGACAGGAACGAACAGAAGGTTACTAGGACAAGCGCGCGGCGACGCAGTGTGAGTGAGTGCTTGCTTTACCTGTCTCTCAATTCCCCAGACAGTCAACCCGACAACACGCCCTTCAGGGAGAATCCCCTCGGGGTCGGTAGAAGCCACAGAAGAACTAAAGAGACGGGATAAGGCATCAGGCTTGGTGTTCTTATTTCCCGGGCGATAGGAAATCACGAACTCGAAACGAGCGAAAAACAACGCCCAACGAGCTTGACGTGCATTAAGTCGTTTGGCAGAACGGATGTACTCAAGGTTCTTATGGTCAGTCCAAACGACAAAAGGGACGGTCGCCCCCTCCAACCACTGTCGCCATTCGCCTATGGCTAAGCGGATGGCGAGCAGTTCGCGGTTACCCACATCATAGTTGCGTTCCGATGGCGACAGGCGATGAGAAAAGTAAGCGCAAGGATGGACCTTATCGTCAGACTGGAAGCGCTGGGACAGAATGGCTCCCACGCCCACCTCTGAAGCGTCAACCTCGACAATGAATTGTTTAGTGACGTCAGGAGTAACAAGGATAGGGGCGGATGTAAAACGCTTCTTGAGGAGATCAAAAGCTCCCTGGGCGGAACCGGACCACTTAAAGCAAGTCTTGACAGAAGTCAGAGCTGTGAGAGGGGCAGCCACTTGACCGAAATTACGAATGAAACGCCGATAGAAATTAGCGAAACCGAGAAAGCGCTGCAACTCGACACGTGACTTAGGAACGGGCCAATCGCTGACAGCCTGGACCTTAGCGGGATCCATCTGAATGCCTTCAGCGGAAATAACAGAACCGAGAAATGTGACAGAGGAGACATGAAAGGCGCACTTCTCAGCCTTCACGTAGAGACAATTCTCTAAAAGGCGCTGGAGTACACGTCGAACGTGCTGAACATGAATCTCGAGTGACGGTGAAAAAATCAGGATATCGTCAAGGTAAATGAAAACAAAGATGTTCAGCATGTCTCTCAGTACATCATTAACTAATGCCTGAAAGACAGCTGGAGCATTAGCGAGACCGAACGGCAGAACCCGGTATTCAAAATGCCCTAACGGAGTGTTAAACGCCGTTTTCCACTCGTCCCCCTCTCTGATGCGTACGAGATGGTAAGCGTTACGAAGGTCCAACTTAGTAAAAAACCTGGCTCCCTGCAGAATCTCGAAGGCTGACGACATAAGGGGAAGCGGATAACGATTCTTAACCGTTATGTCATTCAGCCCTCGATAATCCACGCAGGGGCGCAGAGTACCGTCCTTCTTCTTAACAAAGAAAAACCCCGCTCCGGCGGGAGAGGAAGAAGGCACCACGGTACCGGCGTCGAGAGAAACAGACAGATAATCCTCGAGAGCCTTACGTTCGGGAGCCGACAGAGAGTATAGTCTACCCCGAGGGGGAGTGGTCCCCGGAAGGAGATCAATACAACAATCATACGACCGGTGAGGAGGAAGGGAGCTGGCTCTGGACCGACTGAAGACCGTGCGCAGATCATGATATTCCTCCGGCACTCCTGTCAAATCACCAGGTTCCTCCTGAGTAGAGGGGACAGAAGAAACAGGAGGGATAGCAGACATTAAACACTTCACATGACAAGAAACGTTCCAGGATAGGATAGAATTACTAGACCAATTAATAGAAGGATTATGACATACTAGCCAGGGATGACCCAAAACAACAGGTGTAAAAGGTGAACGAAAAATCAAAAAGGAAATGGTCTCACTGTGGTTACCAGATACTGTGAGGGTTAAAGGTAGTGTCTCACATCTGATACTGGGGAGAAGACTACCATCTAAGGCGAACATGGGCGTGGACTTCCCTAACTGTCTGAGAGGAATGTCATGTTTCCGAGCCCATGCTTCGTCCATAAAACAACCCTCAGCCCCAGAGTCTATCAAGGCACTGCAGGAAGCAGCCGAACCGGTCCAGCGTAGATGGACCGACAAGGTAGTACAGGATCTTGATGGAGAGACCTGAGTAGTAGCGCTCACCAGTAGCCCTCCGCTTACTGATGAGCTCTGGCCCTTTACGGGACATGACATGACAAAATGTCCAGCAGAACCGCAATAGAGGCAAAGGCGGTTGGTGATTCTCCGTTCCCTCTCCCTAGTCGAGATGCGAATACCTCCCAGCTGCATGGGCTCAGTCTCTGAGCCGGTGGAAGGAGATGGTTGAGATGCGGAGAGGGGAAACACCGTTAACGCGAGCTCTCTTTCACGAGCTCGGTGACGAAGATCTACCCGTCGTTCTATGCGGATGGCGAGTGCAATCAAAGAGTCCACGCTGGAAGGAACCTCCCGGGAGAGAATCTCATCCTTAACCTCAGCGTGGAGTCCCTCCAGAAAACGAGCGAGCAACGCCGGCTCGTTCCAGTCACTGGATGCAGCCAGAGTGCGAAACTCTATAGAGTAATCCGTTATGGATCGATCACCTTGACATAGGGAAGCCAGGGCCCTGGAAGCCTCCTTCCCAAAAACTGAACGATCAAAAACCCGTATCATCTCCTCTTTAAAGTTCTGATAAACGTTAGAACACTCAGCCCTTGCCTCCCAGATAGCTGTGCCCCACTCCCGAGCCCGACCAGTAAGGAGTGATATGACGTAAGCGATCCGAGCTCTCTCTCTTGAGTATGTGTTGGGCTGGAGAGAGAACACAATATCACACTGGGTGAGAAAGGAGCGACACTCAGTGGGCTGCCCAGAGTAACATGGTGGGTTATTAACCCTAGGTTCCGGAGACTCGGAAGACCAGGAAGTAGCTGGTGGCACGAGACGAAGACTCTGAAACTGTCCTGACAGGTCGGACACCTGAGCGGCCAGGGTCTCAACGGCATGACGAGCAGCAGACAATTCCTGCTCGTGTCTGCCGAGCATTGCTCCCTGGAACTTGACGGCAGTGTTGAGAGAATCCGTAGTCGCTGGGTCCATCTTGGTCGGATTCTTCTGTTATGCTGGTGAATGAGGACCCAAAAGCGACGTAATAGAAACAGAGTCTTTATTCCAGTCATAAGCAAACAATGATACTCCTGGATATTAACAAAGGAAAATCCAAAACAGGAAACTGAAATCCTCTCGTTAGTAGAGAGGAATGACTGGAGACGCGACCACAGACTGCAGGTCGCTTCAGGAAGGCACAGGCCGTAGCTGACATAGACACCTGCTCACACGCAGCATCTGAAGAAGGCAAAAACACGACAGGGCGGAACAAGGACACAGAACAGCAAACATCAAACAAGAATCCGACAAGGACAGAAGCGGAAAACAGAGGGAGAAATAGGGACTCTAATCAGAGGGCAAAATAGGGGACAGGTGTGAAAGAGTAAATGAGGTCGTTAGGAGAATGAGAAACAGCTGGGAGCAGGAACGGAACGATAGAGAGAGAGAGCGGGAGAGGGAGAGAGGGAGGAGGAGAGAGAGGGATAGAAAGAGGGAAAGAACCTAATAAGACCAGCAGAGGGAAGCACAGGGACAAGACATGATGATCAAAGACAAAACATGACACATTGAGTGCCTGCTGCCAACATACTGACTCAAATCTCTAGCCACTTTAATAATTAAAAATTGGATGTAATAAATGTATCACTAGTCACTTTAAACAATGCCACTTTATATAATGTTTACATACCTACATTACTCATCTCATAAGTATATACTGTACTCTATACCATCTACTGCATCTTGCCTATGCCGTTCGGCCATCGCTCATCCATATATTTATATGTACATATTCGTATTCATTCCTTCACCCTTGTGTGTATAAGGTAGTTGTTGGAAAATTATTAGATTACTTGTTAGATATTGATGCATGGTCGGAACTAGAAGCACAAGCATTTCGCTACACTCGCATTAACATCTGCTAACCATGTGTATGTGACCAATAATATTTGATTTGATTTGATGCCATTCCATTTGCTCCGTTCCAGCCATTATTATGAGTCGTCCTCCCCTCAGCAGCCTCCACTGGTCTCAACAACTTTGTTTGACACTTTGCAGATGAACAATCATGCTAATGCATTTTTATGTGGAGCACGCTATGATGGTTCATGAACAAGTAGTATGACGTCACGAACATGGTTTTTACTAACGAAAATCACTTCATTCATTTATCAGACGTTTTCAAAACCTCACATTCTGCAAATATGAATGTGCAAGTGTAGGCGGATGACGGAGGTTCTCCGCCTTGCCTTTTTCCATTGGCTGCCTTGCCTCCCCTTGCCCCTTGCCCTCCAGTAGATGCGTGACTGTGGGCCCCAATCCCAGCTGGTGTGTGGAGTGGTGGAGGGCTGACTGGGTCTGGAGCAGCTGTCTGCTCCCTCCACCCCTAAGTCCTCTGATCTCTGCTCTGCAGTTCACACCTGATCACCAACGCCTGCACTTCACACAGGAATTTTCCATTTTCTATTTTCTCTCACCCCGGGCCCCCCCCACCGGCAGGACAAGTGGTGCCCTACAACTCCCTGACTGGCGACGCCCAAACCAGGCTGTGACACAACGGCATGCCTGGTATTTCAGTCACACTTCCATGACTCAGTTGCCACAGGAGTTGAAGGCTATTCTCTCTCTGTTGTTGTGACTCTAGCAAGTAGACTGAAAGGCAGTAGACTTAAAATCCACTCCAAAACTATCTTTTGGTATTCGTTTCATTATTCCACTGTTTATACAGTCCCAAAATGTTTTGCATGACAGCAGTTAGGTTTTCAAGATATTGGACTTTCAAGAAGCAAAATGTCACCGCTACATCATCATATGATGGTTTTTGCATCATCAGGATGATGGGGCTGGTGACACTTCTTTTATGGATATGCTTTGAGGCATTTGAAAAGCCTTTCCACGTCAAATAATTGTCTGTGTGTTCAATGAGCAACATCCCCTCATTATCTCCTAACTCATCACCTCCAATCATCTCTTCCCAACAGGCAAAACTTGTTGAAATGGTGACATTACAGCCAGACACCTCTAGTCGTAAACTGGTTGTAACGACATTATTTCACCAGCTTCGCCCGCTGAGTTAAAGCAGTTTAATGTCACAATAGCTGAGAAAATCAGACCATATCTGAGACTGACCCCTGAGATATCCCTGTCTAGAGGTCACGCGCTACTGTGAGCTGTACATCAACCCACCAGTCACTGCCGTGAGAACCAAGCTGTCCACGGTCAGCCATGCTGCGTCTTACCTGCCTGTGACCTCTGAGAGGGCTGCCGTTGACCCCCGTCAATCTCTCCTCACATCTCTTTACTCTGAGCCCCATGTCCCTCTCAAAGGCCTCTTCACATCCAATCTAACACTGCATCTCTGAACCCAGGGCAGGCCTGCTTCCCCTGACTGGTCTGTAGTGCTGTGGACGAGTGCTTACAGCCTTTCAGTCAGTCCTTTATCAGTCAGTCACATATTTCACAGACATAATGACAAAGTCATACAAGGGCCGGTGACACATGGCCTTGTGAAGGTCTCTGACACATGGCCTTGTGAAGGCCGCTGCCAGAGAGTGTGTAGGGGGAGTGTGGGTGTGTGGTGGTGCAGGTGTGTCCTTTCATGTGTAAAGGCGGCAGTGTCAACCTTATTAGTAAAAGTTGAATTTACTTTTATAGTCAAGCTCATTATTGCTCATCATTGGGATTTCTGCATTGGAAGTGAGGGAATGAATACAAATTCTGTACAAGTCTTTACCTGAACTGGGGCAGTTGAGGTTAACAGTCATGACAGAAACAGAAATTAGATTAAACAACGTTTTATATCAGGGGTTTATAAAAAATCATTCAAATGGTCTGCTGCTTAGATACAGATCTCAGTAGGCAGCGCAAATCAATAGCTTACGATTCAATTGACAATGCCACACTAAAGTAATGGAAGTAATTGGCTTAGCTTTGATGCAGGGGGAGGGTCAGAGGGTCACAGAGGGAGCAGCGTAACAGGACACTTCCAAAGGCAGCACTTAAACTCTTTACAAAAACACAAGTGCAGCTCCTGTTTCCACTCACCTGCACAACCCAGCGTAGAGGCCCTCTCTCCCAGCAAGTCACTACAGGACGGGCCCTCACGTAAGCTGGGAACACAGAGGTCGCTTTCACATCAAAAATAGACACAGAATACCATCAATGAATCTCAGAGTTCTTAGTTCATTAAGACTATTGTGACTGGAGTTTTGTATCCCTGTGTTGAATCACTGTCCATTTACTGTGCTTTGATTTTGAAAGCGATGTGTGAAGAATAATGAACAATGGAAAGTAGAACTACAGATGTAGGATCTTAATTTGATCACCCTGTTGCAGGAGAACTTGAAATTGAAAACGTGTAATGCACTTGAGGTTTTAAAAGGCTTCTGAAGTTTGTAATTTCCCCTTTTGAAATTTCTCACTTGATTTTCCCTTATGAGAAAATGCATCAACCCCTACAAAAATGTCCATTAATTATAATCCACAGAATGATTCACATTTCCTGTTGCTGCAGGAAGACTTTACTCTCAAATGAACATCCTACATCTGTACTACATGAAAATAAACGGTAGATTCTTAGTATTCTCACCATCTACCGCAGATGAGAATACTAATTAAATGGACCTTTTTATATGACTAAGATCATAGAAATTCCTGTCTCAACAGAAACACAGATTTAGGAGCCATTAAAAACCATGAATCACGTTCCGGTTCCCCTATTAGAGATCATCCTTTATCAATAATAAAATGAAAAGCTCCTTTTCCTATAACACCATGTCATTACAATCAACCAACCAAAGAAGAATGTGCACGTAGGCCACCATAATGACTACAGAGGGGCCTAGTGGACCATTCTGTTAACGTGACAGACAGCTAACCATCTTTTCCTCTTGTTAAAGTAACAGCGTAGGTGCAGAGAGAGGACAGAGAGAGGCACCTCTTTCCAAGGTCCTGCTGGGGTTCAGATGGTAGATATCAACAGATGCAGGACGACTAGTCAACAGGCACAGAGATAAAGCCAGAGATTTGAGAATGGCTATGGTTACATGTCAGTTCTGATAGCTTCTAACATTCCAGAGAAAATGTCTCCCTCACCACTCCCTCTGTTCTTCACCCCCACCCTCTCTCTCTCTCTCTCTCTCTGGGTTGGGCTGTCAGATTGAGCTGCGGACAGAGGGGTCCACAGCAGGGGGAAACTCTGCCTGCCCATCACTGGGCCCCCCATAGTTCCCAGTGTACCCTGTCACACTCCAATTAAACCAGAAGCTGATCTGAGGGGCACTTTCTTAGACAAGCTGCAGACAGCCATTTGAAATGGTACACAGGGACCCGCCCTTGCAATGTTTGTCTTTATACTAGCTATCACTTTGACACATTTTCAGCCACAGATGAGCTATGATAAATGTCCACCCCTCCGTAACACATGCTTAGTTAAATGGTATTCAAAAGTAAAACAATTATTTTATTCTGGATATGTCAACTGCATACTTTATTATCAAAGAGAAACAGTGAAAAATCATACAGATAAATATGAATATGCATACCGACATACTACCGAAATTATGATTATGAACGATGTGAACACATTTTATGTTTTAAAATGTAAATGTAAAAACATGCGTCAGTCTAATTATTTTAAACATTCTTCAATAGAATA
Organism: Salvelinus alpinus; assembly: GCF_045679555.1. Taxonomy (NCBI): domain Eukaryota; kingdom Metazoa; phylum Chordata; class Actinopteri; order Salmoniformes; family Salmonidae; genus Salvelinus; species Salvelinus alpinus. The sequence goes on from NC_092104.1 coordinate 40,747,800, forward strand.
GTGACAAGTGACTTTGTCAAGACATCATGAACAGTGAGTAATGCCATTTCAACAAGGGAATCATTCTACCAGCTAAAGTACAGTAGCACTGACCATGTATTCAACAGACAGCTCTATAAGACTTTTCTGTTTACACTGTCTGAAAAGTGTCAGTTGTTGAATGTAAAACATATCATGTTACCTTATAGGCCTTATAGGCAGATAGTGTAGAAAACATGGCTTGAAATTACAATTCCATGCAGAGCCTATAAAGCTTGGGCTTGAAAGTGGGACAGACACTACTTGATCAAACAATGACAAATATATGACTTTGTGGAAAATATGTATTTCAAGTCTCAACCGTTTTCAGAGTCAGGAACACAGAAGAATACAGGATTATTTTTTCAAACCCACAAATCCACACACCCTTTTGCAAAGTCCAACAAAGGAGGAAGCCGCCAATAATTGACATCCTGTGATGTACTGTATCCCTCACCCAACCCTCCCACAGATTCTAAATGCCTCAATACACAAGTGCACCTGAACCGTGAAAGGAAGGTGAAAATGAAGTCTACTTTGGGGCATAAAAAAATGGGTTTATCTCCCGGGTGGAACGATGCTCTCCCAATCTGACACACAAGGAGCCGGAGAGTTGACCTGAATGGGAAACAGCATGGCCCTTTACAAAGACCTGTTACAAACAATTAGTCCTGACCGCCGGGTTTGATTTGGACGGCTAATTGCCGGTTCAGGCTGAGACAGTGTGTGAGGTGGCTGGGAAGCCCGGTAGCTGTGAGGACCCTGAGGGTGAGCGATGCCCAGACAATAGCTGCTTTTATTTCACATTCAGGTTCTACAAAGTAGGTGTGCTCAAAAGGTTTAATCCCTAATTCAGAGCCCACAGGAAAAGTCATTCATATTGAAAGGTGGTACAACACTGTTTCAGGTATGCTCCCCTCCCCTGTCTTACCCCCCAACATCTCCTGCTTTCCATGTCAAAAGAAAAGAAAAAACAATTACCTAAATTATAGTGATTTCTTATTACTTACGCAGAAGGAATTTTTGCCTTCCATTTCCAGAACAAGTGAAGGGAAACCTGATCCTGTTGGCTTGTCCTGTCTGGAGCACCTCAAAATCCTTCAGTCATGCTGTCTCAAAGACTTTCTTTTTACTGAGGCCAATTTGACCAGGATCAGGACTCTAATTTGACATTTTTCATTGGTAACACTGGTGCTCTCATCTTAACAGTTAGAAGCACACCATAAAATCTAGAAGATTTGTATTATTATCATTGATAGAAATATAGCATATTGGGCCTACAGTGCCTTGAGAAAGTATTCATACCCCTTGACTTATTCCATATTTTGTTGTGTTACAGCCTGAATTCAAAATGTATTACATTTATTTTTATCTCAACCATCTACACACAATACCCCATAATGACAAAGTGAAAACATGTTTTGAGAAATGTTTGCACATTTATTGAAAATGAAATACAGAAATATCTAATCTACATAAGTATTCATACCCCAATACATGTCAATACATGTTAGAATCACCTTTGGCAGCGATTACAGTTGTCCCTAGATAACAAACTTGATGAAATCAGGGCAAGGGTTGCTTTCCAGAGAGACATCAGGGATTGTAACATGCTCTGTTTCATGGAAACATGGCTCTCTCTGAATATGCTGTCGGAGTCGGTACAGCCACCTGGATTCTCAGTACATCGCACCGACAGGAATAAACATCTCTCCGGGGAAGAAGAAAGGCGGGGGTGTATGTTTCATGATTAACGACTCATGGTGTAATTGTAACAACATAAAGGGAACTCAAATCCTTTTGTTCACCTGACCTAGAATTCCTCACAATCAAATGCCGACCGTATTATCTCCCAAGAGAACTCTCCTCGGTTATCGTCATAGCCGTGTATATCCCCCCTCAAGCCGATACCACGATGGCCCTCAAGGAACTTCACTCGACTTTATGCAAACTGGAAACCATATATCCTGAGGCTGCATTTATTGTAGCTGGGGATTTTAACAAAGCAAATTTGATCAAAAGGCTACCTAAATTCTATCAGCATATCGACTGTAGCACTTGCGTTGTTAAAACACTGGACCATTGTTACTCTAACTTCCGTGGTTTGTACAAGGCCCTCCCCCGCCCTCCTTTCGGCAAATCTGACCATAACAAAATTTTGCTCCTCAAACAGGAAGTACCCATGCTAAGGACTATTCAACGCTGGTCTGACCAATATCGGAATCGACACTTCAAGATTGTTTTGATCACGCGGACTGGGATATGTTCCAGGTAGCCTCAGAGAATAATATTGACGTATACTCTGATTCGGTGAGTGAGTTTATGAGGAAGTGTATAGGAGATGTTGTACCCACTGTGACTATTAAAACCTACCCTAACCAGAATCCATAGATAGATGGCAGCATTCGTGCAAAACTGAAAGTGCGTACCACTGCATTTACGCATGGCAAGGCGACTAGGAATATGGAAGAATACAAACAGAGTAGTCATTCCCTCCGCAAGGCAATCAAGCAAGCAAAATATCAGTATAGCGACAAAGTGGAGTCGCAATTCAACGGCTCAGACACGAGACGTATGTGGCAGGGTCTACAGACAATCATGGACTACAAAATTCAGCCACGTCGCGGATACCGACGTCTTTCTTCCAGACAAACTAAACACCTTCTTTGCCCGCTTTCAGGACAATACAGTGCCAAAGACGCGGCCCACTACCAAGGACTGTGGACTCTCCTTCTCCGTGGCTGACGTGAGTAAGACATTTAAATGTTAACCCTCGCAAGGCTGCTATCCCAGGCGGCATCCCTAGCCGCGTCCTCAGAGCATGCGCAGACCAGCTGGCTGATGTGTTTATGGACATATTCAATCTCTCCCTATCCCAGTCTGCTGTCCCCACATGCTTCAAGATGGCCATCATTGTTCCTGTACCCAAGAATGCAAAGGTAACTGAACAAAATGACTATTGCCCCGTAGCACTCACTTCTGTCATCATGAAGTGCTTTGAGAGACTAGTCAAGGATCATATCACCTCCACCTTACCTGTCACCCTAGACCCACTTCAATTTGCTTACCGACCCAATACAATGATGCAATCGCCATCACACTGCACACTGCCCTATCCCAACTGGACAAGAGGAATAAGAATGATGTTCATTGACTATAGCTCAGCATTCAACACCATAGTACCCTCCAAGCTCATCATTAAGCTTGAGGCCCTGGGTCTCAACCCCGCCCTGTGCAATTGGGTTCTGGACTTCCTGACGGACCGCCCCCAGGTGGTGAAGATAGGAAACAACATCTGCACTTCGCTGATCCTCAACACTGGGGCCCCACAAAGGTGCGTGCTCAGCCACCTCATGTACTCCCTGTTCACCCATGACTGCGTGGCCATGCACGCCTCCAACTCAATCATCAAGTTTGCAGACGACACAACAGTAGTAGGCTTGATTACCAACAATGACGAGACAGCCTACAGGGAGGAAGTGAGGGCTCTCGGAGTGTGTTGTCAGGAAAATAACCTGTCACTCAACGTCAACAAAACAAAGGAGATGATCGTGGACTTCAGGAAACAGCAGAGGGAGCACCCCCCTATCCACAGAAGGTAGAAAGGTTTAAGTTCCTCTGTATACACTACCGGTCAAAAGTTTTAGAACACCTACTCATTCAAGGGTTTTTCTTTATTTTTACTACTTTCTACATTGTAGAATATTAGTGAAGACATCAAAACTATGAAATAACACATATTGAATCATGTAGTAACCAAAAAAGTGTTAAACAAATCAAAATAGATTTTATATTTCAGATTCTTCAAATAGCCACCCATTGCCTTGATGACAGCTTTGCACACTCTTGGCATTCTCTCAACCAGCTTCATGGGGTAGTCGCCTGGAATGCATTTCAAATAACAGGTGTGCCTTGTTAAAAGTTAATTTGTGGAATGAATGCGTTTTGTGGAATTAATAAGTCCATATTATGGGAAGAACAGCTCAAATATGCAAATAGAAACGACAGTCCATCATTACTTTAAGACATGAAGGTCAGTCAATACGTAATATTTTAAGAACTTTGAAAGTGTCTTCCAAGTGCAGTTGCAAAAACCATCAAGCGCTATGATGAAACTGGCTCTCATAAGGACTGCCACAGGAAAGGAAGACCCAAAGTTTCCTCTGCTGCAGAAGATAAGTTCATTAGAGTTACCAGCTTCAGAAATTGCAGCCCAAATAAATGCTTCACAAAGTTCAAGTAACAGACACATCTCAACATCAACTGTTCAGAGGAGACTGTGTGAATTAGGCCTTTGTGGTCAAATTGCTGCAAAGAAACCACTACTAAAGGACACCAATAAGAAGTGACTTGCTTGGGTCAAGAAACATGAGTAATGGACATTAGACCGGTGGAAATCTGTCCTTTGGTCTGGAGTCCAAATGTGCGATTTTTGGTTCCAACCGCCGTTTCTTTGTGAGACGCGGTGTGGGTGAACAGATGATCTCCGTATGTGTATTTTCCACCATAAAGCATGGAGGAGGAAGTGTCATGGTGTGGGGGTGCTTTGCTGGAGAAACTGTCTGTGATTTATTAGAATTTAAGGCACACTTAACCAGCATGGCTACCACAGCATTCTGCAGCGATACGCCATCCCATCTGGTTTGGGCTTAGTGGGACTATCATTTGTTTTTCAACAGGACAATGACTCAACACACCTCCAGGCTGTGTAAGGGCTATCTTACCAAGAAGGAGCGTGATGGAGTGCTGTATCAGATGACCTGGCTTCCACAATCCCCCGACCTCAACCAAATTGAAATGGTTTGGGATGAGTCGGACTGCAGAGTGAAGGAAAAGCAGCCAACAAGTGCTCAGCATATGTGGGAACTCCTCCAAGACTGTTGGAAAAGCATTCCAGGTGAAGCTGGTTGAGAGAATGCCAAGAGTGTGCAAAGCTGTCATCAAGGCGAAGGGTGGCTATTTGAAGAATATCAAATATAAAATATATTTTGATTTGTTTAACACTTTTTTGGTTACAACATGATTACATATGTGTTATTTCATAGTTTTGGTGTCTTCACTATTATTCTACAATGTAGAAAATTGTACAAATAAAGAAATATCCTTGAATGAGTAGGTGTTCTAAAACTTTTGACCGGTAGTGTACATATCACTGACAAACTGAAATGGTCCACCCACACAGACAGTGTTGTGAACAAGGCGCAACAGCGTCTCTTCAACCTCAGGGGGCTGAAGAAATGTGGCTTGTCACCTAAAACCCTCACAAACTTTTACAGATGCACAATTGAGAGCATCCTGTCGAGCTGTATCACCGCCTGTTACGGCAACTGTACCGCCCACAACTGCAGGGCTCTCCAGAGGGTGATGTGATCTGCACAACGAATCACCGGGGGCAAACTACCTGCACTCCAGGACACCTAGAGCACCCGATGTCACAGGAAGGCCAAAAATGTAATCAATGACAACAACCACCTGAGCCACTGCCTTTTCACCCCGCCACCATCCAGAAGGCGAGGCCAGTACAGGTACATCAAAGCTGGGACCGAGAGACTGAAAAACAGCTTCTATCTCAAGGCCATCAGACTGTTAAAAAGCCATCACTAGCACAGAGAGGCTGCTGCCTACACACAGACTTGAAATCATTGTCTACTTAATACATGGAACACTAGTCACTTTAATAATGCCACTTAAATAATGTTTACATATCTTGTATTACTCATCTCATATGTATATACTGTATTCTATACTATCTATGCCGCACTTGCATTGCTCATCCATATATTTATATTCACATATTCTTATTCCATTCCTAGATTTGTGTGTGTATTAGGTATTTGTTGTGGAATTGTTAAATATTACTTGTTAGATATTGCTGCACTGTCGGAAGTTGAAGCACAAGCATTTCGCTACACTCGCATTAACATCTGCTAACCATGTGTATGTGAGCAATAAAATTTGATTTGATAAAGTAACCAGGTTGTTAGCTAGCTAGTTAGCTAATGAGGTAACATGACTGAACAAGGTGCAAACAAATGCCTGTTTACACAGAAAACAGGCATTTGCGACCAAAATGGTCGCACTTTAGAGCCCAGAGCAAGATACCATTCCAAACTCCTCTATTTGTGTGATGAATGGTCGACACAAATAACAGTAGAACATGTAAAAGGATGGCCTTGTGCTGGAGGATTAAAGATGCCTTATGTGTTTTTAGGCTCATACTTTCATCTATATGGCTGGGGTTTTACTCTTTTTTTTTCCTGCTCAAGAAGTCTGTCTTCACATACCAAGTACCCCAAACTCAAAACAATTATCTGCTTTCTGCTCCTTTAATCACCTGAATAGGCATTCCTTCATGCACTTTACAACTGCCTATCATGTACCAACCTGGTCTCAGATAAAACATTTTTATTTTTTATAAGAGACATATGTTACGGTCATAGGAGGTTGGTGTCATCTTAATTTCGGGGGGATATTCTTGTGGTAATGGGGGGAGTGGGATTAGTGGAATGGTATCAAACACATCAAACACATGGAAAACCATGTGTTGGATGTATTCAATATTTGCCGTTCCAGACATTATAATGAGTGGTCCTCCCCTCAGCAACCTCCTGTGGTTACGTGTCGTATGGTATGTATTAATTTGTGGGAGTCCATCATCCATTTCGCATGATATGTTAAGAATTACAATTTGTATGACATGTTACGAATTAGCAAAACCTACAATATGGCATGAATTTGTTAAACTTATGATATGTTACCAATTCCAATTTGTTGTGGTTAGCAAAGTGGCTAGGTGGCTAATGCTAATGTTAGCTAGCTGGTTAGAGTTAAGGTTAGGAGTTAGGTTAAAGGGTTAGGTAAAAGAGTTAGGGAAAGGGTTAGCTAACATGCTAAGTTGTTGCAAAGTTACTAAAAAGTAGTTAGCTAAATAGCTAGAATGCCAAAGTTGTTCATGATGGAGGGTGGCATCTTAATTGGGGAGGATCGTTTTGTGGTAATGGTAGGAGTGGAATTGGTGGAATGGTATAAAACACATCCAACAAATGGTTTCCATGTGCTTGATGCCATTCCATTCGCTGCGTTCCAGCTATTATTATGAGCTGTCCTTCCCTCAGCAGCCTCCTGTGTTATTTTCCTGAATGGTATGTATTCATTTGTGGATATCTTATTATCCATTTCGTATGATATGTTCCGAATTACAATTCGTATGATACAGTATGTTACGAATTTGAAAAACGTACAATATGTTAGGAATTTGCTAAATGTATGATATGTTCCGAATTCCAATTTGTTGTTGCTAACGCAGGTAGCCTAGTGGTTAGAGCATTGGGCCAGTAGCCGAAAGGTTGCTGGATTGAATCCCCGAGCTGACAAGGTGAAAATCTGTCATTCTGCCCCTGAGCAAGGCAGTTAACCCACTGATTAAGGCAGCCCTCTGCACCCTCTCTGATTCAGAGGGGTTCTGCATTTCAGTTGAATGCCTTCAACTGAAATGTGTCTCTGCATTCAGTTGTACAACTGACTAGGTATCCCCCACTTTCCCTAAGTGGCTAGGTGGCTAATGCTAACGTTAGCTAGCTGGTTAAGGTTAGGAGTTAGGTTAAAGGGTTAAGGTTACGGAAGGGTTAGCTAACATGCTACGTCGTTGCAAAGTATCTAAAAAGTAGTACATAGTTGAAAAGTTGCTAAAATGCTAAAGTTGTTCGTGATGAGATTCAAACATGCAACCTTTGGGTTGCTAGACATTCGTGTTATACTCCACCCTCTTTTCGTTTTTGCGTCAAGTAACCTTCTGTCTTACGTAACCATACCAAACGTAACATATCATACTAATTTAAATGTGCTGGATCTACATTTACTATGTTAGGTCTAGTCTATGAGACCAGGCTGCATGTACAGGTAAAAGGGAAAGAATTTCAGAACAAAAGTGAAGCAATTCATGCAAGCCACAACTGACATGTCCTACATGGAAACCGTGAACGTTCCTTACATAGAAAGACTTTTTCACAAAAAATTCCAGCATGCAATAGATGGATTAGTGGACTTTAGTGATGAACCCTCTAGAAGTCCCAAAGATTCCATAGCTTGACAAGTGTGGTATGCAATAGCTCCATTAGTTCTGCTCCCTGTCTTACAGTACGCATCACTTATAAGGGACTATTCATAAAAGTGTCAGCGTAATGACATAACGTAGTTGTTATCGTTGATGAAACTACCTCTGTCTATTTGTGTTTTACTTAAATGTATTCGACTTGGCAAACTGTACAGTATAGACATGATTTCTTACACTTTGTTGATTAATTTCCGTCTCTTCGTATGACTTTTCAAGTGGCCGAAAAACATGTTCTTCTATAGTATATCTTGTCTGCCTGTGTCACTTGCCGATATGCTGTATGCATGTCGGCAATGTTGCATTATTCACATCCATAAGGGATCATCGTTCTCCATCACCCTGCTCTATGGAGAAAGTCACTTCAAAGGCTTGCCTTAGTCACAGGGGCAATAGAGGACTAGGACTGACAAATGCACAAGTTGTTAAGTTTTACAAGGTGTGAATGCCCTCCCGGTGCCCTGGCCTTCCAATGTGCAGCAACAGGCTATGTAAGTCCTCAGGGACCCGGTACCAGGCCCGGGGGATGGAACAGTGACAGTGTTGTTCTTAGAGAGGAAACATCAGGTTGTTTTTGGTTGGACCAGAGCTGGCCCTGCAGGAGAGAGGAGTGGCCTTGCCTGACTGGCTGGACACTGCTGATTTATCTGTGCATTTCAGAATTATGTTCCTAACCTCTTCACCTCTACACCATTTATATTATGTTTTCCCCTCTGCTCTGTTCAGGCAATCAAACACCCGTGCGTCTCACCCCTCGCCCAACTCCAGTACATGTTACCAGCTCCAGTGTCATCTACAGTTCGGCATGAACGCCACACCACACACGGTCTTGGCCACACTGGAGAGCAAGCATTGGGGAGGCTTGGATAAATTCTGTTGTACTGCTGGACATTCTGGGACACATCAAACAGCATACTGTATATACTTTCAAACTGGTTTTAAGTGACGTTATAGATTACCTATCCCAATCTAACCACACATTCATTCAGCCTTTGAAGACAGACTAGAAAGCACAGCTCCTCTTCATCAAAATGAAACCTCAGCAAACACACAACCTGAGGTCACTGACTCCCTGGGAGGTGTGACATTCAATTTCTCTCTTGAAAATCAATCTCCTTTGAAAATGAATCATTTGACATCTGCAGGCAGATGAGCAGAATCATAGGCCTAATTTGTATCGATCTGACAGCTGCCTTTAACCCAGGTCGCCATGCTATATTGACGGATGGTTAGTCTCACGATCTTTGCTGTTGAAAGAAGCATGGACACCAATGAAGAAGATAGACATGGAATGTAGGTTACTGCTGGTTCAGTTGTGGTTGAATTAACCAGAGTTGGGTAATTTTCTCAAAGCATAGACCAGGGTATGTCTGTAGGTTGCCTCACATAGAATTGTGAGAGAGTAGCACCCTCCACTGGTTCAAATTAGAGAAACATTTCAAATGGAGGTAAATAAAGAGACAGTAATATAGTACATATGACAAACTTTTTCATATAACATATAACTTTTTCAAAAGTCTAGCATTTATATTGATCTTGATATGGAATTATTCCAATCTTTCAGGGCAGCAAAACCTGACCAATAGAGATATCAAGTACAGAGAGAACATTTTCACCAATCAAGAGTTGAAGTTTTGCATCATCGATCAAAATCTGTCAATTAGCTTGATATTCTTATTCATCACAATTTTACCTGATTCGTCAAAGAAGTTGTGATGACAACATTGTGCCACAAGAGGGTGACTTATAGTCTTCTTCCTAATGGTATTTTAACAGGAAACATGTTTCTATTAAATGTTTGTGGACCTGCTGTAGGCTAATATGATCAAAATATCAAATGGCGACACAGTGTTGTTCTGTGTGTGTTCTTCCAGACTTCACTCTCACTCTACGGCGATCATGACCAGCAGAGACATCTGTGGCTTCAGACCAACTGCAGGGCACCATTACACCATCATTTCAGATGTGACTGACAATCTGCATTTAATATTACCCTGAATGCCTCTTAGAGAGCAAACAGTAATGGGGTGTGAATGGCAAAAAAATAAGAGTTTTCCAACCACTGAAAGAGCATTTATGGGTAAAAAGAAAGCATTCTTCTGGCCTTTATGACATGGTTCTGATGTTATCACTTCAGCTGAACAAAGGTTACATGTGACTAATGTGAATACCAACATGATGTCATCAACTCACTGTGAAAACCGTAGGCCTAGTAGTCCTTGTTTGGCATTTCACTGTTTTTCCAACTGTAGAGTTGTAGTTTGTTGGTGGTTACTGTACACCTTAAACTAGCTGCTGAGCTAGACATGCCCTTTTATAACCTGTTCTAATTTGCATTCTCATGAGTATCCAAAACACAATTGTATTTGGTCCCCTTTAAGACTTTCATCCTACTCAACACTGTCATTCAATCAAATAATCTCTTCTCCAGAGTAAATTCAGGTTTTATCACTGGTGTGTTTACCACCACTGTGGGTCCATCATGAAAAAATATCAAATTATTATCAGGGCATGTGTTGATAGGACAATGGATCTGGCCAAACCCACATCTGCACTCTCCCACAGAAGTATTACGCTTTCCTCATGCATGGGTTCGCTGTTATTCTTATTTTTCCTGGCACGGGCTGTGGCACCAGCAACTGGCTCGTTTGTCGGTCTCTGTGACAGAAGCGACAGGGCAGCCTCATGAGTACCCAGTACCGTCAAGTCATAGCCCCGGCCGTGTTCCTGCTACTGGGAATAGCAGGGATTCTACTGGTCGTCATCCCGATTGACGACGTGAGGGAACCTCCACAATTCATGGTAATAACGTTCGTTACCTTTTCTCATGTTTACGGGTGAGAAAATGAAAGTACTTACCGTATTTGCATACACCTGTCGATGAGTGGTTTAGCCAATAATTTCACGACATAGTCTAGATCAAATTTGAGAAAATAACGTTAGGTCTGATGTGATAACAGTATTATATAATCTTACTTAATCATTGCAGGGACTGATCACTACACAGGTTGTTTAATTAATGCACCAGTTGGTGCCAAGCTGTTACAAATATAATATTGTATGTAGGCTATAGCCCTACAGCTTGCTTGCAGGACTGAAAAGCTGAAAAGATGTTGGTTATAATGTTATGAAGGCATGCGATAAGAGAGGCTAGGAAAACATAGGACTATTTTGAATATTTTTGCTAACAACATAAGATATAATAGCATTTAGCCTACTATAATAACATTTGTTAACAATATTCTTGGTGTTTGTGCACTATGGGGTCACTAGGGTTGGGTAGGTTACTTTCTAAATGTAATCAGTTACAGTTACTAGTTACCTGTCCAAAATTGTAATCAGTAATGTAACTTTTAGATTACCCAAACTCAGTAATGTAATATGATTACATTCAGTTACTTTAAGATCAATTTCCCCTTAACAGGTATTAGAAGAAGACAAAAATGTACAGTACCAGTCAAAAGTTTGGATGCACCTACTCATTCAAGGGTTTTCTTAATTTTTTATATTTTCTACATTGTAGAATAATAGTGAGGACATCAAAACTATGAAATAACACATATGAAATCATTGTTTAGGGTGGCAGGTAGCCTAGTGGTTAGAGCATTGGGCCAGTAACTGAAAGGTTGCTGGATCGAATCCCTGAGCTGACAAGGTAAAAATCTGTCGTTCTGCCCCTGAACAAGTCAATAACCCCACTGTTCCCCGGTAGGCCGTCATTGTAAATAAGAATTTGTTCTTAACTGACTTCCCTAGTTCAATAAAGGTTACATGTAGTAACCAAAAAAGTGATAAACATATCAAAATATATTTTAAATGTGAGATTCTTCAAAATAGCCACCCTTTACCTTGATGACCTCTTTGCATTCTCTTAACCAGCTTCACCTGTTTTGTTGGGAACGGATTACAGTTACCTTTTTTTTGTAATCCATTACATTACATGTAATCCGTTACTCCCCAACTCTGGGGGTCACTGGGAAACCACCCAGAGCTACAACTCAACTGTTATTCCAAAGTTTTTATCAGGGGTCCATTCACCAACTTGCTATTCCTCACATTGTAATCGGTGTTTTTTTAAATCCACTGTTTGATTTGAATGTGGGCTTAATGTTGCTTTCCCTCTTAACACAAAGGAGCAGGTGGAACTACTAAAGTGGTGATGAAATGCATTGCCGCAGGGTTCAGAGTTCTGCATTAGTGCATCACAATTGCAATTCATATCCAAGCTATTGTTTGTCAATTGAAGACATATACTGAACAAAAATATAAAAGCAACATGCAACAATTTCAAAGATTTTAATGATATACAGGCCCTAATCTATGGATTTCACATGACTGGGAATTCAGATATGCATCACGGACCAGTAAGTATCTGGTGTAACCACCATTTGCCTCATGCAGCGCGACACATCTCCTTCGCATAGAGTTGATCAGGCTGTTCATTGTGGCCTGTGGAATGTTGTCCCATTCTTTTTCAATGGCTGTGCGAAGTTGCTGGATATTGGCGGGAACTGGAACACGTCGTACACGGGAACTGGAACACCCTTCATGTAACAAGACACCATACACACCCAAACATGCTCAATAGGTGATATGTCTCATGAGTATACATTCCATGGAAGAACTGGAACATTTTCAGTTTCCAGGAATTGTGTACAGATCCTTGCAACATGGGGCCATGCATTATCATGTTGAAACATGAGATGATGGCGGTGATGAATGGCACGACAATGGGCCTCAGGATCTCATCACGGTATCTCTGTGCATTGAAATGCCATTGATGAAATGCAATTCTGTTCGTTGTCCGTAGCTTATGCCTGCCCATATCATAACCCCACCACCACGAGGCACTCTGTTCACAACATTGACATCAGCAAACCGCTTGCCCACACTACGCCATACACGCTGCCATCTGCCCGGTACAGTTGAAACCGGGATTGATTTGTGAAGAGCACACTTCTCCATCTTACCAGTGGCCATCGAAGGTGAGCATTTTCCCACTGAAGTCAGTAACGAGTCAGGTATAGACCATGGTGAGGATGACAAGCACGCATATGAGCTTCCCTGAGACGGTTTGACAGTTTGTGCAGAAATTCTTTCGTTGTGCAAACCCACAATTTCATCAGCTGTCTGGGTGGCTGGTCTGACGATCCCGCAGGTGAAGAAGCCAGATGTGGAGGTCCTGGGCTGGTGTGGTTACACGTGGTCTACAGATGTTAGGCCGGTTGGACGTACTGCCAAATACTCTAAAACAACATTGGAGGCGTCTTATGGTAATTTAATGTTAATTTCTCTATCTGGCAAATGCTCTGGTGGATATTCCTGCAGTCAGCATGCCTATTGCACACTCCCTCAACTTAAGACATCTGTGGCATTGTGTTGTACAACAAAACTGCACATTTTAGAGTGGCATTTTAAAGTTCCCAGCATAAGGTACACCTGTGTAATGATCATGCTGTTTAATCAGCTTCTTGATAATCAATCCACCTGACAGGTGTGGCATATCTTGGCACAGCAGAAATGCTCACTAACAGGGATGTAAACAGATTTGTGCACAAAATTTGAGAGAAATAAGCTTTTTGTGCTTATGGAACATTTCGGGGATCTTTTATTTCAGCTCATGAAACATGGGACCAACACTTTACATGTTGTGTTTATATTTTTTGTTCAGTGTATTTTATGCTTCATTCAGTAGAATACGATTCATTCTTGGAATCTGTAGAAACAATGCTCTCTAAAGCATCCCGAACCGGTTATATATATTCCCCATTACAAAGGCAATACAATAAACCACAAATGCAATATTATTTATACTATGGATGTGCATAATGTGGAGTTAAAAAGTTAGATTAAATTTAACAATTTAACGAAGACATGTCAGAGACAGACAAATACTGAAACTTGGAGATGAGTAAACCAGCATTTCTGCAATTTGGCAATGCAATGCACCTGGACTGCACACTTGTTCAGATACAGCTCTGCCTGACATGCAGTATCTTGCCTAATAAACCCAACCTCAGAGCATTCACTGGAAAACCTTTTTGAAATCAAGCCCAACTTCAAAGGCAAGCATAAAAGGAAGGGATAAAAGACCAGAAAATAAAAGGCGAAAATGAAAGATGTAGAGAGAATAAAAGATATGCATGCCTCTTTTATTCAGCAAATTTTTTATTGTCTCTTTTGGTTACTTTTATCCTTTCTTTCTTTCTGTCCTCATCGGTTACTTTGGTGACCTTTTGTGGCCATACTGTATTAATGAGAAACACATTTTGAAGGACCAGATGTTGGTCAGCGATACTTTGACTTTGCTGTGGGAACCTTTCACTGTGCAGGGGAAATAACACACATTTTGAAAATAAAAGCACTGAAATGTCAACAGGTGTAAGATGTACAATAAATGTAAAAAGTACTGTAGTATTGCCAGGTAAATTCTGAAACGTGTTGCTTATTTACATTTAGCCTGTTTCTCTGACTTTTCCAACCGTTCTGTCTGTTTCAGTATGGAGTAGTCCTGGATGCTGGCTCGTCCCACACTGCTATGTACATCTACAAGTGGCCAGCTGATAAACAAAATGGCACTGGCATTGTCACTCAGCACAGCGAGTGCCATGTCAAGGGTAAGAGTGCTTTTGCTAATACACTATTAGGTATCAACCCCTAACACACCCACTAAAACTGAAGAGATTGCATATGTTAATGTGACACACACAATATCCACCTCACCTATTTCAGGGAAAAGTGGAGCTATTACCATATTTCTCATACCTATCCATTCCAAATCTACATGAAATGCTTAGGGTAAGGGCTAGTATTGGATTTCGAATTCAGTAGTGTCTATCAGAGGCAGAAAGGCTGCCACTCATCCAGTGTTGGTGTTCTGGAAACTTTCACTTCTACTTACATTTTTCTCCAAAGGAATGAGGAATGACCGGTCAGAGACATTCATATTACAGAAGTGATTTTTCACAGTAATTATTTTTGTATAATTCTGTTTAACTGAGTGGTCAGGTTCCTGTTTTTATGCCATGTACGCTGTTTGACCTCTACATTTCTTCCTCTAATACTAAAGTTTGGTTTCAGTTGAGCAGGTTACCATAGAAACACTTGTGAAATTGTATTCCATCCATTCAGAAACATGTTCTCTTACATGAAAGACAAAAGGTCAGGCAAGTCAAAATTGGCAGAAGTCATGTGCACTTTGTGGTATTTATTTTCTGATTTCTATTGTATTCTACTCTATTCTTTTCTGTTGTATACATACCCAGGAGGAGGGGTATCCAGCTATGCAGGTGAGCGAGGGGGTGCAGGACGCAGTCTGGAACCCTGTCTGGATCAGGCTTTGAAAGACATCCCCAAATCCAGACACCACCTCACCCCATTGTATCTGGGAGCCACAGCGGGTATGAGGCTTCTGAAGTGAGTGGGCAACACACCATTAAATGTACTTTCAGATCAGATACACAGTGCAATAGCATCTTCCATTCATGGATTATTTGAGCTGTCACATTAGAATGACTAATGAATGGCTTTATACTTACTGTATGTTGGATAATGACAACATTTTGATAGGAACAGATCTAGACAATAATGTCTATTTCCTCTCTCTTTCCCACAGTATATCCAACCCCATAGAGTCAGAGAAGATACTAAAGGAAGTTGGCAGCAAGCTGCATACTTATCCTTTCGACTTCAGAGGGGCGACCATCATGAGTGGACAGGAGGAGGGGGCATATGCCTGGGTCACTGTAAACTACCTGTTAGAGAACTTTATCAAGGTGAGGCTCCAGAGTCCGCATCAGAGCCATTCAAGACAACTGAGGAATAAATGTTAAGCAGTGTTGGCAATGTAGATGAATAAGAAACATTGGTTTGTTTTTATTGTTTCTCAAGACGAACTGGCTGTCATTTAATTTCCTTTTCATTCTTTCTTTTGTCACTTAGTATGGCTTTGTGGGGCATTGGCTTAGTCCTGGCAGAGATACAGTGGGTGCTCTGGACTTCGGAGGCGCCTCCACTCAGATTACCTTTGAGACCGCAGACGTGGTGGAGGACAAGAGTAACGTCATGGAGCTGCATCTTTATGGTAGAGACTACCACCTATACACACAGAGCTTCCTGTGCTACGGCAGGGACCAGGTCTTACGCAGACTGCTGGCTCACTTGGTTAAGGTAACACACATTCTCCTAAAACACAGTAGCATTACAAACACAGAATGATTGAGTACATCACAAACCAAAGTGCATAATGATTGTAAAAACATAGATCAATGTTAGGCTCAAATATTGTACATCACAGGAGGTTGGTGGTACCTTAATTGGGGTGAACGGGCTCGTTGTAATGGCTAGAGCGGAATCAGTGGAATGGTATCAAATACCTCAAACACATGGTTTCAATGTATTTGATACCATTCCATTTGCGCCGTTCCAGTCATTATTATGAGCCGTCCTCCCCTCAGCAGCCTCCACTGCAACTTATATCCATTTATCATGAGGATATGGCTACAGAGGTATGTCTTTTGTCTCCTCTGTCTCTCAGACTCAAGGTGCTGGGCCCCATGTATCACACCCCTGCTATCCAGCAGGTTTCAATGTCTCCATGAAGTTGGACAAGGTGTTTGACTCCCCATGCACGGCAGACCAAATGCCCACTCCCTACAGCCCCCAGGACCCACTGACGGTGATTGGAACTGGGCATTACCAGCACTGCCTGGGCAACATGTCCAAGATATTCTCCTTTGACAGGTGCTCTTTCTCCAAGTGCTCCTTTGATGGAGTCTTTCAGCCCAACGTCACTGGTAGCTTCATGGTGAGGAGGATCCCCTGCATGGAACGCACTTTAGGATCAATATATGGTTCACTGTCAGAATAGATCCCAGGTTCTTTCAAATGTACACAGTATCCTAATATTTAGTTACAATGCATTCGGAAAGTATTCAGACCCCTTGACTTTTTCCACATTTTGTTACATTTGGGGGGCTCCCGAGTGGCGCAGCAGTCTAGGGCACTGATTCTTAGTGCAAGAGGCATCAATACCGTCCCTGTTTCAAATCCAGGCTGTATCACATCTGGCCGCCCTCAGGGAGTCCCATTGGGCGGCGCACAATTGGCCCAGGTTTGGCCGGGGTAGGCCATCATTGTAAATAAGAATTTGTTCTTAACTGACTTGCTTAGTTAATTAAATATAAATAAATCATTACAGCCTATTTCTAAAATTGATTAAATATTTTTTTCCCTCATCAATCTACACACATAATGACAAAGCAAAAACAGGTTTTTATAAATGTTTACACATTTATATAAGTATTCAGACCCTTTACTCAGTACTTTGTTGAAGCACCTTTGGCAGCTATTAAAGCATCGAGTCTTCTTGGGTATGACGCTACAAGCTTGGCACACCTGTATTTGGGGAGTTTCTCCCATTCTTCTCTGCAGATCCTCTCAAGCTCTGTCAGGTTGGATGGGGAGCGTTGCTGCACAGCTATTTTCAGGTCTCTCCAGAGATGTTCAATCGGGTTCAAGTCCGGGCTCTGGTTGGGCCACTGAAGGACAGTCAGAGACTTGTCCCGAATCCACTCCTGCATTGTCTTGGCTGTGTGCTTAGGGTCGCTGTCCTGTTGGAAGGTGAACCTTCACCCCAGTCTGAGGTCCTGAGCGCTCTGGAGTAGGTTTTCATCCAGGATCTCTCTGTACTTTGCTCCGTTCATCTTTCCCTCGATCCTGACTGGTCTCCCTGTTCCTGCCTCTGAAAAACATCCCCACAGCATGATGCTGCCACCACCATGCTTCACTGTAAGGATGGTGCCAAGTTTCCTCCTGATGTGACACTTGGCATTCAGGCCAAAGTGTTCAATCTTTGTTTCATCAGACCAGAGAATCTTGTTTCTCATGGTCTGAGTCCTTTAGGTGCCTTTTGGAAAACTCCAAGTGGGTTGTCATGTGCCTTTTACTAAGGAGTGGCTTCCGTCTGGCCACTCAACCATAAAAGCCTGATTGGTGGAGTGCTGCAGAGATGGTTGTCCTTCTGGAAGGTTCTCCCATCTCCACAGAGAAACTCTGGAGCTCTGTCACAGTGACCATCGGGTTCTTGGTCACCTCCCTGACCAATGCCCTTCTCCCCCGATTCCTGGTGGTTCCAAACTTCTTCCATTTAAGAATGATGGAGGCCACTGTGTTTTTGGGACCTCCAATGCTGCAGATTTTTTTTGGTAACCTTCCCTAGATCTGTGCCTTGACACAATCCTGTCTTGGAGCTCTATGGACAATTCATGGCTTGGTTTTTGCCTTGACATGCACTGTCAACTGTGGGACGTTCTATAGACAGGTGTGTGCCTCCAAATCATGTCCAATCATTTGAATTTACCACACAGGACATCACAAGGATGATCAATGGAAACAGGATGCACCTGTGCTCAATTTGGAGTCTCATAGCAAAGGGTCTGAATACTTATGTAAATAAGGAATTTGCACAATTTTTTCTCTCCTGTTTTTGCTTTGTCATTATGGTGTATTGTGTGTATATTGATGAGGAATTATTTTTATTTAATCCATTTTAGAATAAGGCTGTAACGTAACAGAATGTGGAAAATGTGTCTGAATACTTTCCGAATGCACTGTATGTACTTTGGTACAAGCTATTTAACAATAAGATGGATTGATTTCCTTTCAGGCAAGTATTTATTTGCTGAATTTTGGTCAGAACAATAGGGTTTTATGTTTTCATTCATAGGCTATGTCACTGTATGCCATCGCATGCAGACAAATCCCACAGCCTCATGAGATTAATTAGACAGGCTAATCCTCTGGGTATTGCTCTGATGTCAAGGGTTGAGCAATCTGAGCAATCTGTTTTATTTTCCTCTCCACAGGCGTTCTCTGCCTTCTTCTACACTCATGTCTTCCTGCAGCGCACCACTGGCATCACTGTAACAACCCCCACTCTACTGGAGGGAGCCACCCACACTGTCTGCAACATGAGCTATCAGGAAGTACTGTACTGCTGGGCTCAGCTGACTGACTCAGGCTATTCTTACACTATTCTTATGGTTTTCTTGCTCTAAAGCACATTCTCTTTTTCTCACATTTTCTCAGAACACTTAGAAAAAAAGGTGCTATCTAGAACCTAAAAGGGTTATTCGGCTGTCCCCATAGGAGAAACCTTTGAAGAACCCTGGTTCCAGATAAAATGCTTTTGGTTCCAGGTAGAACCCTTTTGTGTTCCACGTAGAGGCCTTTTGAGTTCCATGTAGAACCCTTTCCACAGAGGGTTTTACATGGAACCCAAAAGGGTTCTTCATGGAAACAAAAAGGGTTCTTCCTGGAAGCAAAAAGGGTCCTACATGGAAGCAAAAAGTGTTATCCTATGGGGACAGTCGAAGAACCCTTTTGGAGCCCTTTTTTTCTAAGCGTGTACAGTGAATCTCGTATTACAGCAACTGAGTCAAATAGCATAAGAGGGTGGACGTTCTCCCAAATGTTGAATGCTGGGAAGAAAATATCTACTAATTATGTTACATGGAGGGTAGCAGGCACTGCACAGGATTATCAACTGAGTGAAAGGAGATCTAATAGTCAGGGAATTTAATTGCATTACCGGCATTTTGGATGTTTTCTGAGCACTTATGAAAATGTCATGTTGATGTGTGTATCAAGGGAGGCAGGTGGGAGGAGCTATTGTAATGGCTGGAATTTTGTATTATTATTTATCGGGAGCCATTTGATTTTATGGCTCCCGAGTGGCACAGCGGTCTAAGGCACTGCATCTCAGTACTAGAGGCGTCACTACAGACACCCTGGTTGGAATCCAGGCTGTATCACAACTGGCCGTGATTGGGGGTCCCATAGGGCGGCACACAATTGGCCCAGCGTCGTCCCGGGTTTAGCCCGGTGTAGGCCGTCATTGTCTATAAGAAATTGTTCTAAACTGACTTGCCTAGTTAAATAAAGGTTACATTTAAAATATATATATATATGAACTACAACTTTAGACAAATTATTTTATTTTAAAGAAACAATACAACTAAGAATGTGTGTGTGTGTATCAATCAGTTACGTTGGGGGCGGCAGGTAGCCTAGTGGTTAGAGCATTGGGCCAGTCACCGAAAGGTTGCTAGAGCGAATCCCCACGCTGACAAGATAAAAACCTGTTGTTCTGCCCCTGAACAAGGCAGTTAGCTCACTGTTCCTAGGCCGTCATTGTAAATAAGAACTTGTTCTTAACTGACTTGCCTAGTTAAATAAAGGTTAAATAAAAAATATTGGGGAGAGCTGTGAGATGTTTATTTGGTTTTTTAAACCAGGTTTGCTGTTCATTTACACTATATGAGATGGGAATTCCATGCAATCATGGCATGTATAATACTGTACATTTAATTTAATTTGTTGTCTGGAATGGAATCAATGGAAACAAAGTGTTTAACGCCGTTCCATAGATTCCATTACAGCCTTTACAAAGATCCCATCCTCTTATTGCTCCTCTCACCAGCAAGTGAAGAGAGGAATACTAAGAATTCTATGAAATTAACATTGTCATCTTTTTCTAACGCCCCTCCACATAAACAGATGCTAGAGAAGGCCCCAGACCAGAAGGGTCGTCTACAGGATTACTGTGCAGCCTCTGTCTTTATCCAGGTCCTCATGCTCCAAGGCTATGGCTTTGATGAGCTCTCCTTCCCTCGGATCTCTTTTCAGAGAAAGGTGAGCAGCAAAGTAAACCTTATGAATGTTTGACTCAATTAGGGATGCACGATATATCGGTGAACATACAACATCGGTATCGGCAGATGTCTAGTTTAACGCCAGATGTGGAAAACCTATGTCAAAGCTGATGTGCATACTTATATAACGAAGGTAAATGACTAATGACGCCACGTAAAATGTTGCGCTATACTGCAACACAGCATTCCAACCTAGCCCACAATGTCTGCTGTGTGGATCGAGCAGTCAACAAGTCAAGCAGTCATTTGAAAGAGTAACACAATTTCAGCGAGACAACTCAAAGGCGAAATCCATTAATTGCCCTTGACAATCAACCGTTCTCTGTCGTGGGTGATGTTGGCTTTCAACGACTGGTCGAGCACCGGTTAACACTACCAAGTGCGCTATTTTTCCGATGTTGCCCTACCGGAGTTACACAGTAATAGAGTACATACTGTAATGAAACAGGCAGGGAGCAGGTCTCGAACCCTCGACCTTCTAGCCCGAGGTCCGTCGCGCTATCGACTGTACCGCAAAAGCATGCTCATGCGCCAGAGTCGATTTCCGCTATTATAAACCCAGGGTCGTTATACTACTCCCTCCTTTCAAAGAGCGCGTCCTCGCGCTAGCTTGCGACTCTACGTCTTACAGGAACGCGCTCACCGGCCAAGCACACGCACTGTCGTGGATGCAAGGTCCGAGCACTTCTGACACCAGTGTAATGAAAGGGCAGGGAGCAGGTCTCGAGCCCTCGACCTTCTAGCCCGAGGTCCGGCGCGCTATCGACTGTGCCGCAAAAGCCTGCTCGAACGGTAGAGTCTATTTCCGCAATTATAAACCCAGGGTCGTTACAATACTATGGCACGCGTTTGGGTCTGTGTGTAACAGTATAACTTGCAGAGCAAGGGGAACCACTACTTCTAGGTTTCAGAGCAAGTGACGTAACCGACTGAAAGGCTGCTAGCGCGCACCACCGCTAACTAGCTAGCCATTTCACATCCGTTACATGTGCATATCAAAAAAGATACAGTAGCACTATCAAAGCTGTACCAAAAAGTCAGCAAGCACTGGCCACGAACGATGCGTTTACAATACCGCGTTAGTAATTAAGCATAATTTGTTCGACCGCAACTTCTGGGGTATCTAGCTTTAGCTTGGTACCTAGCTAGCACCAATACAACCAGCCTGAAAACAATGACCAGTAAAAACTGCAGTCATTTTCATTATTCTTAGCAATGATTTAGAAATCCTTGTAAGTATTATCTAGGTTGCCACTTGTACGAAAATTGAACTTCAGTTAATTAAGATAAATAGCTAGCCAGCTACTTAACTCTGTTGCCCAAAGCTAACGTTATAAGCAGCCAGTTAGCTTCATCTGGCTAGGGAGGATCGACCGGACCGGGCTATGTGTTGTGAAGCTAGCCACAATAAGGATTAGGGACAATAGTGGAAATTGCGGTTTGCCTTCAACATAAAAGTGTGTCATTGACAGTGATGCAAATGAATACAAATAGTAGAATTATGGCATACTTTTATTTTGGGGGGGAAGAACATTGTTTGCATCCATGAGCTAGCTAGCTTTTTTTAATGACCAGCACTGTAGGTGCACAAGACAACTTTACCAGCATCATAGCATACGTATCGATGAATCGTTGTGACATGAAATACGAGTGATAGTGTAATCAATGTGTAATAACTACTTTTAAAATGAATGAACGCATTAAAGTATTATGTGACGTGCAGTCATATTCAGGTCCTGATTGGTCAACAAGCTGATTTGACACGTCAAATAGTGTTATTTGACACATCAAATAGTGTTAAATAGTATATTTTTTGACACGCAAAGACCCAAACGGCGTTTCTTAGAAATCCTGGTTGAGAATGAAACGACTGAACAAATGAACAAAGAAACAGCATAGCAAGTAAGTGAAAGAAATAGGTTTTGATTATGTTTCACTGGTAATGGGGACATACATAAATGGCAACAAAATAACTTTTTGGTCTGTGTGGTGCGTGTGTAACCTTTATTTAACTAGGCAAGTCAGTTAAGAACAAATTCTTATTTACAATGACGGACTACCCTGGCCAAACCCGGACGACGCTCTCCCAATCACGGCCGGATGTGATACATCCTGGATTCGAACCAGGGACTGTAGGGATGCCTCTTGCACTGAGATGCAGTGCCTTAGACCGCTGCGTCCATGTGTGTGTGTTAACAATTTAACTGTACTAGAATGCTTAAAAGGCCGCTAAATTTTTAAATATCGGATATCGGTATCAGTCAAAAATGTCATATTGGTGCATCACTAATTTCAATGCAATAAAAGCTAGTTCCATATAGATGTTTAATGTACCCCTTGACAACTGTATAGAATTTGGAGTTCAGTTATGATTTGTTTTTCTTATTTTGTGCAGGCAGGAGACACCTCTATTGGCTGGGCCCTGGGTTACATGCTGAGTCTGAGCAGTCTGTTGCCAGGGGAGAGCATGGGACTGAGGAAGGCTCTGCGCCCCGAGGCCTGGGCTGGTCTCATCTTCCTCTTTGTCTTCCTCATCCTCATTGTGTCTGTATTTCTTCTACTGAAGACCTGCCAAAAGAAGGACAGTGACGGCATCATCTAAGGTCTTCAAAGCACCATTTGGTTACTGTTCTTCCCAATCAGAATCATGCACTTATCAGTCCTAGAGTTTGTCATTCCAATGTCACATTTTTTAGAGGAGGCTACAGGAGAAAAGTGTACATCCAAATTTACAAAGAGATATTTCATTTGAAGTCAGATGTATTGTTGACCATTTATACTACATTTTGTACAAGTTTTTGACATTTGGTAATGTTTAAGTGATTTAATGTCATGTACTGTAATTCCAAACCATTCTATCTCGAGTACATGTTTTATAATCAAGGAAACTGAGGATAGATTTGTAGTAGCCTATATGCAGGTATGTGAGAGGTAAAATTTAAGTGCTATATAAGCATTTCCGTTTAACCTCACATATACCGGAGTATATTACAATGCTGTAATGCAAGTGAGCCATCTGAATTCATGAATTGTTTTTTTGTGCGGTTGTTAGACTGTGTTAACTCAGGACTCTGTTGTTTGTGTGTGTCATTCTTTGCTAGCATGTCATAACATTTTAAATGAGTTACATTTATTGCTTTTTCCTTGTTGATAATCTGTCATTTTGACAGACCGTACCAAAGCAAGACTAAAAAGAAAAGGGAACCAAAATAATAAAAATCTATGAAAACCACAACCTATTATGTATTCTCTGGCTGATGTGACCTCAATTAGTAGTCTTGGTGGTCATATCAATGTTATGACATTGCGGTGACAGCTAAACATTTTGCTTTATTAAAATGTTTTTTTTTATTGGAAAATCACTTCATAGAGCCCTTGAGACTTAGATAGTCTTGTTCATGTCCCTGTTGACTGTTCCTAATTCATGTTGTATTCTTGAATCCGGGTTCCAATATGTCATTCTATGGAGAAGCGGAAATAATTGCGTTTCGGATTGTTTGTGCACATCGGCCTCTTTACTGGGTGCACTGCTTACAGGAATCGTGCGTAATTAGCTAAAAATAAAGTATCGAACTTGTAGTCCTTCGTTTACGAATATATTGTATTATTAGCCCTATGTTTCTTTAATTAAACGTTTGTGTAGTTATATCGTACACAATTGAAAATGTTTGCGGGCCTACCTGAGCTTGGGATATCCAATGGCGAGGATCTAAAAGAAACACTGACTAACTGCACAGAGCCTCTGAAAGCCATTGACCAGTTTCAGGTAAGCTAAGTAGCTTTAGCTAACAACAGCTAAACATGATGATACTAGCGGATCGACAAAGTGGTTCAAGCTATGCGTTGTGTTTATTATTGACGATAATTATAATTTAAGTGGGTAGTTAACGTACCGCTGTCATTTAAACAACGTTAGTCCAATAGTCTTGCACTAAAATAGCCTTACGTTACTCCTACTATATTTCAAGTATTCTATTTGTAGGCGAATTGGCTCTAGCTGCCAAATACTCTACTAAACGAGAATCGATTCTCAATTGCGGTATGGTTCTAGAAACATAAAGCCCTCTACTTTCATAGCCGGTTTTAACACCGTTGCAGCCAACATAATGTTTCAGTGACAACAAAGCAAAGGCAGTATAGCATGAAGATAGGTGGGTTAGCTGACGTCACAAAAAAACGATGTGCACACTTCAATGGGGCAGAAGTCCGCGAGTAGTTGTGATTCTGGATGGCCAGATAACGTTAGCTACCAACAATGAAACGGCCATGTAGGGACTCGTTTCATCTTGTTCATGATACCATGTCTTGTTTTGAGATATTTCATGTCAATGTTAATATGTAAAAAATCCAATAGCTAGCTAACCAGCAACTGTAACGATGTATTTGAGAGACACGTGCTCATTGTGCAGATGTAAACTATATTTCGTCTCATGTTTTTTTACATGTGAACAATCTAAACCAGTCCCATAGTTGCAAAAGAAAATATTCCTCAACTGCTTGCAGTCGACTCCCATTTCTGGGTCTCAAGCTTCGATTCCGCTAGGTATTGACTACGATTCAGTATTTTTGCAATGGAGGAAACTTTGCCTTAGTCTACTACGAGAACACAAACTTGCATCTTTCACAGCAAAGAAAGGGCAAGAGAGGGCAGGGTTGCCAGGTCCAGTGTTGTCAATTTAGCGACTTTGTTGCTATATTTAGCGAGTATTCAGACCCCTCTAGCGATACATTTTCAAAAAAGTGTTATTGGAGACTTCTTCTCAACGAGCAGCAGTTGCTTCCGTGGGCCCCACCCCCCGTCCCGGGAGGACAAAACACACATCACGACATTTGAGACCACACTACATAAAGAGAGACCTAAGACGACAACAAAGCATGGCAGCAAAACATGACAACACAGCATGGTAGCAACACAACATGATAACAACTTGGTAGCAACACAACATGGCAGCAGCACAAAACAGGGTACAAACATTATTGGGCACAGACAACAGCACAAAGGGAAAGAAGGTAGAGACAACAATACATCACGCAAAGCAGCCATAACTGTCAGTAAGACTGTCCATGATTGAATGAAGAGATTGAGATAAAAACTGTCCAGTTTGAGTGTTTGTTGCAGCTCGTTCCAGTTGCTAGCTGCAGCGAACTGAAAAGAGGAGCGACCCAGGGATGTGTGTGCTTTGGGGATCTTTAACAGAATGTGACTGGCAGAACGGGTGTTGTTTGTGAAGAATGAGGGCTGCAGTAGATATCTCAGATAGGGGCGGGTGAGGCCTAAGAGGGTTTTATTAACATCAACCTGTGGGTCTTGCGATGGGTATACAGAGATGACCAGTTACAGAGGAGTATAGAGTGCAGTGATGTGTCCTATAAGAAGCATTGGTGGCAAATCTGATGGCCGAATGGTAAAGAACATCTAGCCGCTCAAGAGCACCCTTACCTGCCGATCTATAAATTATGTCTCTGTAATCTAGCATGGGTAGGATGGTAATCTGAATCAGGGTTAGTTTGGCAGCCGGGGTGAAAGAGGAGCGATTACGATAGAGGAAACCAAGTCTAGATTTAACTTTAGCCTGCAGCTTTGATATGGACAGTGTACTGGACAGTGTACCGTCTAGCCATACTCCCAACTACTTGTATGATGTGACGACCTCAAGCTCTAAACCCTCAGAGGTAGTAATCACACCTGTGGGGAGAGGGGCATTCTTCTTACCAAACAACATGACCTTTGTTTTGGAGGTGTTCAGAACAAGGTTAAGGGCAGAGAAAGCTTGTTGGACACTATGAAAGCTTTGTTGTAGAGCATTTAACAAAAAATCAGGGGAGGGGCCAGCTGAGTATAAGACTGTATCATCTGTGTATAAATGGATGAGAGCTTCCTACTGAGCTATGTTGTTGATGTAAATTGAGGAGCATGGGGCCTAGGATCGAGCCTTGGGGACAGGCAGTGGCTGAGACAGCAGATGTTCTGACTTTATACACTGCACTCTTTGAGAGAGGTAGTTAGCAAACCAGGCCAGAGACACCAATACTCCTATATACTTGCAGTAAAGCCGCTTAACAACTACACCACACCAGTCATCCAACAGTCTCCCATTCAGAGCGACACACAGAAGCATCCAGGGTCAACGCCCTGCTCAAGGGCACGTCGACAGATCTCCCACAAGGCCAAAAAAACAGGGACGCGAACCTTCCAAGACCCCGCCTCATAGCTGTCCCTCAACCATCCGAGACCCCTCCCACAGTCACCCCCCCAAGAAAGAAAACGAAAGAAAATAATAAAAAGTCAAATTAATTCCATTCCCCATCCCCAAGAAACCCCCCCAATGCACCAAAAACCAAGAAAATGAAATCACGAGAAAAAAGACCACGGCGGACCCTCCACCTCCAAATCGATCCCGTTCCAGAGTACAGGCCTCGGTGTAACGCTCATTCGTTCGACGATTAACGGGAATCCGATCATCACCCCCGATGAGACAAAACCGCGACTCATCAGTGAAGAGCACTTTTTGCCAGTCCTGTCTGGTCCAGCGACAGTGGGTTTGTGCCCATAGGCGATGTTGTTGCAGGTGATGTCTGGTGAGGACCTGCCTCACAACAGGCCTACAAGCTTTCAGTCCAGCCTCTCTCAGCCTATTGTGGACAGTCTGAGCACTGATGGAGGGATTGTGCGTTCCTGGTATAACTCGGGCAGTTGTTGTTGCCATCCTGTACCTGTCCCGCAGGTGTGATGTTCGGGTGTACCGGTCCTGTGCAGGTGTTGTTACACGTGGTCTGCCACTGCGAGGACGATCAGCTGTCCGTCCTGTCTCCCTTTAGCTCTGTCTTGGGCGTCTCACAGTCTTAACGACCGTTCCACAGGTGCATGTTCATTAATTGTTTATGGTTCATTGAACAAGCAAGGGAAACAGTGTTTAAACCCTTTACAATGAAGATCTGTGAATTTATTTGGATTTTTATGATTTATCTTTGAAAGACAGGGTCCTGAAAAGGGGACGTTACTTTTTTTGCTGAGTTCATTTAATGAAGCTGCCAGTTGAGGACTTGTGAGGTGTCTGTTTCTCAAACTAGACACTCTAATGTACTTGTCCTCTTGCTCAGTTGTGCACCGGGGCCTCCCACTCCTCTTTCTATTCTGGTTAGAGCCAGTTTGCGCTGTTCTGTGAAGGGAGTAGTACACAGCATTGTATGAGATCTTCAGTTTCTTGGCAATTTCTCGCATGGAATAGCCTTCATTTCTCAGAACAAGAGTAGACTGTAAAGTTTCAGAAGATAGTTCTTTGTTTCTGGCCATTGTGAGCCTGAAATCAAACCCGCAAATGCCGATGCTCCAGATACTCAACTAGTCTAAAGAAGGCCAGTTTTATTGCTTCTTTAACCAGGACAACAGTTTTCAGCTTTGCTAACATAATTGCAAAAGGGTTTTCTAATGATCAATTAGCCTTTTAAAATGATATACTTGGATTAGCTAACACAACATGCCATTGGAACACAGGAGTGATGGTTGCTGATAATAGGCCTCTGTACGTCTATGTAGATATTCCATTTAATAATCTGCCCTTTCCAGCTACAATAGTCATTTACAACATTAACAATGTCTACACTGTTTTTCTGATCAATTTTATGTTATTTTAGTGGACAAAAAAATTGCTTTTCTTTCAAAAACAAGGAAATGTCTGTGACCCCAAACTTTTGAACGGTAGTGTGTGTATATAAATAAGGTCCTACAGTTGATAGCAAAATCCAAGCCTTGAGGTCGAAGGAATTGTCTGTAGAGCTCCGCGACAGGATTGTGTCGAGGCACAGATCTGGGGAAAGGTACCAAAACATGTCTGCAGCATTGAAGCTCCCAAGAACACAGTGGCCTCCATTTTTCTTAAATGGAAGAAGTTTGGAACCACACATCCTCATCCTAGTGCTGGCCACCCTGCTGAACTGAGCAATCAGGGGAGAAGAGCCTTGGTCAGGGAAGTGACCAAGAACCAGATGGTCACTGACAGAGCTTCAGAGTTTCTCTGTGGAGATGGGAGAACCTTCCAGAAGGACAACCATCTCTGCAGCATTCCACCAATCAGTCCTTTATGGTAGAGTGGCCAGACGGAAGCCACTCATCAGTAAAAGGCACATGACAGCCCGCTTGGAGTTTGCCAAAAGAGATCTAAAGGAATCTCAGACCATGAGAAACAAGATTCTCTGGTCTGATGGAACCAAGATTCAACTCTTTGGCCTGAATGCCAAACGTCACGTCTGGAGAAAACCCGCACCATCCTTACGGTGAAGCATGGTGGTGGTTGCATCATGCTGTGGGGGACGTCTTTCAGCGGCAGGGACTGGGAGACTAGTCAGGATCGAGGGAAAGATGAACGGAGCAAAGTACAGAGAGATCCTTGATGAAAACCTGCTCAGGACCTCTGCCTGGGTCGAAGGTTCACCTTCAAACAGGACAACGACCCTAAGCACACAGCCAAGAAAACTAAGGGGTTGCTTCGGGACAAGTCTCTGACTGTCCTTCAGTGGCCCAGCCAGATCCCGGACTTACACCCGATCGAACATCTCTGGAGAGACCTGAACATAGCTGTTCAGCGACGCTCCCCATCCAACCTGACAGAGCTTGAGAGGATCTGCAGAGAAGAATGGGAGAAACTCCTCATACAGGTGTGCAAAGCTTGTAGCGTCATACTCAAGAAGACTTGAGGCTGTAATTGCTGCCAAAGGTGCTTCAACAAAGTACTGAGTAAAGGGTCTGAATTCTTTATCTCAATGTAATGTGTGTGTGTATGTATATATTTATATTTGAATAATTTTTTATTGAGAAATGCAATGGCCGCAGCTGTGCAACTTAGAAATAGCCCATAAAACGCCACCGGCGACCAATACATTTTCACCCACGACTTTGTTTTCAAAGTAGCCCAATTTGACAGAAAATAACCTGGCTAGCTAGCTATGTGCTAACAACAAAGGTAGCTAGCTAATGTTAGCTAATGTTATTTGAATGACGAGACCTATGCTCACTAACCACTTGCCACTTAACTCCTAATAATTGTTACTAATTAACACACCATTTAGATTGATCCACTTTCCCTACTTAGCAACCTCCCTGAGTATAAATTACAATAAAATATCACTGCTTTGATTTATCAAATGAATAACACCACTATTTCAGTGCATTGATTATTATCTTACCGCCGGTCTGATAATGTGTTGTTTGCAGACAGAAAATGGCATTTTGTTGCCAACTCTTCAGTCAGCTCTTCCCTTCCTGGACCTTCACGGGACTCCTCGGTTGGAGTTTCACCAGTCTGTCTTTGATGAGCTTCGTGACAAGTTGATGGAGCGAGTCGCCACTATCGCGGAGGGCAAGGATGAGGAACGGTGCGACATCTCTTTACATATGTATAGCTGGCTAATAGTTAGCTCGTAAACACCAGGTCTGTATAGCGAAATCATCAGTTTAAACCGTTGTACATGTTAGACATGATTGAGTGTTTGTGTGTTCCACCTCCCTCTACAGTTATGGGAAACTTGAAGAGCTTCTCGAGAAGAGTTTTCCGCTGGTGAAGATGCCTTCCATTCAGCCAGTGGTCATGCAGGTTCTGAAACATCTCCCAAAGGCAAGTCTCTGTCTTCCCACCATACTTTTAGTGAATGCACCTCATTAACCCGCAATGCAGATCTTTTCTATTTGTAGTTGTTTGCACCTGCCATTGGCCATGTTTTCTCTCTTCAAAACACTGTGATCCTACCACAGCTCAGTATTTGAAATGTATTTCCTGACTGACTTGCTATGAACAGGTTCCAGAGAAAAAGCTGAAGCTTGTAATGGCTGATAAGGAACTGTATAAGGTCTGTGCTGTTGAGGTGAAGAGGCAGATCTGGCAGGACAACCAGGCTCTCTTCGGAGATGAGGTTTCGCCCCTGCTCAAGCAGTATATTGTGGAGAAGGAGGCAGCACTTTTCAGCAGTGATCTCTCTATTTTGCACAACTTCTTCAGCCCCTCCCCCAAAGCAAGACGCCAAGGAGAGGTGAGCCACCCCAGTACATCTGGACCTTTTCATTGCCTTTTGATTCCCAATAGATTTTGTTCACATTCCAGTAAGGATTTGTTTTGATTAGGGCCAGGGGCCCGTTATAAAAATAGTTTTTACTAGTCAATCAACCTTTTGTCTATGAACTCCGAAGAGAGTTGGGTGTGTTTGAGGTGTGGTGGAAATTCTAACAGAGTGAGAGAGACTTGGTCATTCCTTCAAACAATCATCTTTATTCAGTATCGATTAATTATTGCAATAATGAGGCTGGTTGACCCCCCCCCCCCACCACCCTTGAGTGTTGGACCGAGTAACCTAACCTTTACACAAATGCACAGTACTATATATAGCTGACTCTAACAATACTCAGCCATGGTTGGTTCAACCCCCCTCATGCAGACCAAGGAGCATCATAAGCCACTCTGGGTTCATCCTGTTATCTGCACGTGGGTTGTTGTCTTAACCCCACCTTGGCTTAGTTTCCCAGATGCAAGAATGATTTAGAGACAATGAGGAATTGTTCTAAACTCCTCCTGGCTATCTCGGTTACACCCACCACATCTTGTCTATGTAATGCGGTCTTTAACTCATTTGTCAGCTCAAGCCATCTCTAGTGACCATACGCCCAGATTAGCTGCAGGGAACTAGAGTGGAACCCATGAAAACACAGACACTAACAGCACAGAAATGTCTTCCTATTCGTTAAGTATTAATTGCTAACTATTAATATCAAATCAGGTAAATATGTCATTTTTCTCTGAGGCTAACCCTTTTTCTGTTTCATGTACAGGTAGTCTTGAAGTTGACCCAGATGATTGGGAAGAATGTGAAACTGTATGACATGGTACTTCAGTTCCTGCGAACGCTCTTCCTGCGTACGCGTAACGTCCACTATTGCACCTTGCGCGCAGAGCTGCTCATGTCCCTCCATGACCTGGACATCAGTGAGATCTGTTCAGTAGATCCCTGCCATAAGGTATGCTCACTTCCTAGGAAAGAGACAGTGCAACTGATCTGAGTTGCCTTCTTCTCTAGGCCAACTGAAACATAAATAGTATTGATTTAAAATGTATGCAAATACAGTGGTGAATGTTCTGCATGCTGATGCAGAGTGCCGTATTTATGTCTATCTTGGTAGTTCACCTGGTGCTTGGATGCCTGTATCCGTGAGAAGTTTGTGGATGCCAAGCGAGCCCGGGAATTGCAAGGTTTTCTGGATGGAGTGAAGAAAGGACAGGAGCAAGTACTTGGGTGAGAAAAGAAGAGTGGAGGAAATGTGATTGAACATGGCTTATGATTGTAGGATTCATAAAAAGATGTGACAAATGTTGTGGGTCTTATTGCTTTCCAGGGACCTGTCCATGATCCTGTGCGACCCATTTGCCTGTAACACCCTGGTTTTGAGTACGGTCCGAAACTTGCAAGAATTGCTCAGCCAGGACGCTCTACCCAGAGTAAGACATTCAATGTTGTCTTTTGTGGTCTTATGTTCTTTCTATCCATTTCTATATTCTGTAAAAGCTATGGGGAAACCTACTGCCACTACTGAAGAGAGATATTTCTGTGGGAATTAACAGGACAGTCCAGACCTGATGCTGCTGCTCAGAATGCTGTCTCTTGGTCAAGGGGCTTGGGATATGATTGACAGCCAAGTCTTTAAAGAGCCCAGATTGGTATGCATTCACTTCTTGTTTCCACTAGTATTATTATATAATCATGTGTTTTTCTTCAGTGAGTTTACGAGTCTGTAATATATTTCTTATGAGCTATACAGTAACAATAGTTTGACTCACAGAGCTGGAAAACAACCTCTTTACAATTACCACTGCTAGATGGGGTAGATGTGACATAACCAGCCAGGGCAGAGACTCATCATATTTGATTACTTCCCTCTCAGGAACTGGAGGTTGTAACCCGTTTTCTACCAGCCATGTTGTCACTAGTTGTGGACGACTACACCTTCACTGTAGAACAGAAGCTCCCCAGTGAGGAGAAGACCTCCCTCGCTTACCCCACAGCCCTGCCTGATGCCTTCAACAAGTAACCACTGGGATGGGCTGTCACACAGGGGATGGGGTTAGAATGGAACATGTTACCATTTTGGTAGACTTTGTATGGCTCTAATTAAATGTTTTATAAAAATATAGAATGTAAAACACGTCGTCTTGATATTCAAAAATATACATGTTTTTATTTATTTTATTTAACCTTTTATTTAACTAGGAAAGTCAGTTAAGAACAAATTCTTATTTACAATGACAGCCTAGGAACAGTGGGTTAACTGCCTTGTTCAGGGACAGAACGACAGATTTATTTTTTTCCTTGTCCTTGGTTTCTATCTAGCAACATTTTGGTTACTGGCCCAACGCTCTAACCACTAGGCTACCTGCCGCCCCCATGTGAATTTAAATTGTCAATATTATGTGCGGTGTACATGAGAGCTTTATGTTTAATGCGTTTCAATGAGAAGTCTCTGATTTAAAGTGAGTTCTCCTCTGCCCTAGGTACCTGCAGGGGAACAGGGTGGCATGTGAGATAGGTCTGTATTACACACTCCACATTGCCAAGCAGAGGAACAAGAATGCCTTACAACGGTTACTTCCCGCTTTGGGTAGGTTCTGCACTTGTTTTGCCACAGGTTAATAGAAGGAAAGAAATGCTGTTAGTGTATTGTTGTTATCCTGGCTCTCAACATTCGTTTTTTCATTTAACTGCAGTGGAGACCCACAACGAAATGGCCTTTGGGGACATCTTCCTGCACCTCCTGACAGGGCACCTCACCTTGCTTTCTGATGAGTTTGGGACTGAAGAGTTCTGCTCTGCTGTGTTTGATGCTTTTCTCCTCGCCTCTTTCTCCAGGTCGGTCTTGTCATGGGACGTACAGGAGATTACTGCAAATATTGCATTTGACACAGATGGAAATCTTACTGCACATTTATGAAATCTGTGACATTGAAGTAGAATACTGTACTCACAATACGCAACAAAAAACAAGCTAAAGATTTCTCAATAATGGCTGATGCCAAAAAGGCTTTTGACCGTCTTGAATGGCCTTTTCTATTCAAACATTGGAAGCTTTCAACTTTTCATCTGAAAAAACACATTTTATTGAAAAAATTGTATAAATGTCCTAAAGCGAAAATATACATAAAGTAATACATTATCTGATGGAATAGCTTTAGAAAGGAGCACAATACAGGGATGTCCTCCCTCCCCCTCCTGTTTTCACTGGCAATTGAACCGCTTGTAGAAAGAATTAGACAGGACCCAAACATAACCTGTAAACATTCATATAAATTATATTGCAGATGGTCTACTGACCAGTATTGAAAACTCGATGCCCCCTTTTCAAAAAATATTTGCAGAATAAATAAAAAAATCTCAGGATATAAAATGAACGTGGGGGAAAAACGAGATGGCAATAGGAAAAAAAATTACTTAAGATCTACAGTAATCCTTTAAGTATACCACAAAAAAAATATTACATTCTTAGGATCCTTAATGAGTGACAACAAAGTATATGAACTTTATTCCATTACTCAACAATATGAAAGCAGATCTAATTAAATGGAATAATCTTCCCATAAATCTTACAGTTAGAATAAACCTCTTTAGAATGGCATGGCTGCCAAAGTTTATTTTTTCTTTTTTTTTCGGTAATACTAATTACCCCACTGAAGACATGTCATAAGACTTTACAGTGCAGTTGGAAAGTATTCAGATCCCTTGTCTTTTCCCACATTTTTGTTACGTTACAGCCTTATTGTAAAATTGATAATTAAAAAAAATCTTCAATCTACACACAATACCCCATAATGACAAAGGAAAAATGTACTATTATACATTTTTGCAAATGTATTAAACATTTAAAAACTGACATAACATTTACATAAGTATTCAGACCCTTTACTCAGTACTTTGTTGAAGCACCTTTTGGCAGCGATTACAGCCTCAAGTCTTCTTGGGTATGACGCTACAAGACTGTATTTGGGGAGTTTCTCCCATTCTTCTCTGCAGATCCTCTCAAGCTCTGTCAGGTTGGATGGGGAGCGTCGCTGCACAGCTATTTTCAGGTCCGGGCTCTGCCTAGCCACTCAAGGACATTCAGAGATTTGTCCCGAAGCCACTCCTGCGTTGTCTTTGCTGTGTGCTTAGGGTCATTGTCCTGTTGGAAGGTGAATCTTCACCTTTGCTCCATTCATCTTTCCCTCGATCCTGACTAGTCTCCCAGTCCCTGCCGCTGAAAAACATCCCCACAGCATGATGCTGCCACCACCAGGTTTCAGGATTCTTCCAGATGTGACACTTGGCATTCAGGCAAAATAGTTCAATCTTGGTTTCATCAGATCAGAGAATCTTGTTTCTTATGGTCTGAGAGTTCTTTAGGTGCCTTTGGGCAAACTCCAAGCGGCCTGTCGTGCGTTTTACTGTTGAGTGGCTTCCATCTGGCCACATTACCATAAAGGCCTGATTGGTGGAGTGCTGCAGAGATGGTTGTCTTTCTAGAAGAATCCACAGAGGAGCTCTGTCAGAGCGACCATCGGGTTCCCTTTTTACATATTTTGTTACATTACAGACTCATTTTAATATTGATTAAATAAATAAAAATGTTATCAATCTACACACAATACACCATAATGACAACGCGAAAACAGATTTATTTTTTGTGTGCAAATTTATACAAAATGCATCCTGTTCCATTGATCACCCTTGATGTTTTTACAACTTGATTAAGAGTCCACTTGTGGTAAATTCAAATGTTTGGACATGACTTGGAAAGGCACACCTGTCTATATAAGGTCCCACAGTGGATGTCAGAGCAAAAACCAAGCCATGAGGTTGATAGAATTGTCCGACTTCAACTGCATGTATGTATGTATAGTTGAAGGAAGAAATTTACATACACCTTAGCCAAATACATTTAAACTCAGTTTTTCACAATTCCTGACATTTAATCCATGTAAAAATTCCCTGTTTTAGGTCAGTTTGGATCACCACTTCATTTTAAGAATGTGAAATGTCAGAATAATAGTAGAGAGAAGGATTTATTTCAGCTTTTATTTCTTTCATCACATTCCCAGTGGGTCAGAAGTTTACATACACTCAATTAGTATTTGGTATCATTGCCTTTAAATTGTTTATCTTGGGTCAAACGTGTTGGGTAGCCTTCCACACGCTTCCCACAATAAGATGGGTGAATTTTGGCCCATTCCTCCTGACAGAGCTGGTGTAAATGAATCAGGTTTGTAGGCATCCTTGCTCGCACATGCTTTTTCAGTTCTTCCCACACATTGTCTATAGGATTGAGGCCAGGGCTTTGTGATGGCCATTCCAATACCTTAACTTTGTTGTCCTGAAGCCATTTTGCCACAACTTTGGAAGTATGCTTGCGGTCATTGTCCATTTGGAAGACCCATTTGCGACCAAGCTTTAACTTCCTGCAGCGAAGCACCCCCACAACATGATGCTGCCACCCCGTGCTTCACGGTTGGGATGCTGTTCTTCAGCTTGCAAGCCTCCTCCTTTTTCCATAATGATGGTCATTATGGCCAAACAGTTATATATTTTTTCATCTGACCAGAGGACATTTCTCCAAAAAGTACAATCTTTGTCCCGATGTGCAGTTGCAAAGCGTAGTCTGGCTTCTTTATGGCGGTTTTGGAGCAGTGGCTTCTTCCTTACTGAGCGGCCTTTCAGGTTATGTCGATATAGGACTCGTTTTATTGTGGCTATAGATACTTTTGTACCCGTTTCCTCCAGCATCTTCACAAGGTCCTTTGCTGTTGTTTTGGGATTGATTTGCACTTTTCGCATCAAAGTACGTTCATCTCTAGGAGACAGAACGCGTCTCCTTCCTGAGCAGTATGATGGCTGCGTGGTCCCATGGTGTTTATACTTGCGTACTATTGTTTGTACAGCTGAATGGCGTTTGGAAATTGCTCCCAATGATGAACCAGACTTGTGGAGGTCTACCATTTTTTTTTCTGAGGTCTTGGCTGATTTCTTTTGATTTTCCAATGGTGTCAAGCAAAGAAGCACTGAGTTTGAAGGTAGGCCTTGAAATACATCCACAGGTACACCTCCAATTGACTCAAATGATGTAAATTAGCCTATCAGAAGCTTCTAAAGCCATGACATAATTTTCTGGAATTTTCGAAGCTGTTTAAAGGAACAGTCAACTTAGTGTATGTAACTTCTGACCCACTGGAATTGTGATACAGTGAATTATAAGTGAAATAATCTGTCTGTAAACAATTGTTGGAAAAATGACTTGTGTCATGCACAAAGTAGATGTACTAACCGACTTGCCAAAACTATAGTTAGTTAACAAGAAATTTGTGGAGTGGTTGAAAAACGAGTTTTAATGACTCCAACCTAAGTGTATGTAAACTTCCGACTTGTGTGTGTTTATATATATGAATGAATGAATACAGTACTTCCTATACAAATTGTTACATATTTTGCCTTATCTCATGACACCCATAACTCCCTGACATATATTTTTGTGTATTCCAGTAAAGAGAATGTCCACAGACACACCCTACGTCTGTTGCTTCACCTTCACCACAAAGTTTTGCCATCTTGTGTGGAGACCTTACTGAAAACCCTGGAACCCCCAAAACAGGTGGGCA
This sequence comes from Salvelinus alpinus, assembly GCF_045679555.1. Taxonomy (NCBI): domain Eukaryota; kingdom Metazoa; phylum Chordata; class Actinopteri; order Salmoniformes; family Salmonidae; genus Salvelinus; species Salvelinus alpinus. The sequence continues at coordinate 40,785,299 of NC_092104.1, forward strand.
AGCTGCCCTTTAGATTATTATTTTTTTGTAGCTTGAAACAGGTTCCGAACAATGCATGTAATTGAGACATCTGAATAGCTTAATCATGCATTTTCCGCATGAGAACATTATATTAACCTCATAAGCTCAGTGATTGAAGTTAGATTCATATTTCTAGTATGTGGCTCACACTAGGTGTTGTGTATTTTTATTCATTTTTTACTCCACCTGTGGCTTATACTGTAACTAATGTCATATTTTTTCTGGTTATGTCACAAAGTCAGGGACATAGGAAACTCCTGGCCCTATGACATAGCTACTGTATTTCCATATTCCTCATTCTCTGTTCTCTGTGCTTGTCTGGTGTCCATAGAGCAGTGACCAGGTGAAGGAGTTGTACACCCAGCTGACGGAGAAACTGGAGGCCCAAAAGAAGAGTCCTGCCCAGCCAGACGAAGCCCCCTCTCTAGACCTGGGGCTCCATCCTGTTACAGTGCCCACTACAGCCTCCACTCCAACCACACCACTTTGAGAGAGGAGGAGGTAGGACGCATCGAAAGAAACAAACCCAGTGGTTTGAAAAAAAGGATGCTCATATTACATGTAGAATTGAGGTCGGCTCCAGAAACCATTAAAAAAAAAACGGCATAATGAACATTACAATATGCAATTTCCTCTATGGTTACTATGGTCAAGGTTTAGTTTGTTTTCTAATGCTTGGTTATTTTTTTAAAGGTATTTTTTAAGGAGTGGGCCAGTCCAACTCCTTTTGTAATTTTTGTTGCTTTATTGAAGAGATGGTATTCTCTATTTTTAAGCCGTCTTCCAGCTTTACAAATGTAGTTCGGTGGCAGTTATTACTTTTATTAATATGTAGTCTTGCTTAATTATTGTTCAAAGTATGTTTTAATATGTACTGTAGCTATCTATCTAGACTGAATGTCAATGTATGTAGGCCTACTGTTGTTTGGTTTGTGTCAGTGGTGAAACAAGCTGTAAATAAAATAGTTATTTAGAAATTAAGTCCCAAAGTATTTTCAAACATTAAAGTTGCCAAGGGAAGCAATATGACTACTACTGGAATTAAATCATCAAACATACAGTACCAGTCAAAAGTTTGTTAACACCTACTCATTCAAGGTTTTTTCTTTGTTTTTACTATTTTCTACATTGTAGAATAATAGGAAAGACATCAAAACTATGAAATGACACGTATGGATTCATGTAGTAACCAAAAAAAGTGTTAAAAAAATCTAAATATATTTTATATTTGAGATTCTTCAAAATAGCCACCCTTTGCCTTGACGGCGTTGTGCTCTCTTGGCATTCTCTCAACCAGCTTCACCTGGCATGCTTTTCCAACAGTCTGGAAGGAGTTCCCACATATGCTGAGCACTTGTTGGCTGATTTCCCTTCACTCTGCGGTCCAACTCTTCCCAAACCATCTCAATTGGGTTGAGGTCGGGTGATTGTGGAGGCCAGGTTATCTGATGCAACACTCCATCACTCTCCTTCTTGGTCAAATAGCCCTAACACAGCCTGGAGGTGTGTTGGGTCATTGTTCTGTTAAAAAACAAATGATAGTCTAAGCGCAAACCAGATGGGATGGCGTATCGCTGCAGAATGATGTGGTAGCCATACTGGTTAAGTGTGCCTTGAATTCTAAATAAATCATGATAGTGTCACCAGCAAAGCACCATCACACCTCCTCTTCCATGCTTCACGTTGGGAACCACACATGCAGAGATCATCCGCTCACCTACTCTGCGTCTCACAAGACACGGTGTGTGGAACTAAAAATCTCAAATTTGGAATCATCAGAGCAAAGGACAGATTTCAACCGCTTTACTGTCCATTGCTCGTGTTTCTTGGCCCAAGCAAGTCTCTTCTTCTTATTGGTGTCATTCAGTAGTGGTTTCTTTGCAGCAATTAGACAATGAAGACCTAATTCACGCAGTCTCCTCTGAACAGTTGATGATGAGATGTGTCTGTTACTTGAACTCTTTGAAACATTTATTTGGGCTGCAATTTCTGAGGCTGGTAACTCTAATGAACTTATCCTCTGCAGCAGAGGTAACTCTGGGTCTTCCTTTCCTGTGGCGGTCCTCATGAGAGCCAGTTTCATCATAGCGCTTGATGGTTTTTGTGACTGCACTTCTTAACAAGTTCTTGACATTTTCCAGATTGACTGACTTTCATGTCTTAAAGTAATGATGGACTGGCATTTCGCTTTGCTTATTTGAGCTGTTCTTGCCATAATATGGACTTGGTATTTCACCAAATAGGGCTATCTTCTGTATACCACCCCTACCTTGTCACAACACAACTGATTGGCTCAAACGCATTAAGAAGTAAAGAAATTCCACAAATTAACTTTTAACAAGGTACATCTGTTAATTGAAATGCATTCCAGGTGACCGACTACCTTATGGAGCTAGTTGAGAGAATTCCAAGTGTGTGCAAAGCTGTCAAGGCAAAGGGTGGCTACTTTGAAGAATCTAAAATATATTTTGAATTAACATTTTTTTTGGTTACTACATGATTCCATAGTTTTGATGTCTTCACTATTATTCTACAATGTAGAAAATTGTAAAAATAAAGAAAATACCTTGAATGAGTACGTGTCCAAACTATATATATACAGTGGGGAGAACAAGTATTTGATACACTGCCGATTTTGCAGGTTTTTATACTTACAAAGCATGTAGAGGTCTGTAATTGTTATCATAGGTACACTTCAACTGTGAGAGATCTAACAAAAATCCAGAAAATCACATTGTATGATTTTTAAGTAATTAATTAGAATTTTATTGCATGACATAAGTATTTGATACATCAGAAAAGCAGAACTTAATATTTGGTACAGAAACCTGTAGCAAAACATCCCCACAGCATGATGCTGCCATCACCGTTCTTCACCGTAGGGTTGGTGCCAGGTTTCCTCCAGACGTGACGCTTGCCATTCAGGCCAAAGAGTTCAATCTTGGTTTCATCAGACCAGAGAATCTTGTTTATGGTCAGAGTTCTTAGGTGCCTTTCGGAAAACTCCAAGTGGGCTGTCATGTGCCTTTTTTATTGAGGAGTGGCTTCTGTCTGGACACTCTACCACGAAGGCCTGATTGGTGGAGTGCTGCAGAGATGGTTGTCCTTCTGGAAGGTTCTCCCATCGCCACAGATGAGCTCTGTCAGAGTGACCATCAGGTTCTTGGTCACCTCCCAGGCCCTTCTCCCACGATTGCTCAGTTTGGCTGGGCGGCCAGCTCTAGGAAGACTCTTGGTGGTTCCAAGCTTCTTCCATTGCAGAATGATGGAGGCCACTGTGTTCTTTGGGACCTTCAATGCTGCAGAAATGTTTTGGTACCCTTCCCCAGATCTGTGCCTCGACACGGACAATTCCTTCGACCTCATGGCTTGGTTTTTAGCTCTGACATGCACTGGCAAATGTGGGACCTTATATAGACAGGTGTGTGCCTTTCCAAATTCTGTTTAACATTTTTTTTAATTATATACATTTGCAGAAATGTCTAAACCTGTTTTCACATTGTCATTATGGGGTGTTGTGTGTAGATTTGCTGAAGATTTGAAATCAAATTTAATCCATTTTAGAATACGGCTGTAACGTAAAAAATGTGGGAAAAGTCAATTGGTCTGAATACTTTACGTAGGCACTGTATGCATGTATGTATATGACTGTGGTGGGTAGGGTACATGATAGCCTAAATTTGTACATTATAGGTCATCTTTTATTGTCTCGTCATCAAAATTCAGAAGGAACTTGCACATCTGAGCTATCTTTGTTGCAAGTGCATGGTAACAACTGAATAACATGAAAAAATAAGAAACCCGTCGAAGGAAGTGAAAAAGGTTCAAGTTTAGCTCAGTGAACATGAGGTTATAATGAAGGAGATTCTTGGGCCGGACTTCACAGCCATACATGACACAATCAACCAATCCATTGGGTAATACAGAGACTTCCTACAAGCAACAAAGATCAAGAAATATCGAGACACAGAGGACTACCAGCTCAACCAGGTTTATGCATGGGAAGGCCCAAGGACGGCAGCACCGAGAGGCCGACATAGGCAAGCACCACTGACCGGGGGGGGGGGGGACAGAGACTCGGACACAGACTGAGAGCAAATTCCCTACAGACAGCGACTCCAGCTACCATCGCACACAAACAGTTTTTTATTGTTGCCCGAAAGCAGTACAAGAAGGCTCCAAAAATAATCTATGCAGGAGAGGCAAGCGGTCAGAGGGGACCAGGAACACAGGCCGTGGACACGGAGCTACAGCATAATCGAGTAACCTCTCCAAAGAAAAGCTCACTCACAAGTCTCAGTCTTATCTAAGGGCCTCTTTTGTACCTACATGTACAGACAAACCATTTGTTACGAAAGTATATGTGTTTAAATTCTTTCGGCAAGATTAAACTTAAACGTGTTTTCCCAAAATACTGTTTCTGGCCTACAAACCTAACAAAGAACTTTTACTCATTTTAAGCCCCAAAGCAAATTCTGTCCGATGGTTAACAACTCCTCAATTAATATCTGTTGTAGGTTAGTTTAACAAGAAGCCATGTCTGTCTGTATATACAAGAAAAAGAAACCATATTCAGAAGTACCTCACCAGGATAGAAGAACTACTGAAAGACTCGTCTGCAGGTTTGATAACCAAAGACAGGGGGGGTGCTATGGTCATTTTAGACTATGAAAAATACAAAGAACAGATTCAGAGACAACTTTACTAATGAGCTTTTATATAGAAAACGGAGTGTTGGCCCTACTCAATTACCTCGACTAACTGGTTCCCCTGCACATTGGCTCTGTACTGGTACCCCCTTGTATATAGTCTCACTATTGTTATTTTACTGCTGCTCTTTTAATTACGTGTTACTTTTATTTCTTATTCTTATTCATATTTTTTTTAACTGCATTGTTGGTTAGGTAAACATTTCACTGTAAGGTTTTATTCGGTGCATGTGACTAATACAATTTGATTTGATGTGGTTTTGAGAAAGACCAATTCTACTTCTGTCTGCTTTACATAGCATGGTTGTGGGAAACCACATCTTGTAGTTGGGGGAAGTTATAACACGTTTGTCATTCAGGTCTTGTACCACTGATGGACTATAAGTGCAAGCTTAAGTAAGTAGCCTACTCGAAAGTAGATTTTATGACTTTTCATCGTGATCACAAGTTCCATTGTGTAGAGATATTGTAACCTTAATTTCACAATTGTTTTCAGTTATGTATGCTTGAATTAGCTTTAGCTTTACATTTTTATATTTTAGTCATTTAGTAGACACATTTATCCAGAGCGACTTACAGTAGTGAATACATACATTTTAATGCTTTAGTGCCTACCTCCGGTAGGACATTAATTGAATGTTCACTTTCAAATATAATATTTATACTTTAAATTAGGGAGTTCTATTTTTTGCTATGATGAAAAGCTATTTTGTGACAAAGTCGATGTCCTTGTGGTAGGTGACTCGTGGTGAGATCATTTCTCACCTCAGCTCCAAGTTTTACATCCTGTTCAGTGGCTTTTCAGTTGTTCATTCTGACTACACTAAACAACAATTTACAAGAATTGAGAAGGATGTAGCACACAATGTGTTCATTATTTTGAACTAAATATGTACATTTTCTTTGGTCTGACTAACAATCTGTTCCATTTAAACATTTTCAAGGTGAATATTTATGTCCTGCATCCCCCCCTACATCCCATCCCAAGATGAACAGCACAATGCTGCCTCTGTACAACATTACAGCCAACAGCAGTCTTTGTACAGTGGAACCCCAGCATATCTCCATCACTGTTTTCCTCCTCCTGGTCTTCCTGGTTGGTTTCTTCCTCAACAGTTTCAGTCTGTGGGTCTTCTGCTGCCGTATACCACAGTGGAGCTCTGGTGCCGTCTTGCAGTTTCATTTGGCTGTCAGTGATGCTATCATCACACCAGTTGCACCATTTATGGCAACATACTTTGTCATGGGTAGCCACTGGCCCTTTGGAGCTTTTCTGTGCAAGTTGAAGATTGCCCTGCTGATCATTCACTTTTATGGCAGTATCCTGTTCCTCACACTCATCAGCATTCATCGATATGTGGCAGTGGTCCAGTTTAAACAAGGCTCCTGCATGAAACGAAAGGCGTTTGTTCAGAAGCTGTGTGCTGGAGTCTGGCTGGTTTTGCTGGCTAAGGGGATTGCCTGTTTCTACTTCTTTAACACAAGCCAAGTGGGAAACCGCACACAATGTCTCAGCATTCATCAGCGAGATTACGTTGAGACTTACTTTGCCATCAACTTCGTTTTGCTCACCCTTGGGTTCCTAATGCCTTTCTCAGTGGCAGTGACGTGCTATGTTCAGATAGCAAGATCAGTGTCTCGTATCAATATCAACACGTTTAAGGGCCGTGGTATTAAGGCCAAGTCCCGTAAAATGGTGGCCATGTGTCTGGTGATATTTGGACTGTGCTTCATGCCTTTGAATGTGATACGCACTGTGGCTGTCGTGTTAAAGAAGTACTTTCCAGAACAATGCATCCTTCTGCAGGTGGAGACCTCATACTATTTTTCCTGGATTTTGGCTGGAGCAAACTGCTGTCTGGACCCATTGCTTTACAGTTTTGGATCACACAATTTTGTCAAGGCTATTCATAGGTCTCTCAGAAAATTTGATGTCAAGTTCAAAGAAGACTCTGCCACAAATGACCAAATCAGCTACAATGCTGCTATTGATTCTCCCTCCATTGTATTAGAACACATGTCCACACCCAGCATTTGAACATATCTTGAATAAGGATCCTCATAGTAGTCTCATCACATTTGCTCAGTGTCTTCATCATCCTGAGAAAGTATAGTTTTATTATCTATAACATAAATAGTATTCATAGAATTGACATGGGACATGTGAAGAAAAAATGTATGTACCAGAGAGTGATCATAAATGTATTCTTTATTGATGTGTAATAAAGATTAGATACTGTAATTGTAAAGCAAAACCTATAAACATGCTCTGTTTTAAACTAATCAAAGTGTATATCATATGCATGTTAAAAGGAATACCTTTTCCACTGCATTCATTTGAAAAAAAAAAATATTTTACTCGGTTATAAGCAAAACAAATAAGTAATGTGGGTGGGGTTGGATGTTCTGTGGCTTAACGATTGCATAGCTGATAAAAAAATAAAAAAATGCTTCTCCTCTTTCTGTTTAATTGTGTTATTACCGCCTCAAGCAGGAAGTCTCTAGAGGAGTTGTGACGAGGTGTTAACAAAGTCCCGTTCTGAACAGCACGTGTGAACGAGGTAATGCTTTAAGTCTTTGTAAATTCTCTCTTCTTATGGGCTTATAATAACAGGTTGTCTTTGGCATGATTATAAGGAGGGTAGAGAGCGAGATAATTACTTACTGTCAACAACATACAGTTAAAAATTAACAGTCTAGATATTAAAATCATTATAGTTTAAATCCAGCAGTGCTGGGAAAAGTACCCAATTGTCATACTTGAGTAAAAGTAAAGATACCTTAATAGAAAAGGACTTAAGTAAAATTTACAGTAACCCAGTAAAATACTACTTGAGTAAAAGTCTACAAGTATTTGGATTTAAACATACTTAAGTATCAAAGTAAATGTAATTGCTCAAATATATTCAAGTATCAAAAGTAAAAGTATAAATCATTTAAAATTCCTTATATTAAGCAAACCAGACGGCACAATCAAATCAATTTACGGATAGCCACGGGCACATTTCAACACTCAGACATAATTTCCAAAGAAGAATTTGTTTAGTGAGTCCTCTAGATAGAAATCAGTAGGGATGACCAGGGATGTTCTCTAGATGAGTGTGTGAATTGGACCATTTTCCTGTCGTGCTAAGAATTCAACATGTAATGAGTACTTTTGGGTGTCAGGGAATGGAGGGTATGGAGTAAAAATACATAATTTTCTTTAGAAATGTAGTGAAATAAAAGTCAAAGTAATCAAACATATAAATAGTAAAGGAAAGTACAGATATCCCCAAAAACTATTATACTTTACACCACTGAAGTCCAGATGTACTTGTTAAAAAATAATACAAATATTAGTATTTGGGGGATTTGTTAACTGGATAATCTTAGACGATTTTACCATTGTTATATAACAATTGTTGAAAAGCAGAGGTGAACTGTAGGGCAAGAGAATGTGGCAACATTCAACAATAATTGGGGAATCATCCAAAGTGATACGCTACTACGCCAAGTCTTTCCTGAGCCAACAGACATAAACTTTAAGACATGTCCTACCCTAAATGACAAATTAGTCCACAGTTATCTTCCGGGTGACTCAAAAAACTTGGCTTGACCACAAACCCAAGGGCTCTTTTAAATGTAACCATTGCAACCATTGCAGAAATATTGCACAGAAGAAGTATTTTGTTGACACAGCTTCCAAAATGGAGTATTACGTCAAGCATTTCATTAACTGCAAAACCACTCATGTCATGTATAGATTGGAATGTCCACAGTGCAAGGTGTTCTACATTGGACGGACAAAGAGACGCCTTCAAGACCGCTTAGCGGAACACAAGTACGCCATACGGGTAGGCAATGAAGACCCCATGGCAAGGCACAACAAGTCCCTACACCATGGCAACCCTGCCTCCCTACAAGCTATGGGTATTGATCATATTCCAGCCTCTATTAGAAAAAGGGACCGTCTTAAACAATTAAACCAAAGGGAAAGTTTTTGGATTTACAAACTACAGGCCACTAAATACCCTGGTTTAAATGAAGATATGGATTTCTCACCCTTCCTGTCGGGTTGTGATAGGTCCATTTGCTGTCATCTAGTGGACATTTTGCTCAATTGCCCTCAGCTATGTTTAGACTGTTGTTCATGTTTTGCTGTGTTCTAGTGTACTATGGAATATATTGCTGTCTTATTCTTGACACTTCTCCCAGTCATATTTAAGGTTAGAACTACCTTTTAGTGTTCTGATACTTCTAGCTTGGAGTTGTATTTTTATGATAACATAGCTTCAGTATTTCACTTTTTAATGTGTATAGTATTGCTTACTAGGTGTGTCCAATCAATTTTGTAACCACTCCCACTTCTAATTAGGGCTATTTGGAAAAGCTGTTCAAAAGAGGACATTGTATTATTTTTGTGTACTCCCTGACGATGGCCATGCAGCCGAAACGCGTCTGATTTTTTAAAACTTTGTTTCTATTGAACATGCCATACCAATAAAGGCATTTTAATTAATTATATGAAGAGTGCCTTGGTCCTCCTTTCTTTTTGATGACCAATTCACCCCTTTTACCAAAGAGCACCTTCTGTCTACCAAATTTACTATTGTGTACCTTAGCAGCGCTTCCCTTCCTCCTCTTTCTACATGTAATGAGTACTTTTGGGTGTCAGGGAATGGAGGGTATGGAGTAAAAATACATAATTTTCTTTAGAAATGTAGTGAAATAAAAGTCAAAGTAATCAAACATATAAATAGTAAAGGAAAGTACAGATACCCAAAAAAACTATTATACTTTACACCACTGAAGTCCAGATGTACTTGTTAAAAAATAATACAAATATTAGTATTTTGGGGATTTGTGAACTGGATAATCTTAGATGATTTTACCATTGTTATACAACAATTGTTGAAAAGCAGAGGTGAATTGTAGGGCAAGAGAATGTGGCAACACAGGAAAGGTCAAATGTGATATCATCCGTTGACATCACTCTACGAAGTGTTGCAAAATACATTCTGACATTTTTTTGAATACATGGAAATGAGAAACATTTCCATATGATAATTCCCATCCTAAGTATTACTCTTCATATATTTTCCTTCTAAGGTGTTTTAAGCATTAGTCTATTTCCACTCTACATCAATTACTTCTCAAGATGACAGCACAGTGTCAACCTCCATGACCCTCCAGTCCCTGACCACCATCCCAACTGACATAACCATCCAACAGCAGTCAGACTTTCATGGTGTGAGTCAGTCATAGACTGTAAGTTTATCAATATCATTGAATGTATCTCATTCTATATACATCATGCAGCTTTCTCTCACTTCCATATTCATATCTCATTGATAATTCTAATTATAAGTCTGCATGCGTGTCATATTGGGTCAACTTTTAACTGTTAAACAAATTGTTTTTTGGGTTGTTTTTTCCCCCCATTGTGTATGAATTATATTTTGTAATATAATTATTGTTTCTGTGATCTTTTGCTTTCATTTTAAAAATCCCTTGCAAATGTACATAGAGTTGTCATCTCACAAACTCACTAAAGGGGAAAGTGTTGACTATCCATACAGTAGGCATATCAGACACCCTAACTTGTATTTTAGAGGCATGTCTGTCCTGTAAAATATTTTACTGAGTCAGTTTGATGTATGGAAATAAAATTGAAAAAAACAGCTATGATATTTTGTTTACCGGACGACAGACCCACATGCATTACATTTCAGTAAGTATTTAACTGTGACGTGAGAAAATGTACCTTTAAATAAGAGACTGAGTTTCATGTTAGTGACGTCACGTTGAGAGGGCTGAACCGAAAGGGAAGAAAACGCCACAACAGAGCACAGGTGATAGACCGATCCGTCGGTGGCAGCCTTTCGTGATGGGAAACATGGGGAAACTGCAAGAATTTGACATCACTTTTAAGGACAATAAAGTTGTTTATAGTCCTGGAGATGCCGTTTCAGGCACGCTGAAAATTACAACCGCCCAAGCGCTACTATTTAAAGGTAATGTTCTTTCAGCTGTCGTGAAACCTTCGTTGTCTCCTCGGACTGACAAGAAAGTCGTGTTCCACTGAAACGAACTCAATGGTGTGATTTGTGAAGCGTTTTTTATTTACAGTAAATACTTAGGATGTTGAATTAAATACTGTGCTGTCACTCGAACAGACACTGTTTCTATAGATGCGTTGGGGGGTGGGCAAGGTGATCAATCTCATTTAAAGGTGCTGTCAGAAAGGACAAATTTGACCGTTCTTTTTTAATATTCACCATATCTTAAGGTAAAACAACAAAACGAACAAAAAACAAGATTTGTTTGCCCATGAACATTTTAACCCAAGGATGAAATGGCAATATGTCTTATGTCTTATGTCAAGGATCTCAAATGGCTGTCCCTGTTTCAAGTATCAAATGGCTGCTGACAGGTGGTGGTCACCCTCATCCCGATCACTTGCTGCTGGAACAAAAACACAAATTCACTCATCTTTTCAACAACATTGTACTCTGGGTGATCAAACATGTTTTGAGATGGTGCGTGGAGTTAGAAAATGCATTTAGTTGGTTTTTATTATTTTTATTTTCTCTGAACCGTAGCCAACATGGAAACGAAATTGCCCTCTTGTCACACTGAAGGTGTTTTGTGTCATGGACCTCTGGTTTGTTTACATTGCAGGTCAGGAAAAACAGGTGGGGCAGCTTTCGTCATTACATTCCGATACTGAGCACAGTGTCCCTAGCTGCACTGTTGTTGATAACTGATGTCTTATGAACTTGATAACGTTCCCAAGTTACTACAGTATTGGCTATCTGACCCATGAGTTGTGAGGACTTCAAATTACACTGAACAACAATTTCAGAGATTTTACTCAGAGTTCGTGTAAGGAAATCAGTCAATTGGGCCCTAATCTATGGCTTTCACATGACTGGAGATACAGATATACATCTGTTGGTCACAGATACCTTTAAAAAAAGTAGGGGCGTGGATCAGAAAACAAGTCAGTATCTGGTGTAACTACAATTTGCCTCATGCAGCGTGACACATCTTGCTCGTATAGAGTTGATCAGGCTGTTGATTGTGGAATGTTGTCCCACTCGTCTTCAATGACTGTGTGAAGTTTCTGGATATTGACGGGAACTGGAACACACTAATGTACATGTTGTTAGGCTGGTTGAGTTGCGGTTGTTAGGCTGATTGGACGTACTGCCAAATTCTTTAAATGACGGAGGCGGCTTATGGTAGAGAAATTAACGTTCAATTCTCTGGCAACAGCTCTGGTGGACATTCCTGCAGTTAGCATGCCAATTGCACACTCCCTTAACTTGCGACATCTGTGGCATTATGTGTGTAACAAAACTGCACATTTTAGAGTGGGCTTTTGTAGTCCCCAGCACAAAGTGCACCTGTGTAATGATCATGCTGTTTAAACAGCCTCTTGATATGCCACACCTGTCAGGTGGATGGATTATCCTGGCAAAGCAGAAATCCTCAACTGGGATCTAAACAAATTTGTGCACAACATTTGAGAGCAATAAGCTTTCTGTGCGTATGGATAATTTCGGGGATCTTTCATTTCAAAAACATGGGACCAACACTTTACAAGTTGCGTTTTATATTTTTGTTCAGTGTAGATTTTCACAAGAGCTGGTACTCCCTACAGAGCAGATTGTTAGTCTGTAATAGCGGACCCACTCATGTTCTTAAAGTCATAATGGGAAGTTACAATTAAACTTCTTGTGTGATGTAAGCAGAGAATTTAACTGAATATCAATCAGAGTACTGCACTTCATATTTCTACAGGGTTTGTTTATAGATTCGTTTTTTCTTGGCCATCCTCCTCCAGGATTTTCTGTCTTACTTGGCTCAAACCAGAATTATGATTGATTGAGCTATTAATTAATTCGGGTCATGATCATGCACACTGCTGGCCAAGAGCTGTTGCCAATCCCCGCTGGGACTACCATTTAGTCCCCTTTAATTTCTGTGCTCATGGGCTTGTGACTTCAGTGTGTTTTGGAGAGTTTTGCAGCCAGACATGTGACTCACTGAGGAAAGCAAACTGATCAAGTGTGCTGCATTACATCACACCAGGAAAACTACAAGTAACTGCCAAAATAAAGGAAACACTTGAGTAAATGAGGGATACAAAGTATATTGAAAGCATGTGCTTCCGCAGGTGGTGTTCCTGAGTAAATTTAGCGATTAACATCTCATGCTTAGGGTCATGTATAAAAATGTCCAGTTGCCCATTTATTTTGGCTACCATTTTCTTTATTTTTTATTTTTTTTAACCTTTATTTAACCATGGCTAGAAGAAGAGTGCTTTTTTAAAGAGGGTTCTCAAAGGGGGTTTTAAAGGATGTGTGTGTGTCTGTCACCAGATATGCCAAGGCTCATTGAAGCTGTTCTGGCGGCCTAATGCCCTATTAAGACACTTTCATTTGGTGTCTCCTTTATTTTGGCAGTTACATGTATGTTTGTCTTTCTTTTACTGGTCTTTGTGTTTGGATTTCTCAGAATTAGAGTTTGCTTTTTAGTTCTGTTATATATATATCTGTGTGACGTGTTAAAGTAGTTGTCCACAATAGGTGCTTTGTTTGCAAAAAAAGAACATGTCAATCAGAATGTAAACTATCCTAAAAGGTCTTTCAAGAATACATTGCCATGCTCTGCTTCTGTTTGTATCTCCATTTTGTTATGAAGTCTGAGGACCTCAACTTCTCTTATGTTACTGTGTTTTACTATGTATTATCCCTGCAGATATCAAGGTGAATTGCCGAGGCTTCTGTGGTGTCACCGGCAAGATGGACGACACAGCCTGGACAGTGGAAGAGCAGTACTTCAGCAGCACGCTCTCTGTGGCAGATAAAGGTGCTGTCAACGGGGTCTTTACCTGTTTCTCTCTCACCTTTTGGAGCTTCAAACATTCAATTAATGAAACATACATCTTCCAGAAAATCATTGTTTTGTAATGGATATTTCCTTCATCACCTATGTATGTCAGAAGGAAAAGGTAAACAAACATTTAATCCATGTTCTGAAGTTCCCCTTCTACCCTGAAAGTAAAATGTGATTCCTAGAAGATGAACAATTGTTAATGGACAGAATGTTTTCCAGCCAGCTGATCTGATGTTTATCCTTTTTTTTCCTGTGTCCCAGGAACCCTGAAAGAGGGAGATCACAGTTTTCCATTCAAGTTTCTCATTCCAGGTAAGGCCACTGAGTGCTTTGTAGACCTGTTGCACCACATTCCTTTAAACATATGGGTTTTCCTCATTTTATAATCAGACATGTCATTTTATAATCAGACATGTAAGTTTACTGTAGTTCTGACATGGCTCATTCACTATAAGCAGAAGTAATGTGAGCAATAAATTACAGTACCGTTTCCTGTGGCTCTACATCAATGGTTATGAGTGTTACCATAGAGACCATTGTCATGTGTCTTCAATGGAAATGGTGCTACAAATGAGCACACAGGAGAGTAATTGTAAGGTCATTTACTCGTGCCCATGAACTGTTTGTAAGAGTTATTGAGGTATACTTTATCAAGGGGTTATAAGTCATTTAAAAATGATTCCTGATCTGGATAAGAGCGTCTGCTAAATGACTTAAATGTAAATGTAAATTAGCTTATAGTAAAACTCTGTAATAAACTTTTATGACACATTTTTTTATTTTTTTATCCTTGTACCCATTAGCCTCCTCTTCTCCAATTGTTGACTAGTGTGGTATGGGCTGAGAGCATAGATGCCCTGAGGTGTTGCCACCTGTTGTCATACTATCTCATGTATAGCAGTTGCTTTCTCCCCTGTTTTTTTATATGTATTTTTTATTTAACCTTTATTTAACTAGGCAGTTAAGAACAAATTCTTATTTACAATGATGACCTACCGGGGAACAGTGGGTTAACTGCCTTGTTCAGGGGCAGAAAGACAGATTTTTACCTTGTCTGGATTTGATCCAGCAACCTTTCGGTTACTGGCCCAACGCTCTAACCACTAGGTCACCTGCCGCCCCTTGTTGTGTTTTGTCTCGTGGTCGTTTATGCTAACAATCTGTCATGGCCTACTTGTCTTTTTGTTTCAAACCTTTGCATGCTAAGGAAATGAGTGTGATAGATCATTCTTAAAACAGTATCACATGTTCTCCCTTATCTATGCTATAGCTCTCAGGGAGGGAGCCCAATGATAACATCATAACCCCTCCGCCCATTACTCATCGATAAGGTCTATCAGACAGACCGACAGACAGACTGCCTTTCCAGAAGGGATTCCCTTTCGCTCTGATAAAGCGGTCTTTCATAACAATGTACATGACACACACCACAGAAACCCACACCAACCTAACAGGTCCTAATCAACTGTCCATTGTGATTTAAAATCTGTCACCTGAAACCTGCACACCTTCAAGACGTACAATTGCAATAGATAGAGGCCATTTGAAAGTCTGTTGCCTGTATTCTTGCCTCTGTGAAAATACATATGTGATAAATGCCTTTACTCCTTCCCTCCCATATAGCCTCTCTTCCCACATCCTTTGAAGGGAACTATGGAAAAAATTATGTACAGAGTGAGGGCTTTCATCGACACTTCTCGCTTCTCTAAGGACTATAAGACTGAGAAGCCTTTCTACCTGCAGAGTCTCCTCGACCTCAACGAAGTGCCTGACATCCATGTGAGTTTTTCCTAGCAGATTTTATACATTTTCACTTAATCAGAAATATCCAAGTCTTAGAAACAGGACATTGGGGAATCTGGTCTTAACCTAATATTTCCCACCTGTTTCCAGGGACCTAGTTCATCTTCCGTTACTAAGACGTTCACCTACCTGCTGGGGGTGAAGACAGGAACGGTGGTGCTGAAGGCCCAGAGTGACATGAAGGGCTACACCCCTGGTCAGGTCATCAAACTGACCACAGAGATTGACAACCGGTCTGGGAAAACCACGGGGACTGTGGTGGCCCGTCTCATGCAGGTACAGACTACTGAGTCTACAGAGCTTGAAATAAAGCAAGGCTATGGATGTACAACAGAAGAGTGTTGTACAACCAAGTGTGATTTAGTCAACGGTGTCATAAAGCTGCAATGTGGTCATTATTGTCTCAATGTGTAGGTGAGAGATAAAGGTGTTTTTATTTTATCCCTCAATCATTTTCTACCATTATTTCTGTGTGCTCGTCTCCAATAGAAAGTGACTTACCAGACGAAGAAGCCTACCATTGACTTGAGGACTTTAGTGCAGGTGGAGGGTGCTGGCGTGAAGGCTGACAAACAGACTGAGTGGAAGGAGCAGATTATTGTACCTCCTCTGCGCCAGTCATCTATGGTTGACTGTGGCCTAATAAACATGGAATACTTTATTAAAGTAAGCAACTTTTCTCTTTTCACAAGACCATTCCTCTACCGTTTCCTCTATAGCCAAACCCTTTGGTCCGTAGTTTAGCACGCATGTTTTGATGAAACCTTCTCCCTTTTACTCCCTGGTACATTAGATCTCTCTGAAATCTCCTGTGGTGTCATTTTTGTTGCCCATCCACATTGGAAACATCTCAGTGGACACCACGTCAGCACAGCGCTCCAGACCACCTCCCCAGACCCCTGATCCTCTTTGCTCCTCTGCCAAGCCTACCGAGCTAGAAAACAGCAGCCGCTCTGAGCCAACCTCCCATAACCAAGGACCTCCTACTACTGCCCCTCCCCGCCGCCCAGCCCCAAAACCTGCTCCCAGGATCAGAGTCTCTACTTCTTCCCCCAGTGCCCCTCCAGCTGAGATGGACTATCTGGCCAACTCCATGCCCACCCTGTACCCACTACTACCGCCAGAGTACAGCACCTCCACACTCCCACATGGTCAGTCTTACACTCCTATTGAATAACCTGTAGTGACTGGCAGTGCTAATGCTATTTAGTTTTTTACTTAGTTATCTTATTACACATTTTGATATTAAGTATTTGGGTTAGGTGTTTCTGGTGTTGTATTGTCATCTCACTGTATCAGTTGTGGCTGGCTTAAATCTGGGCTAATATCCAATATGAATGTAAGAGTAATTGCCATTCCGTAGACATTTATGCCTTTGCTTCGTAAGTGTTTGCCATGCCCATGACTCATGTCGTTTCTGATGAAAAGTATGTAGTTGGGTGGGTATTGTGTAGTAATGTCTCTTTCTGTCTGATTACTGATATCCGCTGTCCTCTCTGTTACAGAAGCTCCTCCCAGCTATGCCAAGAGCTGTAGCAGCAACACATAAACATCATGAAACAGGAGAGACTGACTGCTGGCAACTGTACACTGAACATGACAATCAACCTCCCTACTAGAGGATCATGATGCCAGGCAGCCCTCCTTAAGTACTTCAGCCTTGGTTAAGCAGCACCTTTTTACTGATTGTTTTCACACAATTTTAGCACTTTCAGGACAGTAATATGTTTTTACATAAACCATTTTTATAGCTGGAGCCAAGTTTTTAAAGTTAAGTCGGTGTCATTTAGAAATAGTTTAGGGGCCTCCCGTGTGGTGTAGCAGTCTAAGGCACTGCATCGCAGTGCTTGAGGCGTCACTGCAGACCGGGTTCGATCCCAGGCTGTGCCACAACCGGCTTTACTTGGCTCATCACGCTCTAGCAACTCCTTGTGGCAGGCCGGGCGCCTGCAGGCTGACCTCGGTCGTCAGTTGAACAGTGTTTCCTCCGACACATTGTTGCAGCTGGCTTCCGGGTTAAGCGGGCGGGTGTTAAGGCGCATGGTTTGGCGGGTCATGTTTCGGACGACGCAATGACTCGACCATCTCCTCTCCTTAGCCCGTTGGGGAGTTGCAGCGATGAGACAAGATCGTAATTGAATTTGGGAGAAAAAGGGGGTAAAACACAACATTTTTTACAATATATATTTTTTTCCTTTAGAATATGTTGAAATTGCATGTGTGATGCTTGAAATGTGAAGAACGGTGATTTTAGTTTTGTATGTTTGAAAGTTGACTTGTGGGACTTGTGCTGCTGATATGTTTAGATATTGGATCCAACAAACCTAGCTTAGTGGGTGCTCCCATAATGCTATGGTTTGTTCTCTCTTTCTGACTGAAAACAACAGATTAATCTTATAAGGTGCACACTGTGATTGATGATTTGACTGTGTAAGATTCTTAGTTTGCTGTATAATAGTTATAGTCAGATTGTGTAGGATGTATAGTGTTGTTTAAAATCAAGCTAGCTGCGCACAGCGCTGTTGTCCTCATTTGGCTATCAAATCAACTGTGGTATATTATGTAGATCTAGCATTTGCCATGGGATATCCTGTATATGTTTTACACCAGCAAGCAGCTTTTCAACAGCAAGATTGTATTTGAGATTTATTTAAACGTCCCAAACAGTCAAAATCATGAAATTTGGATGAAACCAGATCAAAGTAAGACTACCAAAGTGTGAAAAATAACAGTTGCTTCTACATTGATAAAGTTTGATCATAACTGGTCCCCTCCCCCATGTCAAACACTTGGATTCAGGAGGTGGGACGTCACAAAGGTCACTAGTCTTGACATCACAAAAGCCTAATTTTAATACAACAAAGGTTATTCTCTTACCTAATTTAAAGGGCTTTGGTTTACATAGCTAGGTTGCTAGTCTACTGGTGCCATAATTTGACTGCAGCGTGACAGCAACTACAATTTGAGGTTTCCCCTATTGATCTAAATCAAAAATACATATACGTTTCCCCTTTCATCTGTGTCTTGTGTTAGCTAGCAACTGGCTAGCTAGGTCTTCAGCCAGCATGTAACAAAAGCGTGGGAAGGGTTGCCCAAAACTCAGATGCAGTTGTCATGTCATTACATCAAGATACATGCCAAACGGAACATTCATACAAACGTCTTGACATCATTGATAGTCATGATATATGAACATTGACTGACAGAACATTGTCTGATATATATATATATATAATGAGAAGTACCCAGACCTCACCCTGTTAAGTACATTTCTACTAAAATTGCCAAGAGGAACTAGCTAGCTAGTGATAAACAGTGCTGACAATTCCATTTAGGCTAGCTCGCTAAATTATACAGCAAACATTTTGTCTGACGCTGTTACAATAACAAGTTGGATAAACAAATAATTTGTGAAACCATGTGGCGTATGACAGGATTGGATGTTGCATGCAATTTCAATGTTTGAGTTGCTTTGTGTATCAGCAGATTTGCTTGAGGTAATGTCACTGCAACACTGCTCACAGCATTTATGATGCTCACTGCTTTCATGACTTTTTCAAAGAACCGCCAGTCAAGGTGAGCTCCCCGCCTATTCAGTTTGTCTTTTTAGACTTCCTGTTAGTTTGACATTTTTTTATTTTTTTTATTTATCCGTTATTTTACCAGGTAAGTTGACTGAGAACACGTTCTCATTTGCAGCAACGACCTGGGGAATGGTTACAGGGGAGAGGAGGGGGATGAATGAGCCAATTGTAAACATGAGAGAAAGTACTTTGCTTTTTTTATCAGGAAAAAATATTGTGGGTGATCTTTTAGTACCTCAAAAGGCTATTTTACATGGGAATCAGAATGACTGTTAGGGACCTTTTGAGACAACCCCCTGTAATGCTGCTGTTTTAAGATGTGAAACTGAAGACCATACTGTAAATCCTACTCTATAGATACCTCTGGTGGCTGATAAATGAATGTCAATGGCGTGCTTTACTCATTATTTTACACTGCTCAATGCATACCAGTGGAGGCTGCTGAGGGGAGGACGTCTCATAATAATGGCTGGAACGGAGCGAATGGAATGGGATCAAAGCAAATGGAAACCATGTGTTTGATGCATTTGATACCATTCCACCTATTCCGCTCCATCCATTACCATGAGCCCGTCCTCCCCCAATTAAGGTTGCACCAACCTCCTGTGATGCATACACTGTTTTATGTAACGTATTTTTATTTATACTCTTTCAACTGTCTTATAAACAGTTCACCAAGTTCTATATCCAAATAATTGTGTATGCATAGGAAATACAGTGCCTTGACGATCTACAACTCACAACCTAATAAAGTTGTTGTTTTGGACCATTTTTGTTTTGCGTTGTTGATTATGCTGGGATAATTGTACATCTCCATTTTTAGGCCCATTTGTAATTTGTAAACATGAAGGTTCTTACAGCAGCCTATTTAGAGTAACAGTTTAAACTCATTGTTACATCCCATTTTCCTGTGCTGTGCTCCTTTCCAATTTTCTATCCTCCACTAAAAAGAAGGGAGTAAGATAATCTCCAACATAGATGTTCCAACATAGATGTCTGCTGAGAAGACCATACATCAGCGCCTTAGAACAGTGTTGGGCCAAACTGCTAGTATAATGCATTAAACAGATTTATAATGTGACCATGTTTATGAATACAAACCAGTGGAGGCTGCTGAGGGGAGGATGGCTCATAATAATGGACGGAATGGAGAAAATGGCATCGAACACATGGACACAAAGACATGTTTGATGTATTTGATACCATTCCGCTCCAACCATTACCACGAGCCATCCTCCCCAATTAAGGTGCTACCACCCTCCTGTGATACGAACAGCCTATAAAGTAACAGTAAACCAATCAGTTGATTGACTCTAGCCACAAAATTAAGGCAATTTAGAAGGGGAGGGGGTTTCGGCAGGCAAGAAAATGGCCTTGCCGCAATCCCCCCCCCCCCCCCCCCCCCCCCTAATTCCCTTAATTTTGTGGCTAGAGTAAAATACTTTCTGTGGCACACATCAGAGTCAAATATATTCTATTGAACAAACTTTACGTCAGGATAGGCAACCGAAATGAATAATTAATGTATGTGTGCTATATTAAACATAGAGGAGGGAGTAAAATGTAGGCAAGCAATAAACATTTCAGAACAACTACTAGTCGAATAAGACATGGTAGAGATGACACATTTTGGCGAAGAGATACACTTGAAACAAATAGCCAAACCGAAAACTGCAGACATTACTAGTGCCTCCCCCGTGATCAAACCCCCATAAAAATAAAATGAAATGCAGCCTAATGTGATCTTTGACAGCTGTCTTGAAGGACACAAATAAAAATGCTTTCAGCTACTAAGATCAGTGAAATGTAGGATAAACTGACAACGGAGTGAAGAGCAGAAATCTCAACTAGCAAGCAAGTCGCAGCAATGAAGAATTGCCTCTATAGCTCAGACTGAGATATGTGTGAATCTATATTGGTGCCCAGGCTTGGTTTTAGTTGGAAGAGCTTCAATATTCTTTTATTGGTTTTTCATTTCCATATATATAAAGGATGAGGCAGCCTCCCGGGTGGCGCAGTGGTCTAGGGCACTGCATCGCAGTGCTAGCTGTGCCACCAGAGTCTCTGGGTTCGCGCCCAGGCTCTGTCGCAGCCGGCCGCGACCGGGAGGTCCGTGGGGCGACGCACAATTGGCCTAGCGTCGTCCGGGTTAGGGAGGGTTTGGCCGGTAGGGATATCCTTGACTCATCGCGCTCCAGCGACTCCTGTGGCGGGCCGGGCGTAGTGCGCGCTAACCAAGGGGGCCGGGTGCACGGTGTTTCCTCCGACACATTGGTGCGGCTGGCTTCCGGGTTGGAGGCGCGCTGTGTTAAGAAGCAGTGCGGCTTGGTTGGGTTGTGCTTCGGAGGACGCATGGCTTTCGACCTTCGTCTCTCCCGAGCCCGTACGGGAGTTGTAGCGATGAGACAAGATAGTAATTACTAGCGATTGGATACCATGAAAATTGGGGAGAAAAGGGGGTAAAATAAATAAAATAAAATAAAGGATGAGGCTATAGAGTGGCTTTGCAGACTTAAGAGTCTACATTCGAGAGTTGAAATCCCCTGCATGTTAGCTAGTGGGAAATCCCCCTTTTGGATCTACACATGTTTAATTTTCGGGTTGAGTATAGTTCGGGTTCAGGTTTCATATCTTTGTTTACGCTCGGTGAGAATGAGGAGAGTTCAACACATGGGAAAACATGCTCTGTTGCAAGAAACTCATTTATAAGGAGCATCTGAAATTGCAACAAGGGTGGTTTGGTCAAGTGAACCTACCACTTAAGGCGTTGAAATGTGTGAAAGATACATTTGGTTGTTTTGTTATAATTAAAGGTACTTTACAAGGGCAGAACATTTCCATAATGAATATTTACTTTCCCCCCTGCCCACCCCCCTGATTTCCTCACTAAGGTATTTCTAGACTTTTCAGAATTAAACTCAGACACTGCAGTGGTTGGAGGAGATTTCAATTGTTTGTTGAACCCCCTTATTGAAAAGTTTCCCAGCGGTATATCTTCACCGTCTCCTCAAGCTAGGTCGCTTAAGCTATTTGTGATGATCTGGGGTATGCTGATGTTTGGAGAACCTTTCATCCCTCCAACAGAGAGTTCACCTTTTTCTCTGCACCTCATGGATGTCAGACTAGAATAGATAACTTTTTTATGCCCAAGACGTCTTTGCAGTCTGATCATGCGGAGGTGACCTGGACATAAAACTCAAAGGGGCATCCAATTTGTCAAGACATTGGAGATTGAATACAAGCATTCTTAAAGACCATACATTTACATAATAATTTATTACAGACTTTAAAGGATTTTTCTCTATTAACTCTCAATCAATAGATAACCCCTCACTCCTTTGTGAAACCTGTAAAGCTTACACCAGAGGTCTGATTATGTCATACTCAGCTACTAAGAGGTCGGAAAAAGCGTGAAAAGCAAAACAATTTAGAGGGGGAATTAGGACCTAAAGAGAAGGACTACATTAAAACTCCCACTTCTTCCCTATTATAGGAAATATCAGCCCTTAGATCAACGTTGGACTCTCTCCTAACACAGGACGCTGAAAAGAAAATGAGATTTGTCAGGCAAAAGCTTTATGAACATGGAGATAAACCAGGAAAGTATTTGGCGTATCTAGCTAAAAAGAGAGCTGACTCACAGTCAATTGCTACTATTACTGATTCTGATGGCAATCATTTATATGAAAATTAGTTGATAAACGTCATTTAAGAAATTTTATGCATATCTTTATGCCTCAGAACTGAAAAATTATGTACCCAAATTAATGGAGGTCTTATTTTCTAAGATTGAGCTCCCAACTATCTCCAAGGAACAGAGGTCTCTCCTTAATGCCCCTGTTACCAAGGAAGAGATAATGTTTGCAATTATTAAGAATCTGCAAAATGGTAGGGCCCAGGACCAGACAGGTTTTGGAGTGAATTCTATAAAGAGTTCCATGGCCTGATCCTTGAGCCATTGCTTGATATGTTTAACCACTCATTTTGAAATGACCGTCTCCCTCAAACTCTGAGGGAAGCTAACATATCACTTATTCTCAAAAAGGAAAAATGCCCAGAGTCTTGTTCCTCGTACAGACCCATTTCCCTTCTGAATGTGGATAGAAAATTGCTTTCTAAAATTCTAGCCACACGACTAGAGAACTTATTGCCACTAATTGTGAAAGGGGACCAAACTGGCCTCATTAAGGGCCATAAGTCATGTAACAATATCAGGCGGCTTTTTAATGTTATTCAAGCCTATCATCGAAGTGCTATGGATGGTCTTGTGCTCTCCATAGATGCTGAGAAAGCATTTGACCGTGTGGTGTGGTCCTACCTATTCTTTGCTCTGACTAAATTTGGTCTAGGGGACAACTTTATAAAATGGGTTAAAGTTTTATATGATGATCCTCAGGCTGCTGTCCTTACTAATGTGCTACGGTCAAATAGCTTCTCTATGCACAGAGATACCAGACAGGGCTGTCCTTTGTCCCCTCTCCTATTTGCACTCGCTATGGAACCACTGGCCGAGGCCATCAGAGTAATTAATGCCTTCTATACAGGGCTTGCTCATTTGTGACGTTCATCATAAAATAAGCTTGTATGCTGATGATGTTCTGATGTTCATCTCTAGCCCAGAGACTTCAATTACATCTCTTGTTAATATTATTGAATTATTCAGTGAATTCTCAGGCTACAAGAGGAACTTGTATTCAGTGAATTCTCAGGCTACAAGAGGACCCCCCCCCCCCCCCTCCCCTTTCCTTTTAAATGGTTTCCCTCAGGTTTTACGTATCTGGGTATAACTCAGATAACTTAACTTTGTAACTTTGTAACTCCTAAATTCCAGCAAATGTACAAAGACAATTTTGTTCCCTTTGATACAATAAGACAGGATCTGGAGCGCTGGAACTCTCTCCCGATTTCATGGTTGGGTAGAATATCCCTCTTGAAAATGAATATTTTACCTAGACTACTTTACCCAATCCAAATGATCCCAGTCTTACTCTCCAATAAGGTAATACAAGATGTAAATGGCTAAGTTCCTTCATATTGAGTAAACGCAAGCCAAGAGTTAAGATGGCAGTATTGCAGCTGCCAGGCTCTAGGGGGGTCTTGGTTCTGCCCAATATTAGGCTTTATCAGTGGTGTGCCCACCTATGTTATATTTCTGACTGGATCACAAATGATGACTCCTCTATTTGGTTAGACATTGAGACTTTTCTTACTGGATCTTTTATTTTTCAGAAGTTTCAAGTCTGTAAAGGATTACTGCAATAACCCCATTACACTTAACACACTCAAAGCATGGAGGTCAGTTCAACGTTTTTTGGGAAGAACCAAACTAACCTCTGCTCTTACCCCAATTGTTAACAACCCAGATTTTGGTCCAGGATTGCTGGATGCTGGCTTTAACTTTTGACTTATTAAGAGCATAGGCAGACAATTTTTTTTTTTTCTGGTCAGATTTTATTGTCATTTGAACAGATGGTTGAGAAATATCGACTCCCAAAGCAGGACTTTTCCCGCTTTCTACAAGTAAGAAGAGCACCACCTTGATTAGCAACCCTGATGTGTCTGTCATTGTCAAAGAATGCTTTTTTTCCCACAAAGGAAAATGTCTAAGTTTGTTTTATGATGCTTTATAAGGTCCTTTTCTACTGTTGACACACAGAGGGTGAAACAAGTGTGGGAGAAAGAATTGTCTGTTACTATTGACGAAGAGATGTGGGAGGACATTGGACATGCAAAAACAATATCTATCTGTAATCGTACTAGAGCAATCCAATTAAGAATAATACACAGATTGCATATATCCCCAAATCACAGACATGCTTTCAGCACCTCTTCCTCTTCTCCTCAGTGTCTTAAATGTAAAACTGATACAGGCACCCTAACACATTGTTTATGGTCATGTTCCAAATTACAAAGATACTGGTCTGATGTTCTGCAAGAAATTGAAAAAATCCTAGGGGTCAATCTAGAATTGGACCCAGTTTCTTTACTAGTAGGCATGTTACTTCTGTGGGTAAGAGGAGGCTTTACAACATCCTTACTTTCACAGCGAGGATAAACATTGTCACGATCGTGTGGATGAGAGACAGACCAAAACGCAGCATGTGGAAAATAAGCCATCTTCTTTTATTATAACGACGAAGATGAACATGAAACGAAACACTTATACAAACTATACAAAAACAACAAACGACCGTGAAGCTACAAACGCAAGTGCACACACAAACTACTTACGTTCAACATAGACAATTCCCCACAAACAGCTAAAGCCTATGGTTGCCTTAAATATGGCTCCCAATCAGAGACAACAATAACCAGCTGTCTCTAATTGAGACCCAATTCAGGCAACCATAGACTTTCCTAGATACCTACACTCAACCATAGACACAGCTAGACTACTATACTAAACATAAACCCAACTACTCTAATAAACCCCCTAAACCTTACAACCACCCTAGACACTACAAAAAACACATACATTCCCCATGTCACACCCTGACCTAACTAAAATAATTAAGAAAACAAAGAATACTAAGGCCAGGGCGTGACATAACCCCCCCCTTAAGGTGCGAACTCAGGGCGCACCAGCACATAGTCTAGGGGAGGGTCTGGGTGGGCGTCCGTCCACGGCGGCGGCTCCGGCACTGGTCGTGGTCCCCACCCCACCATAGTCACTACCCGCTTTCTTAACCCCACTGGAATAAGGGGCAGCACCGGACTAAGAGGCAGCACCGGACTAAGGGGCAGCACCGGACTAAGGGGCAGCACCGGACTAAGGGGCAGCACCGGACTAAGGGGCAGCACCAGGATAAGGGGCAGCCCCAGGATAAGGGGCAGCCCCAGGATAAGGGGCAGCCCCAGGATAAGGGGCAGCTCCGGACTGAGGTACGGCAGCTCCGGACTGAAGGGCAGCACCGGACTGAAGGGCAGCACCGGACTGAATGGCGGATCCTGGCTGGCTGGCTCTGGCGGATCCTGGCTGGCTGGCGGATCCTGGCTGGCCGGCTCTGGCGGATCCTGGCTGGCCGGCTCTGGCGGATCCTGGCTGGCCGGCTCTGGCGGATCCTGGCTGGCCGGCTCTGGCGGATCCTGGCTGGACGGCTCATGGCTGGCTGACGGATCTGGCTGCTCATGGCTGGCTGACGGATCTGGCTGCTCATGGCTGGCTGACGGATCTGGCTGCTCATGGCTGGCTGACGGATCTGGCTGCTCATGGCTGGCTGACGGAACTGGCTGCTCATGGCTGGCTGACGGAACTGGCTGCTCATGGCTGGCTGACGGATCTGGCTGCTCATGTCTGGTTGGCGGCTCTGGCAGATCCTGTCTGGTTGGCGGCTCTGGCAGATCCTGTCTGGTTGGCGGCTCTGGCAGATCCTGTCTGGTTGGCGGCTCTGGCAGATCCTGTCTGGTTGGCGGCTCTGGCAGATCCTGTCTGGTTGGCGGCTCTGGCAGATCCTGTCTGGTTGGCGGCTCTGGCAGATCCTGTCTGGTTGGCGGCTCTGGCAGATCCTGTCTGGTTGGCGGCTCTGGCAGATCCTGTCTGACGAATGGCTCTAGCGGCTCCTGACTGACTAACGGCTCTGACGGCTCGGGACAGACGGGCGGCTCTAATGGCTCGGGACAGACGGATGGCTCAGACGGCACTGGGCAGACGGATGGCTCAGATGGCGCTGGGGAGACGGATGGCTCAGATGGCGCTGGGGAGACGGATGGCTCAGATGGCGCTGGGGAGACGGACGGCTCAGATGGCGCTGGGGAGACGGACGGCTCAGATGGCGCTGGGGAGACGGACGGCTCAGATGGCGCTGGGGAGACGGACGGCTCAGATGGCGCTGGGGAGACGGACGGCTCTGGCCGGATGAGGCGCACTGTAGGCCTGGTGCGTGGTGCCGGAACTGGAGGCACCGGGCTAAGGACACGCACCTTCAGGCTAGTGCGGGGAGAAGGAACAGGGCATACCGGACCCTGGAGACGCACATTAGGCCTAGTGCGTGGTGCCGGAACTGGTGGTACCGGGCTGGGGACACGCATCTCAGGGCTAGTGCGGGGAGAAGGAACAGGGCATACTGGACCCTGGGGACGCACATTAGGCCTAGTGCGTGGTGCCGGAACTGGTGGTACCGGACTGGGGACACGCATCTCAGGGCTAGTGCGGGGAGCAGCAACAGGACGCACAGGACTCTGGGAACACACAGGAAGCTTGGTGCGTGGTACCGGACTGGAGACACGCACCATAGGGCTAGTACGTGGAGGAGGAACAGGGCACACTGGACTCTCGAGGCGCACTATAGGCCTGGTGCGTGGTACCGGTACTGGTGGTACCAGGCTGAGGGCACGCACCTCAGGAAGAGTGCGGGAAGAAGGAACAGTGCGTACAGGGCTCAGGAGACGCACAGGAGGCTTCCCAACCTTACCTGGTTGTATGCTCCCCCATATCAACATCTCTCTCTCTTCGCTCTCCTCCAATAACACCAACAACTCCTCAAATGTCTCATAATCTCCCATCCTTTCACTTTCCTCCAATCTGTCCAATAACTCCTCCACATTCTCCGACTCATACCTTCGTTTAGCCAACTGCTCCTGATGGTAAGCACGGGGAACTGGCTCAATTCTCCCACTTGACCCAGCCACACTCCCCGTGTGCCCTCCCCCAAGAAATTTTTGGGGTAGCCTCTCGGGCTTCCAGCCACTCTGCCTTGATTTACGCTGCTTGGTCCCATGTTGGTGGGGAATTCTGTCACGATCGTGTGGATGAGAGACGGACCAAAACGCAGCATGTGGAAAATAAGCCATCTTCTTTTATTATAACGACGAAGATGAACATGAAACGAAACACTTATACAAACTATACAAAAACAACAAACGACCGTGAAGCTACAAACGCAAGTGCACACACAAACTACTTACGTTCAACATAGACAATTCCCCACAAACAGCTAAAGCCTATGGTTGCCTTAAATATGGC
Source organism: Salvelinus alpinus (assembly GCF_045679555.1). Classification (NCBI taxonomy): domain Eukaryota; kingdom Metazoa; phylum Chordata; class Actinopteri; order Salmoniformes; family Salmonidae; genus Salvelinus; species Salvelinus alpinus. Next base: position 40,813,264 of record NC_092104.1, read on the forward strand.
TCCCAATCAGAGACAACAATAACCAGCTGTCTCTAATTGAGACCCAATTCAGGCAACCATAGACTTTCCTAGATACTTACACTCAACCATAGACACAGCTAGACTACTATACTAAACATAAACCCAACTACTCTAATAAACCCCCTAAACCTTACAACCACCCTAGACACTACAACAAACACATACATTCCCCATGTCACACCCTGACCTAACTAAAATAATTAAGAAAACAAAGAATACTAAGGCCAGGGCGTGACAAACATCCTCTTACAGTGGATTAGTGATAAGGTCCCTTCAGTTAAGATTGGCATAAGATACTATTTGAATGGGTGCCATTGGCATATCTGACATGCACATTGCATTCTAAAACAGATCAGTTCTACAAAGTACGGGAACCTTATCTAAATGATCTAGAACCTGATTTATCAGCTATTATGCTACAAGGATTTTCTTAGAATGGTGGTGATCTATTTGTTTCAGAATTACACTGTACGTTCCATGTGTTGGACCTAACTTCTTTATCTTCTCTAGGGTAGGGGGCAGCATTCGGAATTTTGGATGAAATGCATGCACAAATTAAACTGCCTGCTTCTCGGGCCCAGAAGATATGATATGCATATAGATTTGGACTTGTAGATTTGGATAGAAAACACTCTAAAGTTTCCAAAACTGTTAAAATAGTGTCTGTGAGTATAACAGAACTGATTTGGCAGGCGAAAACCTGAGAAAAATCCATTCAGGAAGTAGTTTCTTTTTTGGTTTTGTAGTTTTCTTTTCAATGCCATTACAGTATCCATTGACTTAGGACTCAAATTGCAGTTTCTATGCCTTCCACTAGACGTCAACAGTCTTTAGAAATTGTTTCAGGCTTGTATTCTGAAAAATTAAGAAGTAAGAGCAGTCTCAATGAGTCGACCCTAAATTGTCAGAGAGCTTTTCATGCGCTAGACGGAGAGAGTGCGTTTCTTGTTTACCTTTTAAATTGACAACGTTATTGTCCGGTTGAAACATTATCGATTATTTAGGCTAAAAACAACCTGAGGATTGAATATAAACATCGTTTGACATGTTTCTATGAACTTTACGGATACAATTTGGATTTTTTTGTCTTCCTGTTTTGACTGTGTTTGAGCCTGTGGATTACTGAAGAAAACACGCGAACAAAACAGAGGTTTTTGGATATAAAGAGACTTTATCGAACAAAAGGAACATTTATTGAGTAAATTAATGTCTGCTGAGAGCAACCATATGAAGATCAAAGGTAAGCGATTAATTATATCTCTATTTCTGACTTGTGTAACTGTTCTACTTGGCTGGTTACTGTTTGTAATGAATATAGTATGTTTACGCTGGAAGTTGAAGCCTAAATATTGTTGTCCATTAGTTTACTCCAATTTGGGGATAGGTGGTATGGTTAGGGGAAAATAATAAAATAGTAAAATATATTTCAAATAATATATATATTTACAAACATATATATATATATATATATATGGGGAATTGGAAATAATGCAGTTACATTGATAGAAGCCACAATCTATCTGCAATATTTAAGCTGAGAGCTGATGCTCCGGTACCATTTGCCGGACAGTAACAGAAAATATATTTCAAATAATATATATATTTACAAACATATATATATATATATATATATATATATATATATATATATGGGGAATTGGAAATAATGCAGTTACATTGATAGAAGCCACAATCTATCTGAAATATTTAAGCTGAGAGCTGATGCTCCGGTACCATTTGCCGGACAGTAACAGAGTGAAAAGTCTATGGCAGGGTATTCAACTCTTAACCTACAAGCAGTGGTGTAAAGTACTTAAGTAAAAATACTTTAATGTACTACTTAAGTAGTTTTTTTGTATCTTTACTATACTTTACTTTGCTATTCATATTTTGAACAACTCTTCACTACATTCCTAAAGAAAATCATGTACTTTTTACTCCATACACCCAAAAGTACTCATTACATTTTGAATGCTTAGCAGGACAGGGAAATTGTCCAATTCACACACTTATCATGTGAACATCCCTGGTCATCCCTACTGCCTCTGATCTGGAGGACTCACTAAACACAAGTGCTTTGTTTGCTTGGTTTGTATATGACATCTGAGTGTTGTGGTGTGCCCCTGAAATGGTGCCGTCTGGTTTGCTTAATATAAGGAATTTGAAATGATTTATACTTTTTCTTTTGATACTTAAGTATATTTGAGAAATTACATTTACTTTTGATGCTTAAGTATATTTAAAACCAAATACCTTTAGACTTTTACTCAAGTAGTATTTTACTGGGGGACTTTCCCTTTTACTTGAGTCCTTTTCTATTAAGTATGACAATTAGGTACTTTTTCCAACACTGCCTACGAGGTCTAGAGCCTGCTGGTTTTCTGTTCAGCCTGATCATTAATTGGACCCACCTGGGGTCCCAGATCTAAATCAGTCCCTGATTAGAGTGTAACAATGAAAAAATGCAGTGAAACTGGCTTCGAGGTCCAGCGTTGAGTTTGATGGGTCTATGGCTTAGGTGTCTTTGGAAATTTTTCGGGCCTTCTTCTGACACCGCCTGATATAGAGGTCCTGTATGGCGGGGAGCTCGGCCCCAGTGATATACTAGGCTGTCCGCACCATCCTATGTAGTGGTTGAGGCCGGTGCATTTGGGAAAGGGAAAGGGGGATACCTAGTCAGTTGTACAACTGAATACAATCAATTGAAATGTGTCTTCCGCCATACCAAGCGGTGATGCAGCCAGTCAAGATGCTCTCGTTGGTGCAGCTGTAGAACTTTTTGAGGATCCGGAGGTCCATGCCAAATCTTTTCAGACTCCTGAGGGGGAAGAGGCGCTGCCGTGCCCTCTTCATGACTGTCTGGGGGTATGTGGACCATGTTAAGTCCTTAGTGATGTGGACGCCAAGGAACTTGAAGTTCTCGACCCGCTCCACTACAGCCCCGTCAATGTGGATGGGGGCGTGCTCTCCCCTCTTTCTCTCATAGTCCACGATCAGCTCCTTGGTCTTACTAACGTTGAGGGAGAGATTATTGTCTTGGCACCACACTGCCAGGTCTCTGACCTCCTCCATGTAGGCTGTCTCATCACCGTTGGTGATCAGGCCTATCACCGTCGTGTCGTCAGCAAACTTTATGATGGTGTTGGAGTCATGCGTGGCAACTCAGTTGTGGGTGAACAGGGAATACAGGAGGCAACAAAGCACACACCCCTGAGGGGCCCCCGTGTTGAGGGTCAACGTGGCGGAGGTGTTGTTGCCTACCCTCACCACCAAGGGCAGGGCCGTCAGAAATTCCAGGATCCATTTGCAGAGGGAGATGTTCAGTCCCAGGGGTCCACAGCTTGGTGATGAGCTTGGAGGGGACTATGGTGTTGAACTCTGAGCTGTAGTCTATGAACAGCATTCTCACATAGCTACTTCCCCTGTGTCTAATGTGGCTGTAGAGTGACAGGTCTTTTTTGGTGCAGTACTGCTGTGCCACACTCTGGCTGGCTCATGCACTGCTGCTCCTGAAAGGGGCCACATATGTTGACTGAGCAGGCTCCATCTGGGTTGTGCAGATGGAACCCAGAGAAGCAGTAGTTATTGTCACATGACCGTGGCTGAACTGTGCGGGTGGGGAAAGGAAGGGGAAGCAGTGTGCTCTGGCTCTGTTCTTCCCCCCCCTTACTCTCGCTCAACAACTGAGGCCATCGAGAAAGCAGGTATGAAGCTAGTTTGTTGCCTAAACCTTTGCAAGGGCCAACTTCTGGATCTTACTTGTATTTGGCATGTACTTTTTGGAGTCTTTTCAGTGCTTGACTCTGTGTGTGTGGTCGTAAGGTTAAGCTTTGTTTTTGTTTTGTTTTTCTCAACGTTTTACACGACCCTTTTGTAAAGATGTAGATTACGGATTTGAAAGATGGGTTCTGGTAGTACAGCATCATTTGTAGCAGTACTAAACATGGATTAGAGAAGTACTTGTGTTTTTTAAAGTTTGGTGAAAAACTAAACTTGCGCTAAGTAGGCACAAGTACTGCGATTGAGATACTGAACTGTGCTGAAATGTCAAATGGGATTGTCCTGATTTTGGTGATATTTCTCAGCTTGCCAGGTGCGACCCTAAAAGAGCTGTGAGGAAGATGCTGAGAGATCTACGTTGACAAAGGAACGCCGTGCTGCCCCA